>NC_085874.1:13723352-13846883 GCF_034702125.1 Engraulis encrasicolus
TTTACTTTCTGCCACTTTTTAATGCATCTTTTTTTTTTTTTTTGCTACATCTTTAACCTTGTGATGGAGTATGCCGTCAGTGTTGCAACTGTACACTGTGATGTACACTCTCTCTCTCTCTCTCTCTCTCTCTCTCTCTCTCTCTCTCTCTCTCTCTCTCCCTCCCTCCCCACTTGCAACACCCTGATATCTACATGATTGTCATCAGCAGCTCATCACCACCAGCATCATCTTCATTACCTCCATCTTTATCATCGTCGTCTTCACCATCATCTTCATCTTAATCATCATGACTACCATCGTCGTCACTATCTTCATCACCATGACTACCATCATCGCCTTCATCTCCATCTTAACCATAATCACCATCATCTTCATTGTCAGTCATCTTCACCCTCATCACTACCATCTTATCATCACCATCACTACCTTCACCATCTTTATCACCACAGTCATCACCATCACCATCTTCATTGTCATCATCACCACCTCATCAACACCACCATCTTCATTGTCATCATCACCACCTCATCACCACCACCATCTTCATTGTCATCACCACCACCACCATCTTCATTGTCATCACCATCACCAACATCTTCATTGTCATCATCACCACCTCCATCTTCATTGTCATCACCACCTCGTCACCACGACCATCTTCATTCTCATCGTCATCACTCTTTGGGTCTGGTCATGCATCTCATCACATACCATCCTGCGATCTACACGACTGCCAACAGCCATGCCCTGTTGCATCACTCTCCTGCCTCTTCGCTGCTTAAGTCCAACTGTTTTATGTGATATTTGGCATTAATTGAAACCCTTTACAAACAGTAGTGGCAAATATATTTCATTACATGTCTTTGCCATGGTAAATATATGGCATCAAATCAGTTCAGGTCTATGAAGTAATGATGCTCTCTACTTTTCTAAAAGTGTGTTTGTTTTCTCACTGACCCAGAGCAAATGATATTGTGTGTATATCGGTTGGGCTATTATATGTAGAATTAATTCTGTGATAACATAGTGTGATTTTAACTTGGTCTGATGATCACGTTTGTTTTTTTGTTTTTTTCAAGTTCAACAATGTTGAATTAATTGGCTTAATAGTAACAAATGTGTGGTTTTAGATAATGTCATGATAGACGGTGGGCTAGATTTCGTAGCTCCTTTATAAAACGAGTTTCGTTCTCACTCTCGAGTGGCAACTTGATTTTTCTAATATAACCTCCTGACAATATGTAAAGCAACATTCTGGCTGTTGCCACGCTGAAAAGTTGCACGTTTATATTAAAAAATAACGTAAATAAAAAAGACTGGGGATGACGTCACATAATGCACAGTCAATGGGAAGTCTCCGCCCCTCAAAGTTGAAAAGGGAATATTTATCCGCATATCGGGCTTTTTTCATAGGCACATAATTCACCTAATCATTGAAACAAGGTAGGCATTTCATTCCTGACCAATTTGCTGTTACTGGAAAAAATAACACAGCTTACATTTCTTTACTGACACGTAGTTTTTTGGCGAATTGATCTACCCCCGTCACCTCATTGCTCTATTGCTTTGAGGGAACAGAGCTGTCCTTTTTTACATTTATCCCTCGTTGCCTAATGATGGTCAGACAACCGAACACTAACAGAGAAAAAGAGCACTTCTGAAAGTTTGAGAGATTTTTTTTTGTTTTGCATGTACACAACAAATGAGCCCACTTACCCCCCAACTTGTAACTTTTTGCCATGAAATCTGACGGTTCCGGGTAGCATGCACGCGCTAGCTGTATTCTGCCTCGTTGACTTTGCATTGACGTGACGTCACTCGGCCGGCTAGTTTTTGTTGTCATTTTTATGAATAAATGTGCAAGTTTTGAGGATGGCAACAGCCAAAATATTAATTAATGGGTTGTCAGGGGGTTATATAAGCAAAAATAAAGTTCCACTCGTTAACACCAACGAACTGACAAGATATGAGACTGGGCCCACCACCTATGATGGGGTGTAGTATTTGGAAAGTGCGTTTGTTTTTCTTTTTCTAGTTAACTGGAAACTGCACTTCAAGGAAGAGGAGCCACAGCATCTGGACCTGCATCACCCTGAGCAGATTGCCATGGATACCGCTGAATCACCAACGGAAACCGGCTGTGCCTGCATCACCACAGACGACACCCAAATCACTGTGGACACCAACTGTATGTTGCGATCACAACCTGATGCCACCCATAGCTGCGTCACAAGTTACGATGGACCTCAACCACAGTTGAAACTCAGCCCCTCACACACCGACTGGATCCATCCTGTACGAATCACCACCACCGGCACCACCCAAACCTTCACCATGGATACCACCCGTACCTTCACCATGGATACCACCCTGCCCGTAGCAACATGAGCTTGTCATCAACGTGTACAATACCCAAATCAGCACCAACTGTATCCATCATCCACCTCGTGGCCTTTTTTTTTTTTTTTAAAGCTTCTTTCCTAAAGCCACTGCTTTTAATATTTTTTCATGTACCTTAATTGCTTTAAACATCCTTTAGGTGCCTAAAATGCTCTCTATGTATCTTATTATTTTATGCCACGTCCTTAACCATGTGTTGGACATTGCTGTCAGTGTTGCGACTGTACACTGTGCCTAGATGTCTTTGTTTATTATCTAAATCTGCTTTGTTACCCCTTGTATTATTTTATGCTATCTTCTTTTACAATGTTTTGGACAATGCGGTCAGTGTTGCAGCTGTTCACTGCACTTGTATGTTTTTACTTTTTGCCACTTTTTAATGCATTTTATTTTTTTTGCTACATCTTTTACCTAGTTTTGGAGTATGATGTCAGTGTTGCAACTGTACACTGCGCCTGCGTAGCTGCTGCCCATTTCCTCCTTGTACATCACTTTGCTCAAAGGCGTCTGCTAAATGCTATGTAACCCAACACCACCTCTACCTTCATCACCATGGCCACCCTCCACAGCTGCATCAGGCTGATGTCACCATGGATATTAACCACAGTTGCGAAACGCGGAAATGACTACATACACCTACTGCCGCAGGTCCGGGGATAGCAGCTGTCTGCGTCATCTCTGACTATGACCTGGACATCAGCTTACCGTCAACATGGTTCAAATCTCCTTCGATGCCAACTGGATCGTGAATCCATCACAACCAACACCACTCATGTTTTTATCACCATGGATACCACCCTGGATGCCAGCCAGCTGGCTGCATCTGCTTGCTGTCAATGTGGACAACACCAAAATCAACATCAACTGTATCCATCAACCCCATGGATGTCAACCACAGTTGCACCACGGATACCATCTATAGCTGCATCACCCTGAAGTTACCATGGGTGGACACCAACCCCAGATGCATCATCAACTGGCCTCAGTGGAAATCTAACTATTTCATGTTTATATTGTACTTTAAAGGGAGAGTTTGGTAACTAAATTGTGTCTAATAACTTTTACATTTTTCAAGAAGTAATGCTATGTAATATTGCTGATATTAGCACTGATAATTTTGTCCTTTCAACTGGAAACTACTTATCTGCCTGCTTGCTTACCACCACCCCACAACTGGTAATTGACAGTCAAATGTATTAGACCTTTTACAAGTAATTTTACAGTTTCACCATGTCCCTGTTGTGCCCCTGGTCTTTCTGTATTGTATGTTCCTGTTTACTGTAACTGTAGCATACGAGTAGTGCGACCTCACTCCACTCTTACCATGGACACCAACTACCACACCTGCAGTATCCATTGCCCTGAAATGTATTTATGTTCTGAGCCTGTTGACGGGTCACCTTTCTGATGTACTATTAGGCCCTACTTTTTAAAATATTGTATGCATATATCTTCTGTTACAATGTTCTGAGCATTGTTTGTGTGTCTGTGGTGTAGGCTCTGTTTGAAAATATTGTATCATATGCATATTTCTGGTTGTCTTTGTAATGTGCTGTTATGTATGTTTCTGATGTGGGCCCTGCTGTTATGAGTGTTGTATGCATATCTGTGCTGGTGATGTGAGTTTGGGCGTCTGTTTTTTTTTTTGTCATGTCTCAGTAAAGAACGTGTGTGTGGCGTCTTCTTTTAAACACTTTTGTTGACTGTAGTCAGGGTAGATGGTTGAAGAGTTTCGTTGCAAAGTGACATAACCAATTTTTAACACTGCAGTTTGTCGTCTTGACTGTCCAGACGCTCTCTTGTCTCAAGTGGGAATTCTTGCCATGCAAATAATTTTAGAACATGTTACACATAACATGAGCAATGTAATGCAATGCCCAATGCAAACGAGTTTCCAGTTAAATGTCCAAAATATGGTTGTGCCATTTTGCAACGAAGCTCTTATTTTACTTTGCACTGGTTTAGAGCACGATAAGTAATCTGTCGTGTGTATGGGTCGGCGTCGGTGTTCCAGTACAGGAACATGTACTATGTGTTGGTGTAGTTGTCGGAATTTCTTAGTTATTGCGGTGAAGGAGCAACTCTCCCTGGCGCCTTAAGGTGAGTAATGGCAAGCGAGCGCCCTCCGGTGGTGGGAACGGACGGAACTGACAACTTCCTGTGCTTAGAACGTACATGTTGCAATTTGGATTTCGGAGTTCTGGATGGGTGGGCGAAGTGGTAAAAACGGGCAGAGGGAGTGAACTAGTTGAACGTTTTTTCATGCCAGTGCAATGTGATAAGCTTGACATCGCTAGGACAGTCTAGATTTAGTAGATCTAGTTCTTATAGCATAGGGAGTGGGAGGAGTAGGAAACTACCCATGGTGCAATAGCGGCTGTAGCGACTTTAAAGTGCCAGGAAATGCTGGAATTTCATGCATGTTGGACGTTTGATGTAGAGACTACGTCAATAAAGGCAAATGCAACAAAGTGACTGGTGTTTGTGTCTTGTTTCCCCGCACACTATAAGCGGCCCTCGCGCCGCGCGGATACAATGTTGCGAACCATGGCACCAGTGACGTCACGGGCACTATGCCGGCAACTATATGTTGCAACGTTGCAATGTTGCAATTCGTGCTCGCTCCGGCAGCACATATACTAAAATTGGAACGATACAGAGAAGATTAGCATGGCCCCTGCGCAAGGATGACACGCAAATTCGTGAAGCGTTCCATATTTATGATAATTTAACGAAGTTTTAACATTTTAGCGCTTAAAAACGCGAAAACAACATTCTTCTCTGTAATTTTTTACCCTCGCTACTAGGGGGCGCCAGAGACCGTGGTAATGCAGATGCGGACCTGTGAACCATGGGCTGAAGTTCACACAGTCGCCACTGGGGGCGACATACACCATGGCACAGCAGACGCAGCCCTGTGTGGCCCATGGAGTCTACTGTTGACTTGTGATGGGGTAATGCAACCCTAGTTTTATTTAGTGATCACATACAGCCCACACCATGCAGACCACATCAGACCATACAAGAAAGCAGCCAAGGGCAAGGCCAGGGGCAGTTGACCTCTGGTGCCAGCTCACAGGCACTAGGCCCTAGCAGCACATCACCCCCATACTAAAACAGCTTCACTGGAGTCTCAATAAGAGAAACTGTGTTGCAACAACCTCCTGTTGGAGCTGTCCTCAGTCTCTTGTAGTGTCAAGGGGTAGCTATGCGCGCGCGCGCGCGCGCGCACACACACCCTCTCTCTCTCTCTCTCACACACACACACACAGCCCCCTGTTGGAGCTGTCCTTAGTCTTTTCTAGTGTCATGGGGTAGCTAGTCTGAGGGCTACACAGAAGGCACTTTATTCATTCGCAGAGTCTAAATTAGGATATACAATATACATTATAGGACATATGTAGGAAATACAATACATATGTGTACAGTACAGGCCAAAAGTGTGGACTCACCTTCTCATTCATGCATTCTCTTTATTTTTGTGGATTTTCATTGTGTATTTTCATGCAGAGCATCAAAACTGTGCATGAACACATATAGAATTATGTGCTCACTAAAAAATATAATCATAGCTGTTGTCCAACAGCAATGTCAGCTGTCTACCCACCCATGGGCGTAATTTTAGGGGGGGACGGTGGGGACATGTCCATACCACTTTCCAGATAAACCTAGCTAGTCCCTACCATTCTTTCACAAATATAATGCAAAAACAGCATATCCGGACCATTTGCGATTGAAATGTCCCCACCACTTTTCGAGCCAACGTCAACACGGCACAACTGATGGCCCCACACATTTCAACTTGTGCCCCACACATTTCAACTCCACTTTAACTTGAGTGGAGCAAAATGTAATAAAATAAATAAATTAATTAATTAATATATATGCACATATAAAATGTATAATTTTGTATTGACATTATATGCCATTGTATAGGCTATGTCATCATTAATCATCTAATCATCTTTAAGTGACCTGGGTTATATTTTTTTGCAAGCACAAAGAGAACAGTCTGGACACAGGATTTGAGGCTTTCTTTTTTTGATCACCCTGCTGTTGTGATGCTTCTGGTTTGTTTCACTGCTGTTCATTTCTGCTTTCGTCATTTGGCTCTATACAACAGTGAGACGGATTACAGCCAGTGATTGGTGGTCAATGGGGAAGTTAAACATACACACTGAAACAAATTATTTGTTGGCGGAACATAAAAAAATTATGGAAAGTATTTCCATCCAATTTGATTATGCTACCTTAGCAAGAAATGTATTTGTTGAGTCACATTAAAGATATTAAAGATATTAAAGATTTGCGGATGATACAACACTGGTGGGCCTCATCACTAAGGGCGATGAGACCCACTACAGAGAAGAAGTAGACCTGCTGGCCAGATGGTGCAAAGACAACAACCTCCTGCTGAATGTCAACAAGACCAAGGAGATTGTTGTCAACTTTCAGAGGGTCCAAAAACAACTGCCACCACTGACCATCGACGGTGATGCTGTGGAGAGAGTGAGCAGCACCAAGTTCCTTGGAGTGCACATCAGCGACGACCTCTCTTGGACCACCAACACTACATCACTGGCGAAGAAGGCCCATCAGCGTCTCTACTTCTTGCGCAAACTAAAGAAGGCAAGTGCTGCACCCTCCATCATGACAACATTCTACAGAGGAACCATAGAGAGCGTCGTGTCCAGCTGCATCACAGTGTGGGGAGGAAGCTGCACGGAGAAAAACAGGAAGACACTCCAGCGTGTTGTGAACACAGCGAAGAAGATCATTGGAGTACCACTCCCCTCCCTGCAGGACATTTACACCGCACGCCTCACCCGAAAAGCACTGATGATCATCAAAGACACAAGCCACCCTGCACACAAACTGTTCAGCCTCCTGCCCTCTGGAAAGAGGTACAGGCGCCTCCGTTCCCGTACCACCAGGCTTGCAAGCAGCACGATGCATCAAGCAATCAAGATACTGAACACTCAACCCACTCTCCCTTCACTGTCAGCCTCTAGCCAGCCAGGCCACTGACAACGCTCCCCCCCCTCATCCCCACCACCATATCTGCGACTGAACATTCCACCTGCACTACTACATCTGTGACTGAACTTTCAACCTGCACTAACTCAAAACATACACATGCACACACACACACACACACACACACACACACACACACACACACACACACACACACACACACACACACACAAGCACACTGCACTTTCTGCACTAAACCCAAACATACACACACTGACACACAACTCATACTCACACACATACACACACACACACACACACACACACACACACACACATACACAGGTACACACACACAGACGCACACCGCACTTTCTACCTGCACTAAACACACACACACACACACACACACACACACACACACACACACACACACACACGCACGCACACACGCACACAAAACACATACAAACACACACACACATACTGCTGCTGGTGTATTTAATAAAAACCTTTTTTTAATTATTTATTTCTTCAAATGCTACTATTACTATGTCAGAACGCTATAAAGGACTTTTAGAAAAAAGAACAACAAAATACCTCCTCTTAATGTATGTTCTCTACAAGTCTTCTGTTGTCCAGTCTTGCACTTTAAATGTCTGTATGAGCAATGTCTACGTCCATACTGTCTATGTCCATGTATGAGTACTGTCTATGTCTATACTGTCTATGTCCTTACCTAGATTAGTCTATGTCTGCATGGGAGAGCAAGAAACGCAATTTCAAATTCTTTGTATGACCAGTGCATGTAAAGAAATTGACAATAAACTTGACTTGACTTGACTTGACTTGACTTGAGATATCTAATGCAACTTTGACATAAACACACCGATGTAAACAACTTTATGGCGGCATCTAGTGGTTCTGCCGAAAATGTGCATTGAACTAAATTAGACAGACATTGGCTTCGAGATTATGTGCGAATTAAATCTCTTCGTCTTCTTTCTTCCTCTTCCTTGCATTCAGCTCTCTCCACTTCTAAGGGGCTTTATCAGCGATTCTCCCCCTTGCTTATAAGTTTGCTGCTTCGTCTATTCACTTCACACAACTGCAATCACGTTTGCACTTCCTTCAGATGGATAGTCCTACTATTATTTGATCCACTTGTTCCCGGCAGATATCCCCGTCTTTATTTCACATTTCCAGTAACTATATAGTACCTGTACATTAGGAGAACGAGGAGACAAAAGGCTATTGCTTATTTTGTTGTAATAATAAAGATTTGATTTCCAAGTCGAGGTGACAAGACGCGTTTTTATCTTGTGTGGTGTTGAAAGTGAAAGTGGACACCCATAAGCCGGCTAGAGATCACGTTTTGTTTCCTCTTGATCGGCAACAACATTTTTAGCCTCGCTCGACTGATTGTGTCCTTTGACATCAAGTAAAATGTGCGCCATCAGATTTCAACTCGTATACATTTGTGTAGCTTTGTAAACTAAAACGAGGTGGCGTGGACTTTGAGAATGCTAATGCATATATCCCAGTGCAGTGAATGAGTGATAAAATCCACATATTTGCTCTTTTGGCGTTCGTTCGGCTCTCTCCGTTTTGAAGCCCTTTTCCAATGTTCACATAAGCGAATTATTTGCCTGTCCAAACCTTTCATCTCAATTAGCTCGTGATTTATTTGCAGTCCCATTCGTTGTTTTCGCTGCATGCCAGCGTGATATTTTACAATCAGCTAGCCAGTAGTAGCCAGCTTTCAGCGAGCTGTTGCTGCTTAGTTAGCAAACGAAGGGGATGAATGTGTCTCTCATTCGTTCCACTCATACACCATAGAAATCTAGAGGGCGCGGCGCCTACAGGCAAAACTGCAAGTGCTGTTTCGGAGCAGAACCACCAGATGGTGATGGAAATATTCCCATTTTCGCCATAACGGGTCAGTCAAGCAAAACCCTGAGTTCCAAGCCATTTCATGACTATGAAAAAGTTGCATAGTGTTTCTTTAAGGTCAATATGTTGGATCAACATAACATGTAAGTGTAACTGTGACCTAAGTACAAGGGGTACAGCCAACATAACTTTTAAAGGTTATTTCAACCTTAATAGAAAGGGTTAATCCATCATAACTTTTACATGTTGCTCCAACATATTTGGTTTAGGTCTGGATGAACCAACTTCATGGGGTAGTTACAGCAGTATTTACATTGATCGACTCAACAAAGCAACATCTTGCTATGGTAGCATAATCAAATTGGATGGAAATACTTTCCATAATATATTTATGTTCCCACAACAAAATATTGTTTGGATTGTTCAACACATCTAATTAACTGTATTAAGACAATACTTGTCAAGCCACATGAACATCAAACATAATAAAAGTGAATCATAAAATCAATATACCTTAATTAATTAAACATTCATTGTTGTCCTTATCAGTTCAGAACAAGCTAGAAAACACCTCAAGGCACACGCATCTACCAATATGCATGTCAGCCAAGTTCGTCAGTTGTAAGTTGGTTCCAGTTGAGCCTATAAGACCAACTACAATAAAGTTACACGCGATAAAGTTGAAGAATTAGTTGCCTTTATTTTTTCATTGCACATGTAATGATCAAAGCAAGATACAAAATGAGGGTACCTCTTCAAGTGCAAATGAGAAAGATTAATTTCTCAATTTCTCTAAAAACTCTTAAAAAAAGGTACACTGTGCAGGAAACGGTCAAAAAAGGTACTGCAACTATGCTGCTCATTGAAACTGGGCTGCCTATTGCCAAATTTGATCTTTTCATGAAAGTTTGCTAAGTAATAAACAAATATTTTATAGTATGGCCCAAATACAGTCATTTTTGCAGCTAAAAATGGCAATTTCTTGACATTCAAAATGGCCAAGATCCCAGTTTCATGTATGAAAAGTGCAATTTTTCCCAGTCATAATGAATACTAAGAATATGATGGTGGTTAGGGTGCATCAGATGCCCCCTATGAAAAGATATTGCCTTGGCCCTATAGTAAAAATGTTCTACACCCAGTAAAAACACACTGTGTAAAATATTTTGAAATTTGGATGAAGTCTACCGGGGCCACCAGCCCCATGAAAATAGAAAATAATGGTGATAGTCAGAATCTTGGAATAGAAATGGACATTTTGCTGCATAAAGCTACCCAATAAAAACATATTGTCTCAGCTGTGTGATAAAAATGTTCTATGCACAGTAAAATCACTGTGTAAAATATGTTGAAATTTAGATGAATTCTACCGGGTCCACCAGACCCATGAAAATACAAAATAATGGTGATGGTGATGGGCAACCTGGATTCCAAAGCTGAAGTCCAGTGCCACATATTCCAAATGACATACCTAGTTTTACCTTTCCAGTTAGGGCAATGGGGCACCTAAGTCACGCCCTTCTACTTCCGATCCATGGGGCTGGAGCTCTCAAAATTTTGAATGAGAGTTAATGGAGCGAGTCAAGCTAAATCCTCATCCCGTTTGGCATGTGCTCCGGATTTCACATATGATGACAGTGAATTTGAAAGGTTTGGATTTGCGTCGTAAGACCACTCATTTTCGACACGCAAGAAACGTTATTTTAGCTTTTGTGCAAAACTATGTTAGAGACTACACGTGCGCCTCGCATATCTGACGTGAACCGAGGCACAGCCAACCCTACCGCTGCACTGCGGCTTAAGTGGCTGCACGTCGGACATGCGACGTCTGTTGTGTAGTCCAAATAATTGTATATTTTTGCACACACACAACTCAAAAATCGCTTGCCAAGTGAAGTCAACAAGCACACCATTGGTTGTTATTAATTCTGAGGCACAGCATATGTATGATCGACGGGGAAATGCGAGGTGGGTCGGAAAATAGCTTTGATCAGTCCATTACAGCCCAGTCAAAAGTTTTTGCGTTGCCAGCCCCATAAGCCGCCCGGAAGGGGTGGAGACTTAGGTGCCCCATTGGACAGGTAAAACCAGGTAATTTGAAATCTGTGGCACTGGATTGTAGCTTTTGAATCTAGGTTTGCCATTGTCTTAAAACAGAGGTGGACAAACCGTGTGACACATTTGCCCCAGCCAATATAATGAACCAGCTGAGCCTAATTACCACTTAAGCCAGGTTGATGAGGTAATTAGTGAAATCACCTGTATTGGGAGCACAAACAGAAGGAATATCTAAGCAGGTTGTGTATTCAGTCGATCCACTTACACAGACTTCAGTCTCAGGACAGACTGATGGTCAAACTGCTATATTTAGGCAAATTTGCTCTTTTGCAACACAATATCAATTCCTTGCTGCCTTGGACCACTAGTATCTACTAGTGCTAGTATCAAGCAAGATATTGCAAAGCTGCATGACTGTTATATTTGTTTATTATATGGTGTGACGTCATCGGTCGAATGCTCCATTCATTTCAACGGGGCTCCCCAACGTTCGCACGTCTGTTATTTTTCGATAACGGACGGGTTGGTCTATAACAGACCGCTGTCAATGGCAACAAGACTTTTCACTGCTAAAGCGACTTTTCAACAAGACTCTAATCAGCTGCTGTGATAGACAACACCTGTTGTCCTGGCTACCTAGCTGTTGCCTAGCGGTGTTCCACAACGGCACTGTTTTGTTTTGCGCAGCAACAATCTTTTAACATTAAAAACTATAATAGACTTAACATTAAATAGGCCTAAAGTCCCCCTAAAGTCCCCCTAAAATGTCCCCGCCATGTGTGAATCATTTAAGTATATCCATATAATAAGCGGGTTAACTTTCGGCGAGTCGGTCGCTTTGTGGAATAGCAGCACACCGCTCCGCGTCGGGGTCTAAAGATTCTCTCTGTCGTGCTGCTATTCCACGGTAGCGACCTTCTCGCCGAACGTTAACCCTTACGTGTTTCACCTGTGGGCCTACAATTCATGGAGGAACATCTGTACTAAAGCTGTGAATGTTCCTTGGAATGCCTAGGCTACAAGGCAGTCAATACAACTGTATTGAAGAGTGCCATTACTCCACAGCACACAAGTGAACACTGCACACTGCACACAACAAAATTGCATTTATGCCTCACCCGTGCAAGGGGGCAGCCCTCAGTGGCGCCCCATGGGGAGCAGTGCGGTGGGACGGTACCATGCTCAGGGTACCTCATTCATGGAGGAGGATGGGGGAGAGCACTGGTTGATTACTCCCCCCACCAACCTGGCGGGTCGGGAGTCGAACCGACCTGGCGGGTCGGGGGTCGAACCGGCAACCTCTGGGATGCAAGTCTGACGCCCTAACCGCTCACCCATGACTGCCCACTTAAGTACAGGTTTTGGGAAGCCACTCTTTCCAACATCACATACAGTTGTATTGTATGTACTCTATTGAACTACTGCAGGGATTTCTTGAAAAAACTTAAGTCATTCCAAGGAGCATTCACAGCTTTAGTACAGATGTTCCACCAGGTATTAACAGCTACCTGTACAATCCTAGGCCCACAGGTGAAGCACACAAAAGTCATACAACTTCGCAATCTCTTGCTTGATACTGGCAGTGGGTCAGCTGGTTCATTACGGTATATTGGCTATATTTGGAATATGTGGCACTGGACTTTGGAATCCAGGTTGCCCATCACTATCACCATTGTTTTGTATTTTCATGGGCCTGGTGGACCCAGTAGAATTAATCTAAATTTCAACACATTTTCCACAGAGTGATTTTACTGTGCATAGAATTTTTTTTATCACACAGCTGAGGCAATATGTTTTTATTGGGTAGCTTTATGCAGCAAAATGTCCATTTCTATTCAGGGCTGGTTGGGCGATAAATAGGGCCCGGGCACTTTCGGATTTAAGGGGGCCCCCTCATTATTATTAGTGCCGGAGAACTGACTCACCGGTGGGCCCCGCACCCTCATGGGCCCCTATTTTCAGTAATGTAAAAAATAAAACAATGGGGGCCCACGAGGGTGCGGGGCTCACCGGGAAATGCCCGCCATGCCAGATGGCCAGTCCAGCCCTGTTTCTATTCAAGATTTTGACTATCACCATTATTAGACTTAGTAGTTAGTAGTAGTATTAGTAGACTTCATCCAAATTTCAAAATATTTTACACAGTGTGTTTTTACTGGGTGTAGAACATTTTTACTATAGGGCCAAGGCCATATCTTTTCATAGGGGGCAACTGATGCACCCTAATGGTGGTGCTAAGTATTCATGAAAAAGGTAACATTAGTGAATGGGTAGCATGAATTCTGGAAATAAACAACTAAGAATCTTACACAGTGTACATTTAAAAGCAGTGCAAAAACTGATGAAACAGACGGTTAGAATGAAACAGAAATTTGAAAGTGTACTTCCATTCTGGAAGGTAACAGAGATTAAGAGCATAAACCAAAACAAACACTGCAATGGCCACAGGTACGTTACCAATGTCGTTGAGGACTCTCTGCCGATCACACGCACACAAAGACAATACGTTTCAGCTGGACCGTCCAGATCAACATCCTGGAAAACAGTAAACAAAACCCATGATTGAAGCCGTAAGCGGTATTTGTGGGCGCAAGTTTGGGGCATTTCTGTCCACCCTAACACACCCAGAGATGGGAAAAGTAGTATAGTAGTATATTTAGTATAGTTTATGAAAGGTATGAGGAGGATGTTGACTTGTGTGCCCTCACACTGCCTGTTTAGGCAATTGAATGTGAGATCAAACTGATGTTCAATTACCTCTCATCGTTTTTGGTGTGGCTATGACCCCATTCTGGAGTATGTTTCTCAACAGCATCATTGGTAACTACAGTAAAAACGTTGCTTGCATGCAATTTCCCATTGGCAAAATACCAAGTCGCTAACTAACAACGGTGCTTTTGAGAAACAGGGTCATGATCTTTTCACGAGTGTTGGTGAGAAACTTTACACATACAGCTAAGTATACAGTGTGCAAAATTGTTACAATACATTACACTTAGCTGACGCTTTCATGTATTCAAAGCGACTTACATTTATTACTTTTCAGGGTATTGGTTACAGGCCCTGGCGCAATGTGGGGTTAGGTGCCTTGCCTTAGGCACTTTAGCCATGGATGGAGATGTAGTGACAGGTCAGGGGAGATTCAAACCTGCAACCAATAGATTGAAAAACCAACTCTCTAACCACTAGGACACGGCTGCCCCACCAGCACAATTATTAGTATTTTGAACATATTGGCCCTTTTAGGCACATTGTCAACCAAAAATTGCATGAGAGAGAAAGATATGTCAAACCCCACCCATCCAATGCAAAAGAGTCTGCTCAAAGTTTGGTCTCCTAAGGGGGAGTTGTCTAAGGTGAAACTATGAGAAAACTATTACCCTACAGCATGATCGTATTCCAGAACTAAAACCTATATTGAGTTTAAGTTTTCTTCTAAGATAACTTCTGCTGCTTCAGTAATGCGGCCTTCGCAATGTGCCACAGCAAGTGCAACACCCTCATGGGTAGATAGGGACCAGCAGAGATCTACAAATCAGAGATGACTGGTGTTGGATTGAACGTGAAATTTGGCAAAGGGTTTGTGATGATGTGAGGGTGCTTTAGCAAAGCTGGAATTGGGCAGATTCGTGTTTGCAAAGAACACATAACTGAGGCCAAGATGGCACATCAACGCAAGAAGGTTTGGTGTGTCCTCCAGCAGTGTCCAGAACGTGGATGAGATGCCAGGAGACATGTCAGGTAGCACAGGAGGAGCCCACCAGAGCCCAACAAAATGAGCCTCGCAGGCCACTGATGTGTGCGATCTCCCTATGCCACCTAATAACGAAAAAGACAGATCTAGCTGCCGAGTTGTAACATACCACTTTGTCTGGCTCTTCATTCAGGTAGACCGTCAGCTCCTCAGCATGCACTCCCTCTTCACATCAATGTTGTCAGTCTGCGTATGAGGGCCGGTCAATGTATGCCAGGAAACAAACATGCAGGAAAAACATTTTAACCAACAGGAAGAATAAACGCAGTACAGGTACAATCACATTAAACAAAGGACACATCTCATTTATCTAGTAGCGTAGTGTATCGTTGGCACTGGCAGTGAAGTGGTACAGTACGTCACTGTTTGATATGGCATGGTGCAGCTCTGACACTTTTCCATTAGCCCCAAGTACTCGGTACCATTTCAGCACTCAGCCCTGGTTCCAAACGTACTGAAGTGATGCCAAAATGTGACGTCTGACCTTAAAAAGGTACACTGTGCAGGAAATGGTCAAAAAAGGTACTGCAACTACGCTGCTAATTGAAACTGGGCTGCCTATTGCCAAATTTGACCTTTTCATGAAAGCTTACCAAGTAATAAACTAATATTTTCTAGTATGGCCCAAATACAGTCATTTCTGCAGCTAAAAATGACTATTTCTGGAAATTCAAAATGGCGGACCATGGAGAAGATCCCCCTTTTCATGTATGAAAATAGCAATTTTTCCGTCATAATGAATACTTAGAATTTGATGGTGGTGGTAAGTATTCATGAAAAAGGTAACATCAGTGAATGGGTAGCATGAATTCCGGAAATAAACAACTAAAACTCGTACACAGTGTACCTTTAATTCCCCTGATCATTTCATGGGAATCGCAAGCCAGACAGACATGAGAATCAAATAAAAAAATAAAATAATAATAAAACAGAGCAGCAACCACATCAACTGACCTGCAAAAGACTGTTATATCATTGCCCAGGACTGCTGTGTGTAAAGCCAGCTGTAGTTAGAACTGAGGTGAAGACAATGAGTTCAAAACTGGCTGAAGGATTGAAATTAGTGGGAGAAATGCAATATGATCCAAGACACCCTACTTCTCCCCATTACATTAGATTTTGAAATTTTAGCATTACTGTGATGCATGGCAGTGTGCATGTTTTTACCTGAGTCATGGGCACCAGGATCCTCTGTATCTTCCTTGCATGAGAAGCACCTTTCTTGCTGAAGACCCGGAGCAGTGTTGTTGAAAGACCATCCAGCTCTGAGAAGAAATTCAACAGCAAACCAACTGTCATGATCCTCTTGAACTTGGCACTTAACTTGAAACAGGGCACAAAACACATACCTACAAAATACTTGTAACTTAAGACTTGTGACAAAGGTTACAAAAAGGCCTGATGGTCTTACTAAAATGAGGAAATAAACACACACAAAAATCAACAAATAACTTACCTCGCACATGTTAAAAAGAGCAAGCCATCTGGATTTAAAAACTGCAATCGTGGGGGCATCACAAATTACTTCATGCCTTCAATGAGCAAAGGTCTTGGTCAGTTGAGCTGAGGACCCAAACGTCTTGAATTTCTGTTGTGACCAGAAAGACAGATAAACTAATATAGGTGAAGGAGACAGCTATGCAGAGAAAAATGTAAAATAATTACAACAGATTTTACACACACACACACACACACACACACACACACACACACACACACACACACACACACACACACACACACACACACACACACACACACACACGAGCTAATAGTCATAGATTAGATACTACACAAGAACTTTCATCACCTTTTTCAGGGGCACCTTGTGAGAGGTAGCTGAGGTGAGGACCCTACAAACATCTTGAATGCTGAGGAATTAATATAGGTGAAAGAGACAGTTATGCAGAGAACAAAAACCCAAATAATAGTAACATATTCTACAAAGAAATTCAGTAAATGATTAATTACAAAAAATAACAAATTAACAGTATTTATATTTGCAACAATATGCATTTCTACCTCACTCAAGGTACAGTATATATTGAATGTAAATGCACTGGAATATCCTAAAGTGATCATTGATACAAAAAACTTGCTATGTCCTTTTTACACAACAAATGTAGAAGATCGAGTTTGAGGGAATGAGGGACAGAAGGGCGTTTGCATGTGTGTTTCACTAGATACTACTGGGATTTACTTTCAACTATTTCAAAGGTCATAGCCAATTAGGCCTACATACATTGGTAAGTGACCCACGACATGAATCAAACCAGCTGCAAACTGCAGCATCTAGTTCTACACACGACGCACCCATTCAAACGCGCACCCATACACAAGCACACACAGCCCCTTCTGTCACGCAGTCTCACGTCTCGTCTTTTTTCAAACCGAAAAGTTCCACCGGCTAATCAACATTTACTGTGGCCGTACACACACAGTCAGACGGAGCAATACCGAAAATCAGCGGTAACTTTACTTCCCCTGTGTCATTGATGTGTGTAGAGCTACTGATGGTATCTACGACTGTCCTGGATACATTTGAAATCAGACGCACACGGGTCTCGCAACGTCAATGCATAGAACTAATACAACGTTAATGAACCAGCTGTTGTCACCTAGCATAAATTAGCTAGCTGCCCGTTATGGGCTGCCAGGTAGTTTCTTTCGCTATAACTCGCAAAGTAACCGAAAATAATGTCACACATGCAAACATGCATACAGTACAACAAGGGTGACAGCTTCCAAACTCCCAACAATAGTTAAAACAAGGAGACTATATCGATAATTAGCCGCTAACCAGTTTGAATTGGTGAGAATTAGCCAGCTAAGCTTACTCTCTTGCTCATAAAACGTATGCCTTGATGCCAAAACTAAGTACACTAACGAAACGGGTGATATAAATGTGATTCTAGGAAAGTCATGATAAATGCAAACAGCCCTACAGTGGTTTACTTTTTTGACTTACCCGCCTTCAGAGTGTCCGCGGATATGTATTCAGTCAAAGAACTCGGCAAGCTCGTTGTTTCCGGCTGCCACACACAATCCGCACACTACTGCCACCATCTGTTCTGGCGTTGTAAAAGCCATTGGTCATCTTATCCAAAGGAATTAGGTTGTGACAACATTACTGGATTTGGGAAGTCGTTGGTTATTGGGCATCATGCTAAAGTTACATAACTTCATTATGCCCAATCACAAAACATAATTATTCATGGTAGAAGTGACATGTTTCCCTTTGATTAATTTAACATACACAACATATGGATTTTTTCAGTGCAGTACACCAAATGCCGCCATGCTGTCTGCTAGCCGATTGGTTGATTGCTGTCTCACTTTGTTTCACCTTGTTTCATCTTTGTTTCATCTGTGTACAACTTGGGTGTTACGCTGATGAAACGATGCCGTCTTAAATGTTGAACATAAAATGACGAAGTTTGTCACTGCATTGCTCGGCAAGGATTACATTTCCAGCATGGGGTAGCAAGGAGCATAATATGAATTAAAGAAGACGCTACGTGGAGTTGCCCAAGGTAGGGTCGGAGAGGTTTCCTGTTACTATTTTGTCCGCTGTGACATTTCATGTCCTTCACGTACCGGTAGGTTCTTAATTCTTGCCTTTACTGTACAGTTGTAACTATGCGCGTGCAACCTTTCCTGATTTTATATTGACCGCATGGACATCAGGGGAAATGACATTCTCTTGGAGGGCCGAACAGGCTACAGTTCTTCTTAACGACAAGGAGCGGCATCTTCACTGGGCTCGCGGGGATTTATTTGCACTAACAGTAACGTAACAAATGTTCCATATAGGGTGTGAGCCAGAGGCCAAATTTTCACATATTGGTATCACTTGGGGTGGCAAAGTCTATCAATGTTTTTTGTAATCCTCCATGCCTGAGAGACATTATTTGTTATGATAGCCCTCTGGAAGTGGTAGCTTTCTTGTATTTTTACTCACTTTTATAATGACACCCAGTGCATTTTGCAATACATACCTGTATATGGATGTAGGCGTATGCAAGTGTCTGTGATGATGGTATATGTTTCTATTGATGTTACATCACATGTAGACACCTTAGGGATTTTATAAATATACAGTTTTGATGGATAATGTACTTTCCTATGAATTATATAAGTCAAAATGTATCCGTCGTACACTTTTTCAGCAATATAATGCAAGGTTAGATTGATGCAGAAGCCTGTAGGAGGGTGGGTCAAATCCCAATGATTGCTATATCATATCTGTAGGGTGTGGGCAGTCAGAAAATGGTTTGCTAGTTAAATATAAATTATACACCTATTTAGGCCCAAAACCTATAACTGTTCAATGAATGTCAATGGAAATCAATGCATTTCAATGTAATGCAAAGCACATTACATAACTAAGGTATAGTGGAATGTAGGAAGTTGTGAGATACCTCAATGTACATTATATCACATCTACAGTGTATAGACCTAAGGAAATATATGGATTGGATAGCTTACTACCAATAAGTTATTTTAGACCCACAACTCATGACCGTCAATTACAAATCAATGCATTTAAAAGTATGAAATCTTTAGGACTTTACAGAGCTTATGTAGGGATAGAGGAAGTTGGGAGATGTTTCAATGCACATTATGAACCTTTGGAAAAAATATATGGATTAGATGCTTACCATTGAAATGCATTGCAAAGTTCTGCGATTACATTGTAGAACTAAGGTGGAGGAATGTACAAACCCCAACTCCGGTGAACTTGGGACGTTTGATAAACAGTGAATCAAAATGCTATCATTTTCAAAACATTCAATCTATTCATTAGATGGAGAATAGTGAAAAGACAACATATTAAGTGTTAAAACAGAAAACATTTTTTGGGGGACATATGTACTCATTTTTAATTTGATAAATCCAACACGTCTCAAATAAGTTGGGACGGGGATCAGTAAAATTTAGTAAAAATCCAAATACGATAAAACAACAAAGAAGAACATTTCAAAATGAATTGTACTGACGGACAATATAGGTGTCCAGGTATATGATCATCACAGAGAGGCTGAGTCACTCAGAATTAAAGATGCAAAGGGAATAATTACCATAGTTATTACATACATTTTTGAATTCCCTTTGATTTACCACGATTGAGTGTATATAAGACATATTTTTGTTACTAAAATCATTGTATAGGTTCATGACATCATGAAATATATATTGGCTGTAGTCTCACTCTAATTCCTGGAGTGCTAGAGCTATTGAAAATTGACCATATTAAGAATGCTTAATGCGTGCAAATGATACAGGGGTGTAACATTCTCCTAAGCACCTGAGCTCACTTGAAATAGACCTAGAAGACATGGGAAACTGTCCTTTGCTTACAGAAGTCAGCAGAAGTTGTAGAAGTCCATTCTTTTTGACAATAATAGAGCATTGCACATCCTGTGCTACAGTGAAAATGGACCATCCAACTTGTGTTAGTGCTAACTTCAAAAGTCAGCCTCCATGATAGCATGCGGGTGCAGTAGTGCATTGGTTAAGATGCTCTCACTCATCTGTAGAGTTAAATACAGTGCTGAATGGTATAAATGGGTTTTAAACAGCATGAAAAGCCACTCATGCATTATATATTGAAGGGAGATATTCGATTACTGCCACATAGTAAGGTCAAATTGCATTCTCTACTGTGTTTTAACAGTTTGGCTCCATCATAAGGACCAGCAGGTGATAAAATGGTGGGCTTTTGGTCAAGACCTGTCACACTGTAAGCACTACAGAAAGGAAAACATTGCAAAACATGACAAGGAATACACTCACCATTTAAGCTGGTGAAATCATGTCCAAGATAGAAATTAACACTGTTTTTTTTATATAAAATCATCTCATCGGTTAATGTATTTAACTGTTAAGTATTGTCTTTTGTTTTGTTTTTAGTCTTCCTCGACATTTGCTGCCATTTATTGTCCCCGCCCCAACTCTTTTGAGACGTGTTGGATTTATCAAATTAGAAATGAGTACATATGTCCCCCAAAACAATATTTTTTCTTGGTTTTAACACTTAATATGTTGTCTTTTCACTATTCTCCATCTAATGAATAGATTGAATGTTTTGAAAATTCACTGTTTACCAAACGTCCCAACTTCACCGGAGTTGGGGTTTGTAGGAAGTTGGGAGATATCACAACACAAATGTCACATCCAATGGATCTTTAGAAAACCTACATACATTATGTTAAATAATCTTTTTTTCAGTCAGTGGGTCAGGACACATTTAGCCTATAGGCCTATTTCTAATAAATTAAAGTGATGGTAGGCATGTGCTATTGATACAAACTTGATCAAGCTTTCTTCGTTACATGAAATTATATTTTCTTCTGGCAATTTTGTTTTGTTGAACCTCAAACCCATAAGCACTGGTAGTATTGGGTCACCCATGAAGTGAAAAAAATGTTGCCTGGTCTCCTTTTATCATATAGCCTACTTGCAGTTATGGAAAACGTTTCTGACACCCTGTGGATGATTAGTTGATGGGCATGTGGATGTTATTTTCAGAAAGTACTATTCAATGGCTGACCAGGCATATTAGATCTTGATAATGACCATAGTGTCTTGGTTGCAAAAATGGCTCAACTTGAGTCTACATGAGGTGGACATTCAAGTGTTTGAAAACAAGATTAATTAGGACAAGGCAAGAGGTCAAGAGGATACGTAACTCTTAAGAATGTCATTTGCAAAAGAAGAATAGGCCTATTACAATTGTCAGCTCAGTCACAGAAATTAGCATTTAATGACACTAACTGTTCAATGACAAGAATGCAAATAGTGCATTGAGAATCCTTCACATATAACATGGCAATTGCACCTATGGTATGTTGTTTTAACAAATTATAATGTGTGTGAATTACAATTTTCAATATCCATCACTATTATCATAATCAGCCAGGTTGGGCTATTATATCTAGTCTTCCAAAAACCTAGTCATGAAGAGATTCAGTGTTTGCGCTATAGCTGTATAGAAAACATGGTGAATGATAAATCATGAAGTTGAATTTAGGAGCTGTTTGCCATTTGTTGGGTCCTGTGCCTTTTTCCCTATCCAATCAGCATCATTGGTGATTGCTGGTTGCTGGCGCAACAAATTGGAGAATGATAGGGGTAAGTTTCATGAACAGTTTCAATTTCTGAGTAATGAGTTGATTTTAGAACACATGACACTAAGGGCCTCTGGCTCAGTTCCTCTGGCTTTTGAGGGTGTCTTTGAACTTCATACTGTAAACCCTTACTGGGTAGTGACAGCGTGATCATACTTGTGCTTTTGGTGGCTGTGAGAGCCTGGCTTCCCACATCCCTCAAACCCCCCACCCCCAAAAAATTATAACAAAAGGTTTCTCAGTGGTTTACAGTACTATCTGATGTACTTAACAACATACTAAAAATCTGCCAAAATCTGACTTCAGGAAAGGCCTCATTTTCAAGATGGCCGCCGCAGGGCCCTTAAATTGACTCTGGCCTTAAAATTGCATTGAAATGTCCAGGAATAGTGGTGTTTGATACATGTTTCAACCTTGTAATGTTGTCATTAGACTATGATCTTGATATATATATAATTATTAGTGCAGAGCATGGCCCTTGCAGAGCAAGGCCCGATTATTAGTAATCTCTAAGTCCTGTGTCTTATTAAGCGGGTTTCTTATTAATGCAGAGCAAGGCCCGATTATAGTAATCCTTAAGTCCTGTTTATTTATTATTATTATTATTATTATTACATGCAGAGCATGGCCCTTGCAGAGCAAGGCCCGATTATAGTAATCTCGGCTTGGAGATCGCGTATAGTTATAGGCTTTTCCGTGTCTCTTGTCGTTTTCCTGTTTTTGGCGATTTTGTGAAAGCTTGGGTCCCCATTGAAAACAATGGTGGAACCTTCATGAACCAAGGTTCCGCCACTCTAGAGATTAGAGTGTAGGAGGCTTTTTCGGTCATAAAACATCAACACTTTCACCTAGAAGTTTAGTTGACGCGTTGTTAGCGAGCTCTATGGGATGTCTCCAAATTGTGAAAGTTTCATCTCCCAACTCCCAATACTTTTTAAATGGCAGGTTTGTAAAAAAAAAAACAGGCCTGGGTCTATGGAGAATCCCAGTCTTTCCAAAAGTGCATTTTTCAAGAGATCAGCGCATGTCCCACACGGAGGTCCATTTGTGCCTGAACCATTTAACCTATAAACTTCATTCAAAGACTGTTAGAGAGATCACAAGCATGACTCTGATCTGTGAAAAGGACACGTGCCAACTCCTTTTAGTTTTTTTACAACGATGTTGTAAAGACAAAAAACTCACTCATTCTCTCCCCTGTTAACAGCACAATACTAACTGTCATGCAGAACAGGTGCAGTCAATGAAGGGTTCCATTTCAACTGTCACTGTCTCAAGATTCTATTCTTAACGAGCAGGTGCGAGCAACCATTCTAGAAGTCTATTGTTCAGCTCTGCAATGCAATGTAATATAGTCTTGCTGGACTGTGCACAACAGGTAGCTGCTTGGCTTAATGGGAATACATGCTGATGGATTAGAGATATGGAGGTTGAGGGTTCGAACCCCACCCATGCCATGTTGATTTTCAAAATTATATCATATGCAGTGTTCCTTAGCCAAGTTAAAATACCATGTATGTCATTTATTATCAATGACAAATGTGCTGGATTACAGATATGGAGGTTGGGGGTTCAAACCCCAGTCGAAGCCATGTTGATTTTCAAAATTATATCATATGCAGCGTTCCTTGGCCAACTTAAAATGCCATGTATGTCATTTAGTATGAATGGCAAATGTGCTGAATTAGGGATACGGAGGTTGGGGGTTCGAACCCCAGTTGAAGCCATGTTGATTTTCAAAATGATATCATATGCAGTGTTCCTTAGCCAACTTCAAATATCATGTATTGTATGTCATTTAATATCAATGGCAAAGGGGCTGGATTACAGATATGGAGGTTGTGAGTTCGAATCCCGCTCGAAGCCATGTTGATTTTCAAAATTATATCATATGCAGTGTTCCTTAGCCAACTTAAAATACCTTGTATGTCATTTAGTATATCCCCAAAACGCAGAGCTACAACACTTTCAAGATGGCTGAATCCAAGATGGCTTAATTGTTTGGCCCATAACTTCTGACTGGGTGGATGGAGTTTTTCCAAGATTTCTTTTAGCTTTGTTTTCTCAATAGTACTTTGTTTCATCTCTGCCCCAAAAGGCAAGCCCGCTTCCAGCATTTTCTGTGAGAATGCAATCTAGTTTACATTAATATTACATGTTTTGCATGTTTTAAAATGTATTTATTTATTTTATTTTGTCACTGATGATCAATGGTAAAAAGCAAGGAATCCATACGAAGGATTCAAAATTTCACTTTTCACTGCGTCCTGTATGGATAGACAAGAGATAACTGTGGCCATAAAATGACATTGAAATGACCAGGAATAGAGGTGTTTGATATGTTTTTTTCACCATGTAATGTTAGAATATTTCCCTGATATTATGAATGGTTATAAATGCATTTTGATTTTGTTTTGATTGATGGCAGCCTACTGTGATATTAGCCAGATCTGCTCTGGCATACTGTATGTAGGCTAAGTAGGCTACTGCTATCCTGTTTGTTTGTAATTATGATTATTTTCACTTTACTTTAAAAAAAAATCTGTATGTTTTTACATTTTATTTATTTATTATATATATTTATTTATGTATTTATACTGTATGTAGGTCCGATGACCGTAGCCTTATAAAGACCTTGAAATGACCGGGAAAGGTGATGGTTCATATTTGTTTTGACCAAGTAAAATTAAAATAACATTTTGGGGATTAACTTAGAATTATCCACATCATACTGATCCCAATAATATTAAACTCTGAACTCTTCAGTTGTACTGAAGAATTTGAATTTGGAACAAAATGTGTTATTTTTTTAATTTAAATATAATACAACATCAAACAGGAAATTCATCCATGACTTCCATCGTGACTCTGGCACAACCAAAACAGACTGCTCACTACAGGCATTGAGTTATTGTCAAGCAAAGTACATTGAGTTTCCAAAATTTGGGCAGCACTGAAATGGCACAGACGAGCAGCTTGACCAGATTGACTTGATCTTGAAATATTGTGCAGCATCATGGTAACAGGCTAAATCACAGTAGCTGGCTAAACATGATGCCAGAGAATTCCCCATCCTGCTACAATGAATGTGACCTGTGGCCATCATTATGAAGTACTTTGAATTGCTAGTTATGTCATACTTCCAGTGAAAGGCACTCAAGCTATGATGCTACCAATGCACGTATAACTCTGGCAAGAATCTGCTTCATCTTCCAGTTAAAGGGACACTCCACCCATTTTGCATTAGGCTTTCCATTGATAGACACCCAGTCATACTTTTGAATGGTCTTTCAAAAATCTCTCAATTCCCCCTGAGATTGGAGAAATCCACATTCATCTCTTAACACTTCCTATGTCAATGATGTAAAAATGGTCATTTTGCATCATCGACATAGGAAGTGTAAGAGAGGTGGATTTCTGTTGAGACTACAAGCCTTTTCCCCACCTTTTCAACCCTGCCCATAGGGGGTTGGACCTAATGCTCTAACAGACCTATCACAGATCAGTGTCCCAGTGCTTTTGAAATCACTGGCATTGAGGCTCCAGTAAGCAGTGTTGCCAGATTGGGCTGTTTCCCACCCAATTGGGCTGCTTGGGATGGCCGTCTGCGGGTAAAAATGGCATTTTACAGGAAAACTCGCCCAATCTTTCCCATCGACATCAATAGAATTGGGCGGGATTTAGTGCTTCCAGGCGGGTTTTGAGCATTTTTTGGGCTGGAAATCATTAGCCTCATCTGGCAACACTGCCAGTAAGTCACTGGCATAGCTGGAAAGGAGAAGCTGGAGCACACTGCAGCTTAGTTTTCAAGACTTTATTTTGTGCACACACCCGACCAACGTTTCGGTGTTGCTACACCTTCTTCAGAGTCAAATGATAGCAAGAGAGAGACACACATTTCAGGACTTGACATGCACAGGTGATCCCACTTGGTTTGGCTAAATTGGTCTCATCTCATTGCAGGTAATTGACCCCACCCCCCAACACCAGGACAAGATTGCAGACAATTAGACAGAGAGGCTTTGAGGAAAGGCATTTTGGATTCATACTCTAAATTCAGTGGAGCCTCAGGGCATAAATGAGGAACACAATATGTCTTGCTCTCTGTAACAAATTGTTCCAGCATCGTGGCTGTGGTCTTCTAATAATTGTAGCTGTGGTTTTATTGACAATGTTCTTTGTGTATTGTTTTTTTGACTTTTTTATTTTGTTTTGGGAAGTTGGCAAGCTGTCTAATTGTCTACAATCTTGTCCTGGTGTTGGGGGTGGGGTCAATTACCTGCAATGAGATCAGACCAATTTAGCCAAACCAAGTAGGATCACCTGTGAATGTCAAGTCTTGAAATGTGTGTCTCTCTCTTGCTATCATTTGACTCTGAAGAAGGTGTAGCAACACAGAAACGTTGGTCGCGTGTGTGCACAAAATAAAGTCTTGAAAACTAAGCTGCAGTGTGCTCCAGCTTCTCCTTTCCAGCGATGTCTGTCCCACTGTGATGCACCTGCAAGCAGGGTTGCCAGATGAGGCTGATGATTTCCAGCCCAAAAAATGCTCAAAACCAGCCTAGAAGCTCAAAATCCCGCCCAATTCTATTGATTTCTACGGCTAAAATTGGGCGGGTTTTTCTGCTAAATGCCATTTTTACCCGCACACGACCATCCTAAGCAGCCCAATTGGGCGGGAAACAGCCCAATCTGGCAACACTGCCTGCAAGATGAGGGAGGGATGATGCATAGAGTCCCAAATAACTGGGTATGGCCTGTGGAACTTTAGCATTGCAATGCATTATGGGGATTGTTTTCACAAATCCACAAGCACTAAAAAGTCATTTTCTGCCTTCTCTTGGCCAAGAAGGCACCAAATTAGAAATGTATGTTACTATTCTACTATACATATGACCCACTTTCAGTAACATATTCATGTCTCCACCGGTGGAATGCCCCTTTAAGTCTGTAGGACTTGGATACAAGCAAGAGAAGGCCCGGCTGGTTTTAGAGTGGATGGAGCCAGGGATCACAAAGTAAAAGGAGCTGCTGTAGCTATCCAAACGGCGCAAGTGGAGTGGCCTTGCAAGATGTCCAACCAATAAATTACCCTATGGATGCAGTACTCCCACCGGGTCCATGCCCCTTGCTTGCACTGGGATACAGGCAGAGCAGGAGCACCACCTTGTCAAGACTGAGTCACTGCTTGCACAATCATGCTCAGCCTTCTGCTTTTCACCTTGCTAATAAATGACTGGACGTCAACCTACAGTACCACTCCAATAGTTCACAGACGATCAAGAGGGACAAGGCACACTACAGGAAAGAGGTAGACCATTTGAGCAGCACAAAGATGAGATGTGGGTTTGGCCTGATTATCATTGACTTTCAAATCTCTTCAAGACTTGGTCTGACCAAGAGCATAACAATCAATATTTCCCAAACGGCATGGTCGACCTAATGGTTGTATGCTTCCCAACAACCGGTGCCCGTTTTTTCCGGAGCTCAGAAATGATATGTGTATTGCTCTTGGCCTGACTAGAAGCAATGCTGAAGGTGTTGCGTCATCAGGAGGGCATGGCCTGGCTAGGTTTGGACATCAATGATGACCTATTCTGGACCAACACTGCATGTCAAGAAGTGTCTCAACTTCCTGAACAGTCGAGGCAAGTGCTTCGCCATCATGACCACATTTCTAAGACAAACCATTAAGTGCAACCAAGATCATTTGTGTACCTGTCCATGCACAACACACTGGAGACAATTGATAAGGTATAAATGGTTTATGTATTTCTTCCGGAATCCATGTGATGTGAGGTTTTAAGCTGAAATCCTATGGCATACCCCTTTAGGAGACAAGGAGAATGAGCGGAGTTGAAAGGAAATTCACGCCCATTTAGGAAACTGTACTTGATCCTACTTTTTGCATTGGTGGCACAGGGTATGATTTAGCTAGGTTACCATTGTGATGGAGTGACCATCACTAGGGTTGTGGGTGTGTTCTGACTGTCACGCCAACGAGCTTGGCTCTTTGGTGTAGCGGTCAGGGCCCCAGTTTACTACCCCAGAAGGTCTGGGTTCGATTCTCGGCTGGGCAACTCTACTCCCCTTCGCCACAGCCATATTGAATGAGTTTGGATACACCACCCACAAAGTGATCACAATAGTGATGCAAGCCACTCAACAAGCTTCTCTTCTGGCACCACCAGAGTCTCAAACAGACTGTAAGGATGCTGAGTTCTTCTCTGCACCCAACAGGCTGCCGGACAAATCTGCATCTTTCCAAAGAACAATTGCACTCAGACCCCCCAGAAAAGACTTTTCCCACCTACAACTGTACTATGCCTGTTGCTTTAAACAAATACATAATAAACTGTCTTGTGCTGACAATCTCTTGCTTTTTACTGGTGCTAATACCTGATCTGACTACTGTGCGCATATGTACAATTTAATTCATTTATTTATGGTTACTGTAATGTTTTGGTATTTTGTGTGTTGTGGCTCTGTACTTAGGATAGGTTAAGATGTATTATTGGTTGTGCCTGTGCATAGGCCTATAGATGTTATAATGTCATGCACTTTCAATGTTTGTCATGTCTTGTCTACACGGGAGGCAGTGAAAAGTGAAATTTTGAATCCTTCGTATGGATTCCTTGCTTTTTACCATTGATCGTCACTGTCAAAATAAAATAAATAAATATATTTTAAAACATGCACATACAAAACATGTATATTAATGTAAAAAATAATCATAATTGAAAAAAAAGTAAAATGGACACAAAGAGGTTAGCAGTATTTAGCCTAACCGCTAGGCCAAATTTGTCTAATATTACAGTACCATACAGTTGTAAATTGATTTTTTAACAGCAAACTGCACTAATAACCATATATATATCAAGGACATAGTCTAATTACAACATTACAAGGTTGAAACATGCATCAAACACCACTATTCCTGGTCATTTCAATGCAATTTTAAGGCCAGAGTCAATTTAAGGTTACCTGATTCCTACCATCTGATATGCTTTCGCATATACATCTGGGACCTGCCCCCAACCGACGCTCTTCCAAATGAACCATTTTTTTCAAAACTCTTGCATGTGATTGGATTAAGAATCTGTCCGTCATTTTGACTGACACGCCATTTCAGCCACTCCCGTTGACTCAATCCGTGACGTAGTTCACAGCGACACCACGCAGGAGGCAAGACTTTTCATCACAACAAACATGGCGGCGGCTGGAAGTAAACGGAGTAAACTTTCTATAAACGAACATTGCCCTATGTGCAGGGGATATCTAAGGACCAGTGTTGGGAATAACGGCGTTTAAATAAACGGCGTTACTAACGCCGTTACATTTTTCAGTAACGGGTAATCTAACTAATTATTCTTACTGTCAGTATAACGCCGTTACAATTTTATACACTCCGTTACTGCACGTTACTGTTTTAGGGTAGCCTATGCGTCGTCACCGTGCGTTCTATTACCAAAACCTCTCCATACGGTCATATGGCCACGTTCGCCGCTGCCATTCACCCAGTAGAAGTCAGAAAGAGGGACAGAATGAGTGTGTGTGTGCTGCTTGGTGAACAGTGTTTGTCTGATCCCAGGATTATTGCGTTTGCGTCCGGGATAGGTAGCTACCTGCATCACCGGGGGCTGAATGGAGGGAGCGCAAGCTAACATTACCAGACCCACTTCTCTCACCCCTAATTCCTCCACCAATACCTGTATGGACACTACGACTGCATTCGCCACTACCACCGACTCACTTGAGATAGGATAAAGTCACCGAGTGAGTTTAAATGTGTGTGTGTGCTTAGAGAACATCCTTGCTTCGCATGTCGGCATCACTGCCTTCGGAAGTTTCGCCGCGGTAAACAAAGAGTGCTCGTCCGATCATTATCCTCCTCGTGAGATAAAAACGGTCCTTCAGAGTCAGAATAGGTTAATAACATGCTCAGAACTTCATCATGATTCAACTTCTCACTAACCACGATGAAATAGCTCCCTGATAGTTCGCTGATAACAACACAAACTCAACTCGCACTCTTCGAGACAAAGACGCAAAGTGGCTACTTCCGCGTTTTGTGGTCGCGTCACAGGTCGCGTCTTTTACTGCTTCACGACTCTGTGAACTACAAAATGACGTAGCCTAATCGTAGTCTTGTTTGAAAGGGTAGCATTTAGTAATAATTAAAATGTAAATACTACATTTAGTAGTAATTTAAAGTTGGATTTAACATGCACATTTTCAGTTGAATTTAAATAAGCCTATTATAATGTTATTTTCTTTTATAAAAAAAAATATATATTTTGTCCATCCAGTGGCTTTGGTTTATTATGTTGCAATAAATTGTTGTTTGTAACGTCACCTGTCTTTACCGTCCTTCTCTATGTGGTTTATGAAACATGGTCGGGGGGCGAGTAACGCAATAGTTACTTTTACTGGTAACTAGTTACTTTGATACCGGAGTAACCCAGGAAGTAACTCAGTTACTTTTTTGGAGAAGTAACTAGTAACTAGTAACTAGTTACTTTTTCAAAGTAACTTGCCCAACACTGCTAAGGACAAATGGTAATATCTGCAACCGCCCATGGATATTTGAAGAACTTCCCTACGAGAAAGGGTAAACCAGCGCCCAGCTGAACTTGATCGAAACTTGTGAAACTTCTCCGAAAAATCCTGTCGCATGCCTGAAATGCCTGCTGTAATTTAACCCAGCGTTCTCAAGGTACGTACGGTAAGTCAACATCTTGAATCTTGATGCAATGGTTGCTCTGAAGTCGTGCGCAAGCACAATATGACAATTGTTCATCCATACATATGTCAATATTGTTATTGGATATGATTGGCGTCAGGGCATCTTCCTCTTAGCCTCTATGCTAATCTAAATGGTTTACTGTTTACATTGCTATCTAGGCACACATGCAATATGATTGTTTCACTTTGATTTATTGATTCTTTTATTTCTTTGATTTCTTTATAACCTCGCTGGGATTGTAACCTACGCACATGTCCAACGACAGAGATGTGTAAAAGTGTCTGCTTGCACTGTATTACAAACTATCACCATCATTAACAACAAGTCCCCTTCTCACAGATGCAGAAATGCAAAGCAGGGCCAAACATGCTGCATTCAATGGGTACGAAGACGGTGTGAGGAACAACATAACAGCTCTCTTCCTGGTGGCAGCCATGGAGCACCTAGGGGCTTCATTAAGTGTCAGGTACCTCTGGAACAAAGATTTACATTACAACAAATGTATGCCCCCAGTTAAAGCTGGTGCCATGACAGTCTGTACATATTGGCTTTGCAAGATTACATCTAAGCTAACCATACTGCACATTTTGCATTATCTATCTTTTTAAATGTGTCAACAGATATCCCTGACGGCTTCATACCTGACCACATAACCATGGGCTCTGAAGAGGGGAAAAAAGGAACAGGCTACATCCGGTAGTGGCCCGGGTGGTCAACAAATGCCATTTTCCACATGCAGTCCAGGAGGGAGACGTATAACTATACTGTAGATTTGATATTTTTACAAGGCCTTTAGCCACAGTGTGCCCACAGCGCACTGCTCGTAATTCTGCAGGTAAATTTCACTCTTTCGCATCGCTTAGCCCACAGCACCTTAACAACTTGAAGTCATTTTTAGAACATAGTTGTCCCGGTCTCACTGAAACAAACAGCAGATTGGACCAGCATGTCTATTGGACTGCAGAAAATCATGGTGAACAGACAGACAAATGCACACTGGAGCACATTATGTTGCTAGTCACACAGAGGATATTTTCAGAGAGGCTGAGTTGTTTTCACCCCCCCCATCTAGTCATGACATTCTGATAAATCGCAAAAGCAGTAACCTGTGGCGCAGGATCAAAGCTAAATTGAAAGAGCGCCAAGACTAATATAAAATTGGTGGAGTAAATGCATGTACTGTAATAATGTATGTAAATAATTTGTGTATGTAAGTAGTGTATATAAAATAACCCAGTGCAACTTTTTTTCCCATAAGATTCTGTTGCCTTTCTGTGAATGCATATAAAAAAGGTTAAGGTATGTTGTCACTTGAAGTAAATTAAACTGTGCTCAACACTAAACAGTCTACAATACTTCTTCCTTCTTTAAATTTTTTTAATCATTGCTGCTCAAAGAAAAAAACATGGCAACAGTTTTCAAATGTGTAATTTTATTTACAGTTCTTCTATGCAAAAACAGTCATTCATACACATTTGTACAACAGCATGTACGAGGTTGCGGCAAAGCACTGCCAGCTACTACGCTGTGGTGTTTCACTGTCAAAATACTCATCCTTTTAATCAACATAACCTGGGATTCCCTGCACATGCAACACTTTGAAAACAGGAAGGTTGTTGGTTATGTACTATTATATGTTCGATCAAAGATATAGGGACTAATGCTCTTCTCATGTTTCTTCAATAAGCTGTGATCCAACCTAGTGCAAACTGTCCTGTTGGGTGGGCTCACTGTTGAATGGCACTCTCTCCATATGTAGCAGCTCTCTGTGTCCCATCTTCTGTGACTGCAGATGCCATTTAAGCCATGACAGGCATGTCTGAAAGACATGGTGCATGATGTTAACAGGTATACTAGACAACCACACTTTTCCTCCTAATGACAATCGGTGCAGGCCTACTTATTTACAAGAGTGACTCACCTTCTTTGCTGTGACGTTCTCCCAACTGAGCAGGAAGGCCTTTCATTCCTGGTGGTCAGAGAAGAGCTCAGTTTATACAATACAGCAGATATTGAACATGGGCAAATTTGTAACGTGTTGAGTCTGTGTAACATAAGCAGCTCACACAAACTGGTCAACCCATTCTACTGGGTAGCTTGTTTAGCATAGTGAAACCCTTTGAATGTCAGTTTCGCACACCACGAAATACAATGAAAGACGGCAGCAAACGATATCAACCATTTCACACGTTTGCCAAGTCATTTTTCAAGACCAGAATGTCAACTCACAGTCACAAACAAACGCAAAGCAAATGTCTGTACACTACAGTATGCATCGGGCACAGTTGGGGGAGGGGAGAACCAACACCATTGTTTTTACAAGGACAATGTAATATTTACACGGACAATGTGTACAGCAGAGTTAACGGAGTTTTTTGAACATCACAGGGGGAAAACATGACGAAACTAACAGAGACATAATACAAAGTTATGACCAAGACTGTGACGATACATGTCCAAGTTAAGATTAGTCTACAAGTAAACTACGATAAACCTAGAAGGCCAGAATGTGAACTCACAACCAAACGCAATGCACATGCCTGTGCTTCATAAATGGAAAAAATGCATCAGGTTCATCAACAGTAGATGCTTAAACTTACCATTTGTAGGTGACGTGAACCTCATCGACAACGATGCCCAGTAGATTCTTCTGGTAGAGGTCTGAGGATAGCATGGTCAGTCATTTGTCCTTCAGCCACGACTCGGGGCTACCAAAGACCGGCTGGCCTGGCAACGTCCCTGAAGGATGTCTTCCTCCCAGTTCCATACCCGTTAGATTTCCAGCCTCTCTGACTTGGTCCTCCATTAACGCAGCCAGGGGGAACACCACAGTAAAGATTGGATCCTGCACTTTCCCCATTGCTTTAGCACGTGAAATATAATCAGGTGGGATTAGAACGTCTCCTAGAGCAGTGGTTCCCAACCTTTTTCTTAAGGGACCCATGATTTTACTATTGCAAGCTTTGATGACCCAACCACGCGAGCACCCGCATGAGACGGAGTCACAAGATGCCCTCTGTTTCCTGCTAAAACTAATTTTAGTTATTTTATTCCTCAATTCGCCTTTGGTCAAATATAGAATAAATGTTTAATTTAGCACGTACAATTTGTTGCTTCTATGCATTTATTAGTTAAATGCTTTGTCTTTTATTGAACATGGGCTATATATATTTAAAATGAAACCCCTTAAAATCAAGAGGGCTTCGCGACCCCCTGTGGATCCTTGGCGACCCATAAGGTGGGTCCCGACCCATAAGTTGGGAACCACTGTCCTAGAGCTCAGTTGGGAGTGTCCATCTCACAGCGGCTTTAGCGACCAGTGGAGCCAGCTCAAACTTTTGCCAAATCCGGTCGGAAGAAACGCAAACACATCCTCGCCGCCAACAAACGCCTTAAGCGCCGTCATTTGTTCGTATTTCAATGCCTGAACATTTGGAATACAAGACAATACCGTGGAAATAGCCGAATCCATTTCAGCGCACTGAGTACTAGTACTACAGCGCGCTGCCATGTTTGTTGTGAAGTGAAGACTACACTGCTGTCGCTAATGCTTTACATCACATCCGCCCATAACTCCGCCCATCCATTCAAAATCCCACCCGCGATTCATGATTGGCTGTACACATTTTCCAACTCCAGCGGTCTCACTGCTATTCAGATGGGGTAGTGAGGCATGGGAACGCCCCCGCGTGACGTAGCCGAACGCAGCCAGATGATGTGAATCAGGTTAAATTTAAGGGCCCTGCGGCGGCCATCTTGAAAATGAGGCCTTTCCTGAAGTCAGATTTTGGCAGATTTTTAGTATGTTGTTTAAGTACATCTGATAGTACTGAGAAACCTTTTCTTAGAATTTTTTTGGGGTTAGGTGTATTTTTCTCATAAATGCACTCGTCTATAAAGTGCATTCTCAGTTTGAAAAAGAAAAAAACAACAACATGAAATAGCGTGTAATTGCTCTCTGCAGACAGCTCAGGAGGGCTGTAAGCTCCTGGGAACATGCAAAGGCCTTATTCACTGAGTTCCACTCTTCGCCACTTGGGGGACACATGGGGACAATAAAAACCAGGAAGGCTAGATGTGACCAATTTTACTGGGTGGTGATGTCTGTGGACATAGACAGATGGGTATGTGCTTTATTTACATCTCCTCTGTTATGGAGTCAATTGTAAGATTCAGTCAGTCATTTTTTCATTTGTCATTTTCAATGCAAATAAGCCCCTGGAGAAAAAAAAAGAGAGCTTATGTTTAAAAATGATTTTACTTCTCCTCCTTGGCAGATGAAAGGGAGGAGCTTTTAAAGGCAGAGAGGTGTGCCAATCAGTCTCAATCAACTCTGCTCTTGCGTGCAATTAGGGTTAATCAATTGCAATTTTCTAATTCACAGTCACAAGCGGGTTAAATGTACATAAAACACAAAACACAATGTAGATGGTACATGAATAAAAAAACAATATTTACAACACATGTAGAAAGGAAAGTAGATACAAATATGTTTCAAAACAGTGAAGATTCCAATCTTCACACTGATCCAAAAGTAGTTGCACCAAGTGAAACGTGGCTATTTTCTATATCAGATAAATAGCACTATAATGAAAAGAGTAGTAACACATTCTGAGCATTTAGACTTCGACACATATCTTCACTCCTACCCCCATGTTATTTTCATTTGTGTTTGTGTTTTTGTTTTCTTCTGTTTAACTGAGGCTTTAGGTAACAATGCTGTATACTCCCACATTTCAAACATACCTACAACACTGGTTTAATTGTCATCACAAAGTATCAACGTGTGTATAATAGTACATACTTGGTTTGTATTAGTGGGGTCAATTGTGTAGGGTTGATCTAGCCTGTTATCCATTCAGCCTCAAACTGTCATTTGTTTCCTTCTTTTCTTAATATTTATTGAAAAAAACAAATATTTTTCTAACTGGCTCTATATCACTTGTCCTTTGGATCATTTCTTGGTTTAAATCCTGCACAGGAAATTTGGTGAACACACCACTCTCACATATTTTAAAATAAATACACAAACTTGTGAAAACATTATTTTTGTCATTAGGTCAGCAACCATTTGATCTGTTGGGCAATACTCCAAAAACACTTCACCATTATTTACAGTAGATATCAATGGGTTTGCATCTCTGTCGACTAACAGGATTCTTTGCCAATGTTCACAAGTTCACAAGTCAAGTTTATTGTCAATTTCTTTACATGCACTGGTCATACAAAGAATTTGAAATTGCGTTTCTTGCTCTCCCATGCAGACATAGACTAATCTAGGTAAGGACATAGACAGTATAGACATAGACAGTACTCATACATGGACATAGACAGTATGGACGTAGACATTGCTCATACAGACATTTAAAGTGCAAGACTGGACAACAGAAGACTTGTAGAGAACATACATTAAGAGGAGGTATTTTGTTGTTCTTTTTCTAAAAGTCCTTTATAGCGTTCTGACATAGTAATAGTAGCATTTGAAGAAATAAATAATTAAAAAAGGTTTTTATTAAATACACCAGCAGCAGTATGTGTGTGTGTGTGTGTGTTTGTATGTGTTTTGTGTGCGTGTGTGTGTGTGTGTGTGTGTTTAGTGCAGGTAGAAAGTGCGGTGTGCGTCTGTGTGTGTGTACCTGTGTATGTGTGTGTGTGTGTGTGTGTGTATGTGTGTGAGTATGAGTTGTGTGTCAGTGTGTGTATGTTTGGGTTTAGTGCAGAAAGTGCAGTGTGCTTGTGTGTGTGTGTGTGTGTGTGTGTGTGTGTGTGTGCATGTGTATGTTTTGAGTTAGTGCAGGTTGAAAGTTCAGTCACAGATGTAGTAGTGCAGGTGGAATGTTCAGTCGCAGATATGGTGGTGGGGATGAGGGGGGGGAGCGTTGTCAGTGGCCTGGCTGGCTAGAGGCTGACAGTGAAGGGAGAGTGGGTTGAGTGTTCAGTATCTTGATTGCTTGATGCATCGTGCTGCTTGCAAGCCTGGTGGTACGGGAACGGAGGCGCCTGTACCTCTTTCCAGAGGGCAGGAGGCTGAACAGTTTGTGTGCAGGGTGGCTTGTGTCTTTGATGATCATCAGTGCTTTTCGGGTGAGGCGTGCGGTGTAAATGTCCTGCAGGGAGGGGAGTGGTACTCCAATGATCTTCTTCGCTGTGTTCACAACACGCTGGAGTGTCTTCCTGTTTTTCTCCGTGCAGCTTCCTCCCCACACTGTGATGCAGCTGGACACGACGCTCTCTATGGTTCCTCTGTAGAATGTTGTCATGATGGAGGGTGTATGCCAATGCAATTGCCCCCTGGTTATCTTTGTAAATTACAGGTACATCATAATGACAATCAAGATGTTTGAGCATTTGCGACAGGTACAAACAGAGGTGTGACCAAGTCACTAATGTGCAAGTCACAAGTAAGTCTCGAGTCTTTCCACTCAAGTCCGAGTCAAGTCACAAGTCAAGACACATCTGACCAAGTCAAGTCCAAGTCCAAGTCGTACCCCAGCCAAGTCAAGTCCAAGTCTCATTTTTTTTCAAGTCCTTAACAAGTCACAAAGGGATTTTCTATTTGCAATCACAATTTCGATCATAAATTCATTAGTATAATAATGAGACCTGAGTAAAAAGATGACAATTACTAAAACAGTTGCTGAGAAATCAGTCTAAACCAAACTACTGCTTGTGCTGTGTATGTAAAATGACATTTAATTTCATATTTTTTTCACATAAAAATACATTTCATGTGAATTTGTACTTAAACAAAGGAGCAACCATATGCCAAATATTTACTGTCCAGTGGGCAAATAGTCCTGTTGCAAGAATGTGTGCGTATGTGTGTGTGTCCGTTCCATCATCTGATGGCATAAACCTATTCCACTACTCCACCCTGGTCTTGGTGGTGGGCCGGTCATATCTAGTCAAGGTTTTAAGTTATACAGACTCTAGCATCATAACGCTAAGGACAGGACTATGGTTAACTTTTTCACTAGGAGCACAGGCAGGGCCGCTGACAGCTTTGGCTGGAAGGTTTTGTCAAGACATTAGGGGGGCATATTACACTTCCGACCTGAAAACGCGGATTCACACTTTCAGCGTACTATGTTTGAATTTACCCACAAAGGCCAAGGGTGAAAGTAGTAGCCTATTCATGTCTTACAGGTGCTACCCACCCTCCCCCCCTCTCTTTACTGTAGTGTAACACTCCACTAATGTAAACATTTTGGTTTGGCTTTAAAAGACGCCATTTTCCCTAAGGTACCATATTAAGCTCACCATTCTCATCAAGATATGACATACAGCAGGGGTAATCAATTTCTTTTTTTAAAATTGAGCCCAGTGTGTGTGTGTGTGTGTGTGTGTGTGTGTGTGTGTGTGTGTGTGTGTGTGTGTGTGTGTGTGTGTGTGTGTGCGTATGGGGGGTGGGGCTACACATGTGAGACAGGATGATGAGTTAACAGCACAGCTCAGCAGGCAGCCCTGTCTCAGCTGGTCCATGATGTTCACTTCATCCCATTATCTGTGAACCCAAAAGCTGAGCATTGACAGTGTCATAACTGTGAACCCACCAATGAGCACATGCATGGTGCAGCACTAGGCTATAGTCTGCTGTAGGCTACGTGCCACCAGTATTTAGCCTAGTAGACACTTGTCCATATGGGCTAAGAAATGAGGACAAAGTTCCTGGTAAAGTAATGATGAATTTCCCTCTGGGGATCAATAAAGTTACTCTACTACTCTACTCTACTCTAGTTGAAGCTGATATCGGCATTGTCGCGTTCCCCCTCACATTCTCGCCGCAATGGCCCATCACCAACCATTTTTACTGCGTCACAGTCCAAGTTAACTAGAACTTCGTTTGCAGTCATTAATCCATGTCTTGTTAATTATATTAGGCTACTAGACTATTCGCCAGCACGCTGTCAATTAAACATGGCGTTAGCGCTGCAGAATGTCAGTTATGGCAACGAGGTAACCTTGTTCTGCGCTTCTACAGTGTAGGAAGAAGGAAGGTGTGTAATGTCCTATCCAACATTTCGCTCTCATTTTCCCGAACGAATATGCGCCTCGCGCCATGCTCTCGTCTCCCTGTTCTCCCCAATCGCCCTCTCCTCCCCCACAAAGGCACTTGTATGCTGTTCATGCCTCTTCAAAAAGATTAAGTTCACCGTCCAGGTCATATATTGTAGCCAAACAAAGTTCTGCTTCTATGTTTCCTATTTTTTGTTAATTTGGAAAACAGGGTTACATCCCAGTTCTCCAGTGCTGGCGTCGTGTAGCTCTGACGTGTCATTTTCAAGCAGCGGTAATTGCGACTCCAAACTCCCCAAAATACCAAACAAAGCATGTAGATAAAGCGGTGTCGGCACCACGAGATACAAGGTTCGCGCGCGCAAGGACTGGGAGCAGCACGCGAGAGGGAACATGCTTTTTATCCACGGGAGCTGACCCATGTCCATGTCTTGCGCTGCTCAGCAGTAGCTTGCAACCTCTACCTCGCATTACATTTAAACTTCACGATAGGCTGCATTAAAGATTGCGTTTGAACTGATGTGGCTGACATGATAGTGTGTCAAGGCTGAGTTTTAAAACTTTCAAGGAACATGGCATTATCTTACCATTTGACACATGGGACACTGCTACTCTGGTTTCAGCTGGCTGAGGCGGTATTCCAGGAATCAAAGATAGCCCTGATGTCCTTAGAAATGTTTCGATTCAAGTCATCGAACAACAAGCAGTGAGGTTCGGGGCGCATAGCTTGTTTATAGCCCTCAAGCGCAAGCTTCGCGGGAAGCAGTGTTGCGTGCGCTTAGTTTCTTCAAAGTTTTTCCAATAGCCATGAAGTATTCCTCATCTCGCGCCTTGACCAATTATTTGACAATTTTGGTCGTTTGTCTTGTCTCTTTGCAAGACTGTCATGAATAGGCTATAGGCTAAATTATTTCCCTTTGGAACCATTCACCCAGCATCTAAAGTAGGCAACCGGTGGAGCTCTTTTGATGGATGCAAGACCAACTCTGCTCGCATATTTTCGATTGCATGCTGGAAGACTAAGACATGTATAAACGTGTCTTTTTGTATTGATTCTAATACTCAACCGATGGTGGCTGGTAAATGCAAAGAATGTTACCAAGAGGTTACTCTTTCTAGACCGAGAAGCGCGAGCATGCATTTTCAGCGCGTGGAGTTGTGGTCGTGAAATAGCCCTGGGATATCAAGCCATAGCCTACGGACACATCCTGGGTTGGGGGAAACTTAAAAGCAGGCCATATTCGTAACGTTTACCTCGCCACATATCCATCATAACGTGGTTTTGTCCGCGATGGTGGAAATTATTCGCAAGGCTGCACTTCACTTGACTGACTCGCAAGCATAGTGTGTGGGAGCGGAACATAATGTAACAGCCTTCGGGGGCTGAAGGCAAGCGCATTCATAAAGGACAGGGAAAGCAAAACGGATAGGCGTACTCTTTTATAAAACATCAATAGATTAAGTCCTGTGGTTCGGTTATGTCAGCAGTGTGTGTTTTTTTATTTCAACTGCTTAAATAGCCTAATGTTCAACAATCAATGTCCATCACCATTTAGCTAAAATATTTAGACAGCTTGGTTCTCACTGAATTTCTGTCGTAAGCGAGGGGCGAGAGAGCGAGAGCTTCACGTGTGTAGCCTACAGAGGCGTGTTGCACATCACAGCGCCCCACCACACACACTTCCTACAACATTGATAGAAAATATTTGTTGATCACAGTGCAAACTTCCATAGCCTACCCTATTAATAATGCAAAATGAGTTGGGGCTGAGAGGGAGATAAATTAACTTCCGCGATGGTTTAAAATGTAGGCTATGTTTGTTCTGGAGACTCGCAAATGGTGTTTCAGTGTTGCCGCTAGTCGCTGCGTCCAGGCCAGCCGCGTCCAGGCCAGCCGCGTCCGGCCGCCAATGATGGCATAGCACCGCTTAGGACAATGACGTGATTCAAACAAAGAATGTGGGCGGGCTGTTGCATTCTGAAAACAAGGGTTGGACTTTGACTTTTTTTTTAGACCCAACATGGCAAGTCACGCCAAGTCATTGAAAGTTACAACTGTCAAGTCCAAGTCGAGTCCCGAGTCAAAGGCGTGCAAGTCGAGTCGAGTCGCAAGTCCTTTCTGATCTTGAAATTTCAAGTCGCAAGTCTTCACACCGCTGACTCGAGTCAGACTCGAGTCCAAGTCACTGGACTCGAGTCCACATGTCTGGGTACAAACATTGTGAGTGAGTTGTGTCAATGCTCAGACAAATTCAAATTACTAAACGTGAGCGCAGTGCAGCGCATTCTGAGCCCATAACCTATTAGAAACTGAATTGCTGACAGGAGACAAAGACAAGAGAACAGGCACCAACACAGGGTTTGGGTGAAATGAGCAGAGACTCTTTAAAGGACGAGTTCAGTCAATTTCAACATGCAGTTGTGATGCACACACTACCCTGGACTTGTCAGTACCTGAGATTTTTTTTCTTCTTCTTCAGCCTTCAGTCTTTGGGAAACAGTCGTAGAAAATCTAAGAACATTCGTAAAATCACTGGTTAACGTCACACTTAAGGCTACGAACCATCGTTATCCGGAAACGAGGTCCTGGTCCTTTAATGTTCACAGGTGAGGCTGAAGTAGAAGTCACATGACCTGGCCTCAATTGAGGTTGTCAATTTGAAAGCACACAGGTAATTAAGGCCCTCAACGAGCATCAATCAACGCATTTTTCAACATCGCATCAATACAAAACCAAAAATAAACCAATACAATACAATGCAAATAAGTTCAATGGAGAACCCCCCCCCCCCCAAAAAAAAAAAAAAAAACCTTGTCCACTTAAAAGGAATGAAAGCGCAGTGTTTGATCACTAGTGGCGCAGGTGACTCGACCACGAAAATCTGTCACGTGCCTTTGCGCCTACCGGTTCGCTTTCAGTTCTGATGAGGGCGGGACGTTCTGAGCTGTATGACAGTAGCGATTGGTTCCAATGTGAAACAAATGAAACGTATATGAAACACAACCCACCAATGACGCCATGCTGACTTCTTGCAAATGCCGTCAATTGGTTGGTTTTGAGGGGCGTGACGAGAGTTTGACAGGCGGTAAAAGCAGCAGCTCTAGTTGTCATTCATCACTTGACACTTCGTTTTTTGACAGCGTTATTCATATCCAACTGCGTGCGGTAAGTACAACGAAATGTTTACAATTTGCAATGCAATCGAAAAATACTTTATTTAAAAAATACTTTTTATGTCAAGATTTCTTACGAAAAAATACGAAAATGCTCCATCTGTAAAAGAATGGGTTAGCGCGGGAGACGTATCAAAATATGTATGCTGATTGTCCGCAAACATGATTAAACGTTATGAATAGGGTGATGTTTAATTTTTTACACCTTAAAGATTTGGCCCACCAAACCCTGTGGTGTAATTCTTGACATAAGGTCATTTATTTTGTTATTGAACGTTGTCCGAGTGTCTCCGTCCGTGGCCGCTAAAGGCGGGAGGGGGAGTCAGTCTAAGTAGCTTGTGTATTCGGTGAACAAGGGTGTAAAAGTCACAAATGGGACGATTTTTTGTTGACAACAGTGTAGAGATGTGGTACACGAAAGGGATTTGTTTAATTTCACGCAGAAGTGACTTAATTTAATTTTGGAATAGTGAGGCGGGCAGTGCGCCATTTCGCGCTTTGGTCACTGTCATATTAGCTTGTTGTATTCCGTTCGAAAAGATGCAAAAGTGTAAAGTGGACATTTTTTAGTTTTCAACACCCTAAAGATATGATGCATAAAGGGATTTTGTTTCATTCCTACCAGAAGTGTATTCATTTAATGTTGGAATAGTGAGGCGGGCAGTGCGCCATTTCGCGCTTTGGTCACTGTCATATTAGCTTGTTGTATTCCGTTCGAAAAGATGCAAACGTGATAAAGTGGACATTTTTTAGTTGTCAACAACCTAAAGATATGATACATAAAGGGATGTTGTTTAATTCCTACCAGAAGTGTATTCATTTAATGTTGGAAAAGTGTGTCGGACAAGGCGCCGTTTTGCGCTTTGGTGACTGTACTGGGTGTCCTGTACGCGTCCCTTCGAAAAAGTTAGAATTTGGACAGTTTTTAGTTGTCAACACCCAAACTAGTCATTAATTATGAATGTATGTTTTTTATTATGTTGTTCTTTTGTAGATCATGGAATACCCCATGTTTATCTTCAAGGGTAAGGTCTTGGCCAAGCAGGCCTCAAATGTAGCCAAGGTGGTGGCTAAGAAGCCTCAGCCAACTGGGCCTTCTCTCTCTGCGAGAAGGATGAGGAAGGAGGCGAAGGCGCGGGTGGTGGAGAGGGGCGACGAGCCAACTGAGATGGCCATACTGGCAGAGCACCACCTCCAGTTTGGCAGGTACAGGGGCCAGACCTTCTGGTGGCTCCTGAGCAATGATGTGGGCTGGACCTGCAAGCTCGTTTGCTCCCATGAGCTGGAGCGCGAAAAGGAGCGCCAGTCCGGCACCACCAGCAGCTCTCCATTGATGGAGAACAAAGATGCCCTCCGGAGCTACTGCATGCTCTTTCCTCCAATGGTGGCAGCTTTGGAGGAGAAGAGGAAGGAGGGCACTGGCAAGCAAGTGATGTCTGCAGGGCAACATAAGGGCAAAACCTTTAAGGCCATTTATGAGCGGACCGACGAGGAATCCCAGTCGTGAGTATTGCTATGGCCATGAGTTTGTGTTTGTTTATGTGTTTGTGTGTGTGTGTGCGTGTGCGCGCGTGCCTGTGAGTGCATGTGTGTTTGACAGCCATTGTAGTAACCTGTGACCTGCCCTCCCCCCCGCTGTCTTTGTAGGTATGTACAGTGGATGCGCAATGTGGTGCTGGACAGCCAATACGGCGAGCTGAGCTTGCTAAAGAAGTACATCCTCAGCCGAGACAAGGAAGTGGCAGCTTCTGGTGAGAACATTGTGTAAAAGACTCACACCATGTTGCCTGTAAAAATGCGAGTAGAGTACAATACAGTAAAAGTGCTTGCTTGCTTCAACATTTTGTGTGTTCCTGTGTGCAAGCAGGCCCTGCATCCATGGACACCGCTGCCCCCCCATCGGAACCATCGGATGCAGAAGTCCTGGCTGCTGCCATTGAGATCGATTCTCATTGTAAGTATTCCCGAACATATACATCTACACACTATAGATATTAATCCAATCAAAGCACGGAAAAAACATTTTGTGGCGTTATGATCCATTTCAGCGGACCAGGACAGCCCGCCAGCTGCTCCGTCTCCTGCCTCCCCTGCCCCTGCCCCTGGCCCTGCGGCAGCTGCTGCGCCTCCTGCCTCCCCTGCCCCTGCTCCAGCTGCTGTGGCCCCTGCTGCCCCTCCTCCAGCTCTGGTGCCTACCCGGGTCTCTGCCCGTCGACCTCCTCCCCCAGCTGTGGTGGCCCCCGCTGCTCCTCCACCAGCTGTGGTCCCGGGTCCCTCCCTTGTCCTGGCCCAGGCTCCGGAGGTCTCTGGTGCAGAGGTATGTTCCTCCTTCTTATGGACAATGTTGTGTTTGTTGTTATTGTGTTTCTTTTTTTTACTGTGTTTTGTGATTGCTGAGTGAGACACTGACTGACTGACTGACTAACTAACTGGTGTGTGTGTGTGTGTTTGTGTGTAAAACTGTTTTTCTGATTTCAGCTGCTGCCACGCGCCTGGAGAGAGACGCTGCCCAGAGAGCAGCAGGAGTGGGTTGGCCGTGCCCTCTTCAGGATGCAGGCCAATGGCAAGCCCGGCCTCACCACCGACCTCCGCCTGTGGTGGCATCCCCCAGGTCCCCGACCCCTGTACCCCCAGCCGCCGGCGTCACCCGACGCATTCTTCCAGCGCCCGTTCTTCTTGTGGTTGCCCTACAAGATGTGGGCATACCTGCTCCACTGCAAGGCTTGTGGGGCCAAGATGACGGGTGCTGGCATGTACCGGACGGTGCGGCGGGTCCTCGACGCCACTGGGTGGTACTTCATGGGGACGGAGTACCTGGAGTGCTCCTCCTCCACCTGCCACCGGAAGGTCGCTGGCTGGTCCCAGGACGTGCTGGAGCAGCTCCACGTATCCCACCGGTCCCTGTTCCCAGCCGTGCTGACCTACAAGTGAGTGTGACCATTTCAAAACATCCATGCATGACATGTTCAATAGTCATTCTACTCTCTACTAACGTGTGTGTGTGTGTGTGTGTGTGTGTGTGTGTGTGTGTGTGTGTGTGTGTGTCTTCCCAGGCTGGCCTGTGACAAGGCTGTGGTGGCCTTTATGAAGGAGCGCACCCTGGGCAACAGCCCATCACGGATCCAGGCCTGCGTCAGGGAGCAGCACACCATGTCCTACATGACGCAGTGCCTGGGATTGACCTAGCCTGAGTATCATCCTCCGTAGTGACCGCGCTAGCTCAATACTTTCGCTTGCTGACCACGGAGTCTGACCCTGCAGCCACCCCTGGCAGTTGGAATTCAGATATTCGTTCAGTATCTGAATAGCCAATAGGCTCGCTGATAGTCTAAGCCCCTCCCCAAGCCCTCTTACGTGAAGGCCAGCCTTCTATCATCATCAACAATCAACATGGCCGACTTGGTAGCGGTGGCTCGGGCCCGCTTGATCGACGAAGCGATTTCGTCAGTTCTCACTGAAGTCGAAGGAATTTCGGAGCTTAAACGCGAACAGAGAGATGCTTTGCAAGCTTTTGTCGGCGGGGAAGACGTTCTGGCATTGTTGCCTACCGGGTTCGGGAAGAGTCTTATATATCAACTCGTGCCTCGCGTGTGCAAGAAGTTGGCGCTGGGCAGTTCTATGTTCCACGGCGTGGAGAAACCCATTGTCATTGTTGTCTCCCCACTGGTCGCATTAATGGAGGACCAGGTGAAAGAGGCCCCGAAATTCGGTGTTTCGGCCGCGCAACTGGGCAGAAACGACGAGGAGATTTTGAGTGGAAATGTCGAGCTCGTTTTCGGCGGCCCAGAGAGCTGGCTTCTAAACGACAAGTGGAGGAGCATGCTGGCGTCTCCCCGGTACAGACAGAACATCGTGGGCATAGTTGTGGATGAAGTTCACGTGACGTACAAATGGTACATTATTATTCTTTCATTTCTATCAAGGCTTACTGATTGAGGCTAATTTAACTCATTGACTACCAAATCACGGGATAACCCGTTTTTCATATTTTATTACATATTTCATAACTAGACACTCCAATGGTTATTATGTGAGGTTTTGGTAGCTCTGTGATGAGTAGAAGAGACATAGATGGCTGTCAAAGTTCGTGTCATCATCTGAAGATTTTAATAACAACGCCAGGCTCTGCGCCAACCCAAGAATAATTTTAATAACTGTAAGCCTACTGTCTGGAACTGTGAAGGAAATCATGCACTTCCTGTTCACGTTATAGGAAGTCGCCTGAGTCATCAAAACACGGCGGTCTGGGCTTCGCTAACTAAATTGTAAACACATGTCTACAGAAGGATAAGAAGGCTTGCTGTCATCAAATTAGGTGTGAAATGGAAAGTTTGGAATGAAAAACCTGCACAACATAGCAGCAGAATCTAACGTTGGTGAGTGTAGGCGCTTCTACTTTTTATACTAGAATGACAAATGCCCATCAGGCTAACTAGCACATCAGATGATAATATTAGCTGTAAACAGCATTGATCCAGGTGTGTTTTTCATTCAAATAGTGTACTTGGAAGCTACTGGTCTTGTCTTGGGGGAGTGAAAATAAAATTAGATCATCATTTAAACTCGTAGAGGCAAAGAGCGCATCCGAGACATAGCCTAAAGGGCCTTTTCTCCGCTCGATTGGGGAAAAGCGCTATTTTCCGATAAAGTAGTCCGCACTTAAAGCTAAATATCTTCGGAATGGAAGAAGATAGGGGCATACCGTTTTCACATGTAGAAAGCTGAAAAACAACAAGTGTCTTTAGGTCTAAGGTAAAATATTTGGTTACTGTCCAAAAACTGACAAAAAATGACGAAACTGTGGGAGCCTACGTCTGAAATTCCAAACAACCCTTGGTAGTCAATGAGTTAAGACCTTTATAGATTCCATCAGCTGAAAGTTTTAGTCCCAAATCTAGTACTAGTACATCTGTTCTTATGCGTTGGTAACTTGGTATCAGAAATATAGAACTGACCGGTATGGAATAATTTGATATACACGAGCCCTAACTTAGCCCAAAGTAGAAATTAATTCCAATATACTGAAAAGGTATTTTCAGATTGATGTATTTTAATACTGCAACGTCATCTGCAATCTAACGCTTGTGATCAATGTAGAAGTTATGTCTTCAATTGTCTTGCAAAAAAATTAATCAATATAATCTTTTTCTGCACTTGAAGGGGACAGGCTAAGAAGAAAGAGAGAAGTCCTGCCTTTCGAGAAAGCTTCAGTCGGTTGGGTGAACTGCGGTCAATTGTGAAAGAAGGTAAGATTATTACAACTACATGTACATGTTGTAACTATATGTCCTTCCATATGTTTTAGATTATACCAATGTTATCTATGACCTAGTAGTAATGTCCAGTGTATGTTCAAAATGGTAAAGTAGATACATAACAGTAACATTATGTGAGGAACCAGTTTCTGAAGGCATAGAATTTATTCCAGGTTGTAACACATGATGTGCACATATTATGTACAATACAGTAACACATCAGAGTTCTTACACTTATACCTTTAAAGTTTAACTAATGTATACATTTTACAGAAGGAAAATCTATCTTACAAACACATTGATTGCTACTGAATGAAAAGGTCACATTATTTACATTGCATACAGACATCATTGCTCTAGAACATGTAGACACATCTGTTTGACCTGCATGACACTAGTACATTTACCCAATAGTGGTTCTGTGGTAGGAGGTTTCCACAATTGATACATGTTTGTTACTGTTTTACAGGCATTCCAATCCTGGCATTGACAGCTTCAGCGGACACCCAATCTAGAGAGAGGGTCATCAGTATGCTAAACATGCAGGGAGCAAGGAGAATACACGTATCCCCAAACAGAGAGAACATTAGACTAGGTATTGTAAGACTGCCAAACGATAAGCTGAAATGCCTTGACTGGGTAGTTAAACTGGTAAGAGATGGTGGTGTTGCTGCACCACAGATAATCATTTACTGTCGGTCAGTAAAAACAAGAGGCAAAGTGCATCGTTACCTGCATACAGAGCTGGGACCAGATGCCTGGGTGGATAGGGACCCCGAAGAAAGAACAAAAAACTGTTTCATTGGAATGTACCACAGTTCCACCCTGCCTAAATACAAGAAATATGTTGTTTCATCACTGAATGGTAATGGCAACTGTAGAATTGTACTAGCAACTAATGCTCTCAGTATGGGGATGAACTTCCCAAATGTCTCTTATGTCATTATGTACGGCCCACCGGAGGATGCAGAAGATGTACTCCAGCAAATTGGTAGAGCTGGGCGTAGTGGGTCACATGTTAATGCTGTTCTGTACTATCATGGGACACAGCTAATAAAAGTTGACAAGGGTGTTAAGGGCTTGGTGACTACAAGTCCAAGTGACTGCATTCGTAAGGCTTTATATTGCCTGTTTGAAGATGGCCCTGTGAGCGTGGAACCTGGTCACAGATGCTGTACACACTGTCACAGGACATGCAAATGTGCAGGTGAAGCATGTGAAATACCCTTCCCACCATCTGAATCCTTCATGAATATTTTCAGGTTGCAAACTAGATACAGAGATGTAGACCCAGAGGATAGAATCCTGGTCAGGGAACTACTGCAGGAGTATCGAGCTTACCTGCTGCTCAATACTACACATCTGTATACCAACTCTGAAGCCTGTACAGGTTTTAGTGACGAATTGATAGAGTCTGTTGTTGAGAATTGTACACACATCTTTGACTATGTTTACATTGTCACACACCTCCCTGTTTTCTATGGAGAACATGCTAAGGAAATTCTCCGCATTATATATGAGGTGTTTGGAGACATTGAGTATGTTGAGCCATCAGTTTTGGAATCTTTTGATGAACCAGACCTGGATTATCCTGGGTATTTTGATGGGCCTGATGACTATGACAATGTTACCGAAAATGATGTCAGTTCATTGTATGGCAGTGACTCTGATCTAGACAGTTCATCTGGTATAGATCCAGACAGTTACTCTGGTATAGACTAGTAGCTAATACTACTACAAGGTATAGAGACTGTGACCTTTGACTCCTTGACAATTTCCTACCTTAGGAAAATTCATTTTTCTTTGATGAACACCATCATGTTTGATTTTTCAATTTGATAAGTTTGATAAGTTGTAGAAATTATCAAATGACACCAAATACCAGAGTGTAAGTTGATCATATCCTTGTTATGAACAGAGAGAAAGAGACAAAGTGATTATAATAAACAGGTGTCATTTTATGTCAGTGTCAGTCTTGTTTATTTCTATTTCCTCAGTGTTCTATAACTTGGGTGAAGATGACCAACCAATATCAACTGTGTACATTTTGAAGCTAAAGCATACAACGTTGAGACCTCTTTCCATTACAAACATTGAAAAATGCTATAATCATTAATAACTCTCAGCCATCACATTACATATAGGCAGGTATTCGACTTTTTGATCTAGTGCCTTCCCATTCTTTTCTAGACATACATATTGTTGTAGGTACTGTTTACCCATACTTTTTGTTCCAAAGCTTTAATTTGGCCATGATCCACTCCCACATGTTGGTATACTTGACGCGGGCTAGCAGATTTCTATCAAAGTTTGGGAAGGCACCAAATGCCCTGTCGGCAGAGAAGTTGAAGAGATCTGCCTTCCTGATAACTTCCACTAGTTTAAGGATGTCTGGAGTTTCTGGCGCACAGTGGTGGTAGCCAGAGGGACTGGCAACTGTAAGCTCTCTGTCCGCATTATCCAAAATCTTCTTGAGGGATCCGAGAGACTTACTCACCCTATCTGCGCCGGCCTCTGTAAGATTCGGCCCCATTCCCTTCAAGAATGATTTCAGTAAGTTATTTAAATGTTCGAGGTGCAAGTCCAAAGGGATGTTTTTTCCTTTTCCCCCCTTCCCATTGAAAAACCTGTTCCATTTCAGGCTATGTGCTTTTGCTGGTGACAGCACTGCCGAAACATGAATCAGCAGAAGCAAGGTGCTATACGCATACTGGGTGCGCCCATAGGCTCTGTAGTACAACAAAGCGACTCTATACAGTCGGATCAGCCGCTCCCCGTCCCCCTCTCTGACGGCATCTTGCATGTCCTCAAGGAAGAGCCCAAAGCTAAGCCTTGCCTCCATGTGATTTTTTTTGTAGTCACAAGAGGGAGGCTTAGCAGTGGGCTCTTCCTTGTGGCTTGTGTCCTCCCCAAAGTCTAGGCCATGATCTTTCCTCTCATGTTTGAGCCGACATTTTGGGTAAACAAAGGTACGCTGGCACCCGGGTTCCCGGCAGCTCATTTCCTCCCTTTGCTGGGGCTGTGATGCCTGACTTACACCCTGGAAAATGTTGCCAATGTCAGCGTTGATGACAAACCTGTCAACAACCTTGGCCACTTTGTCGTGGAGCCAAGTTCGCTGCTCCTGTTTGGTCATGCTCATGATGTCCTGCGGTAAATCCTTGGGTACATCTGAAAAGACATAATGAAAAAGCACCGATAGCTTTATAGATGTTACTGCAAAATGGCATGTAGTCTTACATGTAGTCCTCTCAAAAATAATTACACTATGTCATATTTGTAGATACTGTGATCTATTTGCATATTCAAAATCCATCCCTGCAACTAAAGGGACCAACAAATTGTCCATAAGATCAGTAGCTAATACACCTAAGAGTGTCATAACAAAGCCTCTTACAGAACATTGGACTATGGTGTGTGACTTCAGACTTGAAATGTTGCAGCTCTATTCCTTTGGAAAGGAGAGGCTGGAGCACACTGCAGCTAGTTTTTAAAGACTTTATTTGTGCACACACCCGACTAACGTTTCGGTGTTGCTACACCTTCTTCAGAGTCAAAATTGACTCTGAAGAAGGTGTAGCAACACCGAAACGTTAGTCGGGTGTGTGCACAAATAAAGTCTTTAAAAACTAGCTGCAGTGTGCTCCAGCCTCTCCTTTCCATTGACGTCTGTCCTACTGTGATGCACCTGTAAGCTGAGTGAGGGATGATGCGTAGAGTACCAATTCCAGCTCTATTCCTTTGTGAGACAATTAAGTAAGGCTGATGGATGTGCAAGCACATGCAAGTTGTGCACCAATAAAAATGCACGGAACTCAAATTGCAAAAGCTAGGAATGGATTGCTACGTATGCTGTAAGGTTATGTTGTCAACATAAAAGACATGTAAGGCTGTATAATGCAATGTCGGTGTATCTAATGTAGAAATCTTATAAATCACCTTCCACATTTTCCATTCCAAAGACCTCCATCGCCGCCGCAATGTTCTTGGGACGTATCTGGAGACAAAGCAAGCCCAAAGCTAATTTTCTACACTGTTACTTGTGTACATGTCTCCCTTCAATACTACATAGGGTATTGTCCATTGATTCTATCTGAAGAGGAGAATGATGTCCATTAGTCGATCACTAATGTCATGTATTTGCCAACATATATTCTGTTCAAGGCTCAGGACTTCATATCCAAGCAGATAAAGGATCAGGGTTGAGCAAACCATATAAAACAAACTGAGAAAACATCTGCTTGGATATCGGACAGGACCATTTTCATTAAAATTATTGGAAGGAAGTGAACAAATCGACAGCATTGCATGTTTGAATCAATCCACCAAGGACAATAAAAGGTTTAATTTAGATAAAATATGACATGCTTAAGCATGGGTGGAGGGATACAAAGACTGCTGAGAGTTATGCAAGTGCACCTGGACTTGGAAGATGGATCAAACGTAGAATTGTAGGTAAGGTAAGAATTGTAGAAACTGATACTGTATGTGTGCACAACACTTACTCTCTCTGCATGTGCTGTAGGATATCCACAAGATCTGAAGTAACACTCTCATTCTTGAACAGCAGCCCAAGTGGAAACTGAAAATAAGGAAGAATTTGTCAGAGTGTGTAGTTGCTGATGCTCCATTGAACATACCCAGCGTAAGCAAGTGGCCAGAGGTTATTATATACGGCATAGAAACATGACAAACTATCAATTGTCTACAAATTATAATTCATAACGATCTAAAGTGTACCCAGATACTTACATTAGATTTAGAGGTCAGGAAGATGCAAAGCTTATATATTTACTTAATAATTGTTCAACACATTTATGTGCATGAAGTTTGAAATAAATAATTTGCTTTTGACATTAGTAGAGAATAGCATAATTGACAGAAAAAAAAATCCAAGACTACTACATTCCAGTTATACTATATGTAGCTCACCTCAGTTGATGGCTGTGTCATAGTCTCAGAATACTGGTGTGGTATGTGATAGATTACAGCAGGTGCAAACTGTTTTAGAGCAGGGAGGTGTTTGGTCAGGATACGGCTACCGAGAATAATGAATTCGGTACGAAGGTGAGCTTCAATCTCTGGGGTGGGAAGACAGTCTCCAATTTGGAATAGTGGAAGTGGTTTGACGGGTTCATTGTTTGGAAGATGATGAGTCGAGACACGGTCTTGTACGGCAATATGATGTGTCCAGTGGATAGAGTTGTTGCTGTTTGTTTCTGACTGGTGATGTGTCTGTTTGTAGAAGTCCAGGTTATCGAATATGATACTGTAAGTTGGTGGTGGTGGTGGTGGTGGTGGGGTGGATGGTGGAGTAGATTGTAGAGTGCATTCAGGTTCAATTGGAGGGGCCAGGAAGCCGACTGCAAGATCACTGAAATCTTCTGCTGTTATAGATAGGTTGTACATCTCCCCACAGACAGCACGTGTATCCACCTCCCCACCGACAGCATGTGTATCCCTGTCCCCACCGACAGTATGTGTATCCAACTTTTGTTCAGCATATGCTTCCAGCTTCCTCTTCATGGCTTGTAAATCCTTCCCACATGTGCTGGCCAGCTCCCTCTGCTTCACTCGTGCATTGTCCTGTGTAGTAGATATTCCGAATTTACACAACCGAGCAAATACAGCAGTTTTTGCCCCTCCATGTTGCAGAACTGTGTTTATGTAGTGCGAAAATGCAGAGAGCTGATTGTTCCGGCCACGTATGGCAACTGCAGCACTTGCACAGATGTGGTTTCGGGAGTTCTTAGTTACTTTACTGAGGATGGACAGAAAGAATGGTGACAATCGCTTCAGGTCTGATTGGAACTTATCGAAGGAGAAGTTCTCCAAGTCTTGCGCACTGGTTTTCCTTAAAATGAAGTCACTCTGTATAGCTGTCAGTTTTGTGCATTCTTCTTCCAAAAGGTTCAGTGACTGCTCCTTTATCTCTTTTACTAATCCCTCACAAGTGAACATCATCCGTGCTGCTGTCTTAAATTCACCTCTGGCAATGTTTTCTACAATGCTTATAAACAAACAAATAAACAAATAAACAAACATCTTTCCATAAACTAGAAAACAAGATATCTAGAATAACACATCACCCTACATGTTAATTTGTTCCATCTGTGTTGATGGCACATTTTCATTTCAAATACTCCTGTTTTGGTAGGGAAGAGCACAGATGTTTCTAATAAATGCAAAATACTGATCTACCGGTAACGTTAAATGATTGGCAAGATTTAAAAAATGAAGTAGCATAGATATAAGCATTGATACCAATCAACATGGACAACAAAAATGAAAAGTGCAGTGTCCTGTTCGTCCTAGACAGTGTTGGGAGGTTATGCATTACAAAAGTAATTTATTACTGTAATGCATTACTTTTTGCTGTAATGCAGTCATATAAGGCATTACATGCCAAAAAATATGTAATATTTACTTAGTTACAATGCTAAATAACTTAGGTTACAACTGCATTACAATGACCTGGATTTTAGTGGTATTCGGTGCGGTGGGTCAGAAATAAGCTTTTCCTGAACCTGGTAGTTTTTAGTCTGTATGCTGCGAAAAACACCTCCTACATGGGAGGTGAAAAAGTCATGACTCATGAGCTTGATTAACACTAATAAATTGACAGATCCACATTTAGGCATACAGTTCTTTTGGCCAAAGTAACTAAAGTAATGCAAAAGCAATGTAATGCCTTACATTTTAAATATAGTAATATTGTAGTGTAAGGGATTATTTTGAAAAGACAGTAATATGTAATCAGTAATGCATTACAGTTTTTGAGTAACTTTCCCAACACTGGTCCTAGAACAAGACACAAAAAGATTCACATGATCTTTGCTATATATTTCAAATGCATAGGCCTACATAACCAGACTAAAAAAAGGAAAACCCTTACTTTGGTTTCGCTGGTTCTCTGAGTAGGCGCCTTTGGCGGTGCCTTTGGTGGCTTCGGGTCGGGTGACTTTGAGGTCGTCTCCAGCCTTTTTTTCACCGCTCTCGGAGTTTTGGAGGGGGTCGGCTCTCTCGTCCGCTTTTCGTTTCTTTGTGGTGTTTTCTGTGGATCAGTTGGCTGCCTCTCACGGTCATCCACGTCTTTCCACTCTTGCAGACGTGTTAGGGTATCTTCCACGCGCTTGATATATCTGTGACATTTCAAACATAACCTCTCGGAGGCATCTTTTCTTCTGCGCAAAATGACACCAACAGCAGCAAGCCGCTCAAAGATGGGCTTTTCGACTGGCTTCTCTGGATCAGGATTAGGATCCGGTAGGTCGAATATCTTTCTGAGACTTGTCAGAGTCCCATTCACGCGAAGATTTGTAGGGCACAAACGACAAAAATCTGCAAAGTTGGGAGGGCGAGGAACTTTCGCCGAACACGATGCAGAGGTCGCCATCTCTCTGCCGTCTTAGTGGGAATTTTCTCCCACACTCTTCTTCGTAACGGGTAGGTGCTAAGAACTGTTGCGTGCTGTTGCATGGCGATTCTTCGAGAACTGGACCCAAAAAGGGCAATAAAAGACACCTTGCAACGAGAAATGTCGCGCTAAGCACTTCCATGTGAGAATTTCGCGCGGCGTTCTAACTCATGTAAACAACAAGGTCACGTGAAAAATGGGGCAGCGTTATTGGACTGTTGGTCTCTCAGGTCACCCAATCAAATGAGGCCCCGCCCAGCACGCGCAGCTCATTAAGTGAGATAATTTCCAACTGCCAGGGGTGGCTGCAGGGTCAGACTCCGTGGTCAGCAAGCGAAAGTATTGAGCTAGCGCGGTCACTACGGAGGATGATACTCAGGCTAGGATTGACCAGCGCCATAGAGAGGGTGATGAGGCCAGGAGTCATGCGTGGTCCGGTGCCCTGACTCCCTGAGATGCACCCTGTCCCGACGGCCGCGTGGTTCACCGCCGTGTACGCCTGGGAGGTGGCCACCAGGGTGCCGGAATCGAAGGCCCGGATCACGGCCATCTACGGCTCCATTTTAAAGATGGATTCCACCAAGAAGGTATGCTACTTCATGCACACAATCACTCACTGCGGTTTTCACTCTTTTTTTAAATGAATGACTACATCGTGTGTGTGTGTGTGTGTGTGTTTGTTTTATTTTTTTCAGATGACATAGAAGCTCGCTGGTCGAGCAGCTGGGCTGGCCTCCTGGGTCACCAACGTGGGCAACGAGTACGGGCAGGTCCTGGTCTCGATGCTCACGGAGGCGGAGGGGGATGGCCTGACCCAGATGGCCGAGGGCCTGGTGCAGCGCTACAGGGAGGCTGGGAGGGCACCTCCGAAGGTCCTCTATGTCGACCGGGACTGCTGCGCGGCTGGGGCAGCAGCCGGGATGTACCTGGAGTGGCCTGAGCTGGTGGTGCGCCTTGACATCTGGCACCTCACGTGCAGGTTCGCAAGGGGTGTCAGCATGGACAGCCACCTGCTCTACGGGCCATTCATGTCCCGTCTGTCCTTCGCCATCTTCGAGTGGGACCACGCCGACGTGGAGCTGCTCACCCTGGCAAAGAGGAGGGAGGCCAATCTCGGGGCGACGGCCCAGGTGATTATTTTAATCATTATTTTACTACTTTTAAATCATTATTTTTTTATTTTATATATTATATCATTCTGGCATTTATTTTAACATTTCGCATTTAGATACAGTTGTCTAACGCCGAGCTGCTGTGCCACTGTCGACGTCGCACGAGGGGGGCGGCTGAGACGCAGCGGCTCATCCAGGAGGCGCTGGACGCCTTCTGGGAGGCAAAGGACAACCTGGGAGTCGCCCTGATCGACCAGGAGTTGATGGCGCAGCAGTGGAGGTTGCAGCGGAGGCACATGGGCTGCATCCAGGACCCTCCGGGCGTGGACCTCTACACCAAGACGGGAGAGATCACCAGGGGCGGGGTGAAGCTCCCCGTCTACCGCTGCGCGAGGGGATCCACGTCGCTGGAATCGTTCCACCTGCACCTGTGCCGCTTCATACCAGGTAGGTCTTTTAATGTGACATGACGCATGCACAACAGCAACAACACAAGACATACGGTTCTTTAACAACTTGTTATTTTCTCCTTGTTTTGTAGGTACATCTGCGAGTGACGTACACTTCCAGATGTACCTGTTGGAGGGCCTGGTGCGGTGGAATGAGAACCGCGCCAGAGCAGCAGTGGTCGGGGGAGGACTGGAGGCAACCCGGTGCTACAGCAGCGACCTCCAGCACAACCTGGAGTTGGCCACCCAGAGGCTGTATGGCTGCACCCTGGTGGAGAGCTATACCAGGCCCAGCGAGTACACCGGTAAGTTGGCTGAGCTCAGAGAGAAGTCAATGTTTTCTGTGAGTTGGTTGGAGATATGGCAACTGAACTGTGTTTTTGTGGGACTGTGTGTGTGTGTGTTTCTGTTTGTTTGTTGACACAGGGGAGCTCATCGGGGTGGAGTATTTATACTCTCAGTCGGGCGCCACCCTTGGTGAGTTGGGCGATCCCGATGCTGCCGATGGCACGGAGGAGGGACAGGAGGAGGACGAGGGCTTCCACGACGGGCACGAGCTGCTTGGAGACCTGGGTGTGCCTGGCTATGCTGAGGCTCTCCAGCAGCTGCTCCGGCAACCCCCGGCTTCCGCCACTCCACCTGAGGAGGAGTAGGAGGAGGGGGGCGCTCCTGTGATGGAGGTGCAGGAGGAGTCCATCACCTGTTGGAGAGTTTTGTGCATGTCTGAAGGTGAGGTGTTAATGTCTTTGTGCTTTCTTTTCCCAGGACACCATCGGGCCTGATGGCAAGGGTGGCTACCAGCACGTGGTGGCCCTCGCCCACGCTCTCGTGGAGTCGAGGCACCACGTGTTCCTGACTCAGGGCCAGACCCAACATGTCATCGCCCTGTGGGAGAGACTGGCGGATTGGGACAATGCTACTGTGGACTCAGGAGGGCTGTAAGCTCCTGGGAACATGCAAAGGCCTTATTCACAGAGTTCCACTCTTCGCCACTTGGGGGACACATGAGAGCAATGAAAACCAGGAAGGCTTTATGTGACTGATTTTACTGGGTGGGGGTGGCTGTGGAAATAGACAGATGGGTATATGTTTTATTTATATGTCCTCTGTTATGGAGTCAATTACAAGATTCAGTCATTTTCATTTGTTCAGTCATTGTTTCATTTGTCATTTTCAAATATAAAATAATCTTATACCAATACAAAACAATGCAAATACACCCCTGGAGAAAGAGCTCATGTTTAAAAATGATTTAAGTTTGTGTCTTGAATTTAGGATTTGAATTTACATTAACATAATGCTAAAAGACAACATTCCTGCTTGCCGTCTTCTCCTTGGCAGGGAGGTGTGGCAATCAGTATCAATCAATCAACTCCGCTCTTGCGTCCAATTAGGGTTTATCAATTGCAATTTTCTGTACCAGCCGCTCTGTGCTTCCTTGTGCGGAACTATTCTTATAGCCCCCTCGAGAGAAGAGAGTTTATTTCCTTCCTCATAGCCCCGACAGCATTTTCTAACACATTTGTCTCGACAATTGTGGAGAACTGAGGCGGGGGAAGGCGAAACTGAAGTCTGTACCCGTGAGCTATGATTGAGTGTATCCATGGCAATATTGCGCATGCGCGCCACTGAGATAACCGAGACGCAAGGCGACCTGCCGGTGGCTGCGTTGGTAGAGCATTCGCACCCTCCTGTGGAGGGAGGCAAGCACTGTTTAGCTCTGTTTTGTACCCCTTTGAAATTGTGTGAGAATGAACTGCATCTTTTATTTGATTTCACAACAACATACACACACTCTTTATTATGCCCGAACAGTGGGGCTGGAACAGAAGTGGTGTGGGGTGAGTGGGAATGCTTAATGTAACGGGGGCAAACGCCATTTAGACATTGTTGCAAGTGCTTAGTGGCGTGTGAACCACATTCTAACTCCATTGACCGTTGCAAGCAACAATGTTGCGACATGAGCAAAAAGTGGAGAAGTGGCAGCGCAATTACAGGATCAGTGTATTATTTTGTCACGGTCCAATTGCCCTTAGGTAGGGTCTGAAATCTTTGATGTTTTAACGTCGGAATAGCGGGGTGTAACAGGTGTCTTATTAAAACACATTTTTCATTGGGCAAGTAAGGTCCTGAGACCTAAAGCCATTTGTCAAAATGATTAACCAATTAAATAAGGAAAAAAAACCCTATTAAATACTCAACGAAGGGAACCTGTAGGCCTATGAATTAAAAGAACCCACATTAAAAAAAAAATTAAAAAAAAGAATCAATAGACATGCGTGAAGAAATAAATCTCATGCAAGAATATAGTAACTACAAATAGGGTAACTCCAGGAGGTTTAACAAATGTAAGACAGAAGCATTGAAGTTCAGAATACAAAACTGCCAATGGCTCAGTCCCAAAGAATTCAAAGGAGAAAATTCTAAAGTTAACCAGAATACGAGAAAACAGGTTGTGAATGGAAGCTGGTAAGAAGTGTCTGAGCAGAATGGACTTCCTCTGGCCCTTTTGTAGCCAAAGCACAGGTGTCCTCAATGATTAGCACCACAAGTGTTGCCCATCATATCAATTAGCACCAATCATGAACCTGTATTGGTGACAAACACTAGTCATGAGTCATGTTGGAAGAAAAAAAAAACAACCAAAGCCGCTTTTGGCTCACCAAAAACTTGTTAGATGGCGTTATGAACGCTGATCTCTAGGAAACCTGCCCACATGCGTTCGTGTTGTTAGTTATCGACCGAACTAGTTCTCGTTGTTCCTTCAGTCATTGGTAGCAGAAGGGCGGTTATCCAATAAACATTTTAAACTGTGCAGAAAGGAGCAGTGGTGGCTACCTGCTCAATTGGGCGTCTGCGGATAAAATCTGGAAAATTTGACCATTTTGAGCCCATAGAAATCAATGCAATTTGTAGAAATTGGACAAAATTCGACGCATTTTGGCGTTTTTTGAGAATCTTTTGGGTGGGATTTGATTAGACACATCTGGCAACACTGCAGAGGAGTTCCACTTATGACTTTAAAGGGACACTGTGCAGGAAATAGCACAAGGACCTTGCTGCAGACGTATGGTGCGCGCTCCACGAAAAGTGGAGCGAGGAGCGACAGATATCCGGTGGCTCCAAGTGAACTGTAGGACATTTATATTTTATACGTTTTTAACACATGTCCTCATTTAAATGTAGGCACGAATAGCCCTATTTATATTTCCCACGTTCATCACTTCGTTTTGATTGTCGGGGGTCGATAAGCATCTCCCTGAAAGAAGTTTGTGGAACTTGGATGTCTGCTATCGGCTCGAGAGGGAATAAGACTATCCGTTGAACATTTTCATCTCGTAGTGATAGCCACAGGCTACTTGGACAGCTACGAACAGTTTGGGCTGTGGGTGGCATCATACCAGCTAACCTACTCGAGTGCTAGCGTTACGAAGAGGGCAGTCAAAAACTTTCGTCATACTCTGCAAACTTACTTACATATTAGTTCTATGACTTACTTAAACGTGCAGGGGTATTTATACCAGGGTAATAACCCAAACAAACCAGAATTTAAAAGACCGACTTAGCGACTGCAACCCAAATCAAAGGAATGTTGGCCAGATGTTGGGAATGTCATTCGACACTAAAGAGCATTACCGCAACGAATAAGTTCCATGCAGCCACTGATAGAAGAACCCGCGCGAATGCTGGCGCTTGCGCATGACTATGACTGCAACGTCATACGATCCACCGGATATTCGTTGCTCCCTGCTCCACTTCCTGTGGACCTACCCCCATACGTCTGCAGCTGGGTGCCTCTCGGAAATAGTCCAAAAAGGTACCGCAACTATACTGCTCATTAAAACTAGTAATGTGTCATTCACGAACGAATCGGTCGTTTTGAAACGAAGTGAACTAGTTCCCCGCCTCTTGTTCACTTCGTTCATTGGTGAATCACCGGTCTCTGTCACTAGTCAGTCAGACAGTAGCAGAAGTGGTCGTACATCTTGGTAGTAGTGGTGGTACACCTCGGTGTGCATTATTTTTCCTGTTATACGCACACCGTGTCGTGTTTGGACAAGAGAAGAACACAAGCACAAATAAGAGTGCCTCCCTCCTCCTCTCGTTCACTGAACTAGTTCGCTCGACATTCACCCCTTGCTCTCTTGCATTGTGGCGTGACGTAATCAAAATGAACGAGTGAACAAACAAATTCCTCAGCAGAACTGAACGAAGAGAACGAACTGGTGGGAAGGAATTGCCATGCCCTTCACTAATTGAAACTGGGCTGCCTATTGCCAAATTGGATTTTTTCATGAAAGTTTACAAAGTAATGAACTAATATTTTCCTAGTATGGCCCAAGTACAGTCATTTTTGCACCTAAAATGCCTATTTCTGGAAATTCAAAATGGCGGACCAATACAATTTTTCCAGTCATAATGAATACTTAGAATTTGATGATGGTGGTAAGTGTTCATGAAAAAGGTAACATTAGTAAATGGGTAGCATTAATGCTGGCAATAAACAACTAAAAATCTCACAGTGTCCCTTTATGTGTTATCCAGAGAATATGGAAGCTATGAGAATGGTCACAGGCTGATGGCCAGGAGTGGTCTGCCCGTGTAATTTTCCCCCTGGAAATAATGAAGGCGCTTTCGATAGATAGGAGTAAGTGGAAGCATTTGGCGACACTTTTGCATCTTGTGTTAGCGTTAGATTTGTGAAAATGACCCTTACTTAAACTATAGCAATGACATAACATGTGACAATCGACTTTACGGCACTTCCCCATTCTGTAGTTTTTAGGTGCTGTTTCCACGTAGCAGGATATTTTTTTTTAGCAGGGTATTTTTTTTTCTTCTGGTTAGGTATAAACACAGCATGTGGATAATAATAATGCGTTTCAGCCCCCTTAACAGCATATTTTTTTTCTCCTGATTTGCTACAAAAACTACAGCTTGCATACAAACCATAGATAGTAACGTAAACAAACGCACCCCATTTCCGGTCGCGCGGAGTAATACTAGTCAAACCAATACAATCAATGAAGACGGACAATAATGAATATATCTTCTCTGGAAGCGTATTTCGCGGTGATTTTCGAGCCAACGTATCGCTGCCCACCTCTGACCACTCGGTGAGTTTCATGTCTCTGCAAACGAAAGTTTAATGCCATTTTATGATCGATTGCTTGAGTGCTTCATTGGAGTGAATGTAAAGGTGGGGGGGCTGCAGTCTGAATACCCAAATGCTCTGTTCAGCACCAAATGTCAAAATTGTGATGAGAACATCTCTACTTCACCCCAGAAGTCACACAAACAGGGCTTAATGTCTAAAATAGCGAACTACCACTTTAAGGTGGTGGTGCGTATTGGGGAAAGAATAAAAAACAGTGGACAAGGTTGCAAGTTTTTCCATTTTATTTTTTTGTACCCTACATCATTGGGATATGACAGATTGCAGCAGTGTACATCATGTAAATGGGGTGAAGGAATTGACCGCGTTCATCCTAAGAATTTGGGCACCTTCAATTAACATGTTGGATGGTGATGGGGGGGTTTTAGGTGTGTGACCGTAGATGACTGCGAGGATCAGTCAGAGTACGTCTGTCGTCCTCTCTGGTCGTAAATAGTCGCATAGATACCTCAGCCAATCAGCAGGTATTAGCCGAATGCTAGGGTGTTGCAGGACAAAACTAACAAGTCGTTGGAAGAACAAAGTCATACAACGAACCTTTATCGTCAGTTCTAAGGGGCCGAATGGAACGGACGCGGTCTTTCTGCTTAGTTTCGGCCAGTTTGTTTTTCTCTGCCTTGAATGAGACATCACCGGTCGCCAGCGTGAAAAATACGCTCGAGTTCTATTTACCAAATGCAGCGCGGCGCGGAGCCGGCTCCCAGCCGCTGACGCCCGACTACCGCTGGTTGGTGTGTAAAAGAGCAGATATGTTCCAATGTATTTTCACAGACGCCGGTATAGGTCGCGGCCGTTCCGCGACACTTTACAGGGGTACAGGTCTTTTCGTCGAATGGATTCTTGAGAGGGGACCATTCGAACAAAACGTTGGACCATTAGTATAAGGCAGGGGATCTTTAGTCGAGGACGGTCCGTCTACCGCAAAAGCCTACGAAAGGTCCTTAAAATTGAACTAAAGATCCTTAGGTTTCAACTAAAGGTCCCTTCAGTCTGCCTATATTAGAAATGTAAATCAGCTTTTTTAATGCGGGTTTTCTTAGAATCAGCTTTTTTAATGCTCATTTTAACGGTTTTGTCTATTTAAATATGTTCATTTTAACGGTTTTGTCTAGCCTATTTAAATAGGCCTAAATCAGCTGTTAAGTTTTGTTTTTTGTTGATTTAAACATGTAAATCTATAAATAAAATGTACTTACTCGTTTTTACTGGTATGTTGTTGTTTTTACGATTACGTCGTTACATTTTTTGACAATTTAGCCTACGTTTACGCCCTTACATTTTTTGACAACAAAGTTCGGCATGAACCAGAACACTAGGCTTATGTAACAGTGTTGAAAACATTAAAGAACCCATGCACCTGCGTTAAGTCCATGGCTACAGTAAAGAGAGAGAGAGAGAGATAAGTTAAATCGTTACATTAACACTGCATAGGAGCGCGCTCTCTCTGCCCGGCGAGGCAATGTTCTTGGGCGGTAACTTTTAGAATGCTGTCTGCCGACACTTTGAGGTTTCTGATTCTGAATGACAACAAAGTTCGCGCATGAGCCAGAGCACTATGCATATAACAGTGTTGAAAACATTACAGAACCCATGCACCTGTGTTAAGTCCATGGCTACAGTAAAGAGAGAGAGAGAGAAGTTAAATCGTTACATTAACACTGGACCGCTCTCTCTCTCTCTCTCTCTGCCCGGCGAGGCAATGTTCTTGGGCTATAGTTTTATTAATTGAATAAGCTGGTAGCTGCCTATTTTGTTTCATAGCCTGTCTTTTATTGTTGGAAATCGTCCATCGATCCAGTCAGGCTGCCTATTTTATATCCTATTATTCCCGTGTGTCCTAGGCCTATTTCTTTTGTTCGAAGTCTAAATATATAACTAATATATAACTGATTTACCCGCGATTCATATAGGCCTAGGCCTAATAATGGCACAAACTGAATGACAATAAATAGTTCGCGCATGAGGCAGAAAAAATAACAGTGTCAGAAAACATTATAGAACCCCTGCACCCGTGTTAAGTCCATGGCTACAGTAAAACAAAAACAAAAACACTAAGAGCAAGAGAGAGAAGTGAAATCGCTATATTAACACTGCATAGGAGCACGTTCTCTCTCTCTCTCGCTCTAGTAATGTATCTAGTAGGCCTATCTAGTAATCTAGTATGTAAATCAACTGTTTTTTTTGCTGTTTTCAGATGTGCTTCATAAATAAAATGTACTTAGGCCTACTCATTTTAACTGGTATGTTGTCGTTTTTTTACGTTTATGCCGTTACATTTTTTGACAATTATCTAGGTTACTTTCTACTCCTTACATTTCTGGAACAATAGGCCTATTTGAGAAGCTTTTTTTCACTTTTACGCCGTTACTTTACTCCGTTACATTTTTTGACAAATATCTGTAGGCCTATGTTACTTTCTACTCCTTACATTTCTGGAACAGTAGCCTATTTGAGTAGGCCCTAGCCCCAGCTGCGGGCAGAGAGGCGGGAATCGCTTTGAATCAGGGCAGCGTGCGTCTACTGAGCACATTTGGTTGTCATGCAGCGAGTTTTCTGACTTTCCGGTAACTTTTTAGATGAACGCTTCTAGCTACCGTCTTCTGTAGGTCTGGAATATACCTACGTGTGGAGTAGGCCTAGAGGTGCGCGGTGGATGTATTATTTCATCCGCAACCGCTTCTTAGAATTTCTAATCCACCTGCTATCCACCCGCCCTAATGTTTTTTCTCCAATTTCCAAAACCGAATCCACCCGCCATCCGCCTATTAGTTTTTAGTATTTAAGATGCCTGAGGCACATAGTCGATCGTCTTTTTCAAGCAGTGCAGGTCATTTACATCTTGCCAGCCTATGTTTTAAAAAAATCTCTAACTTACAGCGATTCCCAAGTTGTCTCCACCCATCGCACAAACGTGCGGATGCTTTAATGCAGCCTACATTTTAGCAGTTTAAATACCTCCAGTCCAAGCAGCACAATCGAAACTATTGGCTATCTAGGTTACAATTTTGGCTGGTATCCAATAAGACGAGTCAAGTGACAGTAGAGTCTTGCAAAGAGTGCAGAGAATTACGTCGCGTGTGTGTGTGAGCGAGAGAGGGAGAGAGAGGGAGCGATTCCAAACTTGTCTCCATCCATCGCACAACGTGAAAGCTAATGTGTATGCTTTAATGCAGCCTAAATTGTACCAGTTTTGCCTCCTCTCCAAGCACCTTTTTAAGTGGTGGCAACCATGCATGTTTTCTGTGGAAAACATCAGGTCCTCATGGCGACGCCAGGCTTGCTGAAAACGGCGACAAACACATTCAGAATACACATTTCTTAATGGGAAGTTGTTGAGAACAAAGTGTTCGCTAATGGGCATGAAGTCTTGTCATGCAAATTGCCCTTCGCGCATAGACAAGGCAACCCTTTCAACAGGGCCACGCAGAGTGGACAGTGGAATGCTGCTTGAAATAAGTCGATAATGAATAAAATATTACGCGCAACGTTTACAAGAAAAGTAATGGCTATTATTACCGTTGCGCGTAAAGATGAGGAAGGGATGGATAGATGCTGTCCTATGGAAGGGGCCGTCAAACAGTCTACATGACATCTTCATTAAATAAGTATCCATAGCCTACTGTGTTTGACGGCCCCATCTTCTTGCAAATATTTACGCGCAACGGTCATAATGGCGTCTCGCACTACACATGCTCGGATGATGCCAGAGGCGAATAGCAAACAGCCAAATTAAGGCATATTCGACATAGACTACCACGACAAGTTACCGTTTGGGTCGCAGTTGGATGTTTATTCAGTAGAATTATGTGCGTAATATCAGCTCCATCCACCAAATGCAGCACAATCCCCGTTACTTTCACGTGAGGTTCAAATGGACATTACTCGACAAAATGCAAGTCTGGGTACCAACAACTGAAGTAGGCTACAACATAGAATATGTACCACATATAGGGGTATTTTCATTTTCAGTCCTTTATGTGCGTTATGCCCAGCTTTTATTGAATACAGCGCAGGTTTTGAAGTTCACCAAACGAGCATCAACTTTGTGCAAGTCATTAAAACTCTTTTTTTTACCAGCACTGACCTGTACACTGTTTCATTTATCAACTAATTACACTTTCTGCCTTCTCGTTTCACATGTGATAAATCCACTTAGTATGCTTTATCCAATTAGCCATGGATGCAGGGTCATTCACTGGACTGGACACTATTGTAAGAGGTGAAATTTAGACCACGATTCAGGAACGACAGACAACGGGAGTAAAGGTTATGGTAGTTTTATTTTTACAATTTCATAAAATACAATTAGGAGAGAAAACCACCACAATATCCATGCAACCAGCAGCGTCTGTAAACTGCTATCTTCTTTGAATAAATGAATAAATAATCACAATCTGGAGACACTCGGACGATAGTAGCCTACAAAAGTTAAGTTAAGTTAAGTTAAGTTACACACTCAGCCACTGCTGCCGGACGTTGGCTCGTCAATTACTTAATCAACTATAACACGCGCAATAGCCTACCCAAATGCAACTTACACACAGTTCCCAAAGCTACCGGCCGCGCGCAATGGATACCTACAGCAGCCCTGCCCCACCCCAGCGTGTAGCGCACAAGTCTACACTATTGTCCGAATGTTGTTATTTCAAGAAAGCAAACTGTCACTGTCCGCCGGCCGCTGTCGTGACATATTTTATTAACACTAGTATGTGAGTAACAAGTGAGGAGTTCCTTGATAGTTTCCTTAAGGGTGAAGTAGCCTGGAATACTGTCGCAGATCAGATAGAAATGATCCTGTTATGAACCCGAGTTTAGTAGATATCGCGCAGTGAACGAGGCAGCCTGCAAACAGTTTGAAGCGCAATGTGGCTGTAACAAGTTAGAAAGTAGCCAAACTCTGTTGCTTGTTAACCTTTTTAAATTATGCGCGTAATGGTGGGGTGGCGTCCGCGCCAATGTAATATCCTGAGCGTATTGCTCGGTGCGTAATTCCAAGAGCAGCATGAAAAGGAAGAAAAGGAAGATGATGGGCTGACCGAAACGTTTGTCCCCTGTCTGTCGGTTTTATTTACTTTTTTCGGCTTTGTTTAATACAGTTTTTGATTCTGCATTCAGCTCCAGTGTGCTACTCCTTTCTTTCTTTTTAAATTATGAGCGTTCCACGAACTATCTTTCTTTGCGCACGCTATAAAATGGCAATAAACATGTTACTATAAACTACTGGTTTACTATGTATGCTTTCTAATGTTGGTAAAGGCGGCATAAGCGGGATAATGTATTGTCCACACGTGACTACGGAAAATATATTTCCTTCGAAGCGGAATAACAGCACTCCTCCTTCGGCATTGGGGGTGTTATTCGCCCCGTAGGAAAATATTTGTAGTCTAGGTGTAGTCTACTTTTTTGAAGTGGGTATACTGTATATTCTCGCATTTTTTGAAGTGGGTATACTGTATATATTTATGCCATTCTAAATAATGGATCAATCAATTTTAAGTTGGTATACTGAATCCCCTAAAATTTAGAAGTGGGTATACTCCGTATACCTGCGTTCTACCACTGCGTGTGGACAATACATTATCCCTTACCTTAAAAGCTGTTGTAGGCCTACATTTTAAATCGATATTTTAGCGGTGCAACCGACTTGTAGCCCCTTAATGCGCACCGTACCTCCAGTGGCACGCTGTAATAGTCATTGAAATGTAACTACCATAGCACTACAATACTATGACACAACACATGCCCTTTAGTAATGCACCACGACTTGGTCATTAGCATACTGGTAACAACAAATCTATTAAGCCGCGTCTTAAGGGGTTAAGTTATGAGATGGGCGCCAGTCAGGCAGCAATAAGACTGCCGTTACCTTTCCAAAAATGAATACAAATCAGTGACCAACACATTGGAAATAACTCAGATCATCACAACGAATATCTTGTCTTATTTTTAGTAGTGCACTTTTGCAAAACCCTTGTTTGCAGACTTGTGCGCTTGTTCTCAATTTGGAACAGCTCACATCACTATTTTTCATACTGTATTTATGATTAAAAAAAAAAGAGCTTGCATTGACACGCTGTTTTCATTTCGCATTTCTTTCAAGTTCATTTGGCATGCTTTATGGAATTAAGCATGGTGGACCATTCATAAGACCTCATTCTAAGATATCTGTTTTTATAACGAATATAGGCCTAGATGCATACAGTAGAACAAATAACGTAACAGTGATGCGTTAATCCAGGACCAGTTTGACGTCTTAGGACAATTGTAAATGGCAGCTTTTGATTCTGCATTCAGCTCCAGTGTGCGACTCCTTTCTTTCTTTTTATATCTTTTTATATCTTTCTTTTCTATCTTTCTTTGCGCACGCTATAAAATGGCAATAAACCTGTTACTATAAACTACTGGTTAACTGTGTATTCTATGCTTTCTAATGTTGGTAAAGGCGGGATAAGCGGGATAATGTATTGTCCACATGACTACGGAAATATATTTCCTTCGGAGCGGAATAACAGCTCTCTGCCTTCGGCATCGGGGGTCTTATTCGTCCCGTATAGGCAATATTTTCTTATAGTCATGTGGGACAATACATTATCCCTTACCTTTAAATTAGCCTACTGTTGTAAGCCTACATTTTAAAACATTTCGTCGGTATTGTAGCGGTGGTGCAACCGACTGTTTTAAGTTATGACATGGGTGCCAGCTAGGCAACAATAAGACTGCCTTTACCTTTCCAAAAATGAATACAAATCAGTAACCAACACATTAGAAATAACTCATATATATATATATATAGACAGATGTAGTGCACAGGGGGTAACGCTGCTATCTCACTCCGGAGGAGGCAGAGGCAGTCCGCTACGATATAGTATATTTATAAAATAGGCTATGAAATGGCCTAATGATAAAAAACTGAACTAAAATGAAAAATTAATTTTAAAAAATAGAGACGCACGCACGCACTTTCTACACGGTTCGATTTTTGTTTTCATTGCATTGTGGTGGTAGGCACACAAGTTTGATAAAATATAAAAATAATAGGCTAATAAAATAGGCAGACTAAACTAAACATCTGCCCAGTTAAACGAAAGGTCTGCATGGGTTGAACGTAACGTCCTTAGGTCTTCGACGAAAAATCCTCAGGTACTGCACGAAACGCCCCATGCCTTCTACTAATGGTCCAACGTTTTGTTCGAATGGTCCCCTCTCAACAATTCATTACACGAATCGTCTCGAATTCCTTTACCGCCCCAGTATCTAGACCCCTAATACAACTTCCATGATAAGGTACACAGGGTTCCCACTGGTGCTTGAATTTTTGGTGAAGTGCTTGAAAATGCTTGAAATTTGTGTCAAGTCAAACTTAATAAGCCAAATAATAGAAATATATTGTTCAGGTACATCAAAAATCGTCAGTAAGACGTCAGATGGGATTTGCAATTTGACACCCTAAAATTGATTTAAATGCAGGAAATTGCATCTTAAAAACCCATTTTTTTTCTGGGGGAGGACCCCCACACCCCCAGTGTCGCCAAAAGAAAATCAACCAAAGTCGCTATGGGCTTGCTGAAAAGTCGCTAGATGACGTCATGACGTGACGTATGATGTCACAATGTCACACATGGCGTGCTGATCTACAAAAAACGTGCTCACATGTCCACAGTACAAATGGGCGGTGCTAGCTACTTTTTGGAGCTCAGGGCTTATGTGCAGCCCTGCTTAACCGTGGGAAACGCTTCTGACGGCGGTGCAGTCAGAATTATGTGGAAAAACGATGAATTTGTCACTGAAAACGCTCGTTTTAAAAAGTCGCCAGATGCATCAAATAGTCGCTAAAGGTGCTAGATGAGATTTTTGTCGCCATGTGCCCGAGATTCACCGCGGTCGTTGCGGCCAGCCTGCTAGTGCTCATTTAAATTTGTCATATGCATATCTCAAGGAGTCGTGGTAGGTTTTGTGATATGCACCAGATTCTCATGCCCCCTGTATCTGCTTGTAGGGTAGACAGAATAAAGTTAAGTACAGGGTACAGTTTAGGTAAATCAAATATACCTGTGTAACAAGACTGATCTAATTCCAAAGTGTAGGCATAACATTTGGTGACCATATTGAAGATTGTGTAATCTCGATTTATGTTGACAATCGGTTCCTACCATATCTTTGTCCCATATCGCTTGCCGTAGCCTCATACAAGCAGATGTTCATGTACATGGGCAGTCATGGGTGAGCGGTTAGGGTGTCAGACTGGCATCCCAGAGGTTGCCGGTTCGACTCCCGACTCGCCAGGTTGATGGGGGGAGTAATCAACCAGTGCTCTCCCCCATCCTCCTCCATGACTGAGGTACCCTGAGCATGGTACCGTCCCACCGCACTGCTCCCCATGGGATGCCACTGAGGGCTGCCCCCTTGCACGGGTGAGGCATAAATGCAATTTCGTTGTGTACAGTGTTCACTTGTGTGCTGTGGAGTGCTGAGTCAGAATGACAATGGGAGTTGGAGTTTCCCAATGGGGCACCTAAGTCACGCCCTCACGCCCTGGTTCATGGGGCAGGGAGAGTGAAAAAATTATTACTGGGCTTGAAAATTAGTGTTTTTTTGACACCAATCCAAACCTTGGACCTCCACCTATGCACCACAAATCCAAAAAACACTCAATTTTCAAGCCCAGGAATAATTTTTTTACTCCCTCTGCCCCATGAATCAGGAAGTAGAGGGCGTGACTTAGGTGCCCCATGGGCTTTCACGTCACTTTTTTCACTTTCATGTGCATGAGAATTCCTGTGCGTATCACAAAAGCTGCCACACCGTAGTGCAGGGCTATTCAATTGGCGGCCCGCAGGCCAGATGCGGCCCGGACGCGGCCCAGATCCGGCGGCCAGCCGCAACAGTAAAAACGCCATTGGGGAGTCTCCAGAACAAATTGACATTTTAAACCCTCGCGGAAAGCAGTTAGTTTGTCTCCCTCTTTAACAGTTAGTCTCTAATAGTTTTGCAGTCTCAATATGCCAGTTTGTGGACTATGCCTACAACAAATAGCCTATTTTCAATTAGGCTGCGTCGTCGGAAGAGGTGCCGTTGCGCAACACGCAATGTGCAGCACACGCTCGCGTGCCAATGCTGCATTGTGCGAGGTGCCTGCGTTTGAGATGTGTTACTGTTGCATTATAGGTCTGTGCTTCTTGTGGAAGAGTTGTCGACTGAAAAAATGAGCAACTGTAGTCATGGAGCGTCTTACAACGGAGATATGAAGTTTGACAACACAGTTCATGCAACACGGAGACGAGGCGGCATCTAGAAGTTAATAAATGAAATCTACAAAGTCTGACAAAATGACACGTCCATGCTGATGAACATTGCACACTGTGCATTTGAACTGTGTATTAACTGTGTGTTAATGTCCGTATCCACCTGAAAGAAAGAAGTGAGTGACCGTCAAGTAGGCAGTGAGTGCAGACGAGACCATGGAGGAGCATGTGGAGAGGGAGAAGACGTTTAAGTAGCCTATTTTATTACAGCTGAATTGGAAAGTGTGGATGACAACTGCAGCATTGACTGGTTTTAAAGTGAAGCTGCAACGGGCGGGTTATGCTCTCTTTTGAGCCTCAACGTAGTTAGTCAAAGCAGTTAGGCCTAGTTTGGATTTTTGTTCCATTCTAGGTCTGCGCTATCCGTATCCCGCAACGGTAGGGGCAGCGACAGGAGTAAACTAGACGTGTCAGTTGTTTTGTAGCCACATAGACTCGGCGACAATGAAAACGAAACAAATATTTATGTCACATGCATTTTTGCTGGCACTACCAGCCACCGCGGTAGTTTGGAAGAAGTGGATCAACGCTCGAGAGGAGGGGAAATATTAGAGGCGCATTCAGAACGCAGATTCTTCGACTTGTCAACTCACTTCAACGCTCCTTCAACAACGTGTGTCTGGCAGTAGGCTAGTGTTCTATGGCTACAGAAATATGGTCACTCATGCCCGTAACGTCCGTTCCAATTTAGGATGTGGTCACTAATGAATGATTTCAAGATCACTTGCCATTTATGAGGTCAGATAACATTAGTCATTGAACTGTGCAATACTGCAATATATTGTGTCCACCATACAATACAGAATTGTGCTAATTGTATTGCACAGAGTAATTTTTTAACTATTATTATTACCTTTATTTAAATAGGAAGATCCCATTGAGTTACCTCTTTTTCCAGGGAGTGTATGATAGTCACCCCTGCAGATTATTGCAGTAGGCCTAAGTGCTGTAGCACTGCAGTTTTGATTTTGCATGGACAACAAATTATTCTCTTTTTTTGTGAATCTCTGTCCTGATTGTAGGACATTCAATGTTAAGATTAAAGCTAGCTTTTAAAAATCTAGAAAAAGTTATTTTACCACCTATAGCCCAGTGACCGGCGGCGGCCGCTGACATGTGCGGCCCACCTTCACATCTTGGTTTCAAAATGTGGCCCACTTGAAAAACTAATTGAATAGCCCTGCCGTAGTGCATCATGTGTTACGTCTGTCTCTTCCCGCCACTGAAAATGCATTGTGTGGTGTCGTGGGGAGGGAGACTGATTTGCCTCTCACAAGACAAGCGAAATAGTCGCTAGATTCGGCAAGAAAAGTCGCTAGATGTTTTTTTTGTCGCCAGAGGTGGCCAAAAGTCGCTAAATCGGCAACACTGCACACCCCTTCCCACGACCTATTAAAGGTGCTTGATAACTGAAAGTTTGGTGGCTGAAAAGTGCTTGAATTTGATCATGAAAAAGGTGTAGAAACCCTGGGTACAGAATTTACACACATCTTTACAAACCAGGGAACAGATCCAGAGAGGGTTTATAGAGGAGAGACCAAACTGACAGCTTCTTCTGGGTGGTACTGTCCACGAGGCGGCAATGTTCAAGCAGAGGAGAGCCGTTAGAATGAATGGGGGTCCTATGAAGCTCTACAATAGCTGATGTGTCGGATATGGAAGGTCACCAGTTTTCATTTTGTTTTTCCTAAAGGAAGTGTAAATTATCCTTCCAAATGGTTGATGTTTTAAACTCACTGCATTTAAAAAAAACAAAAAAAACCACACGCATTTTGTGCATGAAAAACGTGAAACTCAATTACCCAGGTGATTCTGGAAAACAAACATGGTGGCGACTCACTTTACAACCTTAAGAATGTGTTAATCCGACGCTAGATTTCTTAACTGATGAAAATCGTAGGCAGAAATCAACATTGTAGTGTCTAACTATGAGGTCGATTGGTCTATCGGCCGAGTTGTTGGCCTCAAGTTTGTCAGTTAGCCTGTGGCTAGGCTACGTCTCGCCTACATTAGTATCCGGTTTAGTTTCCCATTCACCAATCGGATTTCGTCATTTCCTTAGCTAGAAGATAGTGAAGACTGACTCACAAATGTCAAAGCTGTAAGAAACTAGACGGATATAACTCCCAGGTTACTGTGTTTTTAATTTGCAGTCAGAGACGACCGTAATATGTTCAGGTTTCAGCTGCTAGCGAGGACTTATTGTGGGTGGGGAACCCCAGTCTCCTCTGTCTGAACAGCGCCCCTAATGCAAATCAATTGAACTGCTGCCAAGTTTTGTATAATGGGGCGAATAGGATGTGGAGCGGCTATAGGTAACAACAAAACTCTGATCTAATTCCAAAGTGCAGGCATAACATAAATGACAAGCCCATGGTGACCAAATCGAAGATGGTGTAATCTCGGTTTGTGTTGATATTCGGTTCCTGCCATATCTTTGTCCCATATCGCTTGCCGTAGCCTCATACAAGCAGATGTTCATGTGCATGAGAATTCCTGTGCACGTCGTAGTGCATCATGTGTCACATCAGTCTCTACCCGCCACTGAAAATACATTGTGTAGTGTCGTGGGGAGGGAGACTGACTGATTTGCCTATCACAAGACAAGCGAAATAGTCGCTACATTCGGCCAGATTGAGCCAGAAAAGTCGCTAAGACGCTAGATGATTTTTTTTGTCGCCAGATGTGGCCAAAAGTCGTTAAGTCGGCAACACTGCACACTCCTTCCCGCGACCTTCAAGGTGCTTGAAAACTGAAAGTTTGGTGGTTGAAAAGTGCTTGAATTTGATTATGAAATAAGTGAAATAGTCGCTAGATTCGGCCAGATTGTGCCTGAAAGTCGCTAGATGATTTTTTTTTTGCGCCAGAGGTGGCCAAAAGTCGCTAAATTGGCAACACTGAGTGAGCCTCATTTTATGTTGCAACGATTTGACTGATTTTAAACAGAGCCACATAACTTTTCAAACTCTATTGGCGCTGCCGCTTATATTTCAAAACAGTCGCGTCATGCCGACATGTGCAATTGTTTGGCTCACTGTCATCTACACCTACTGTACGGATTTCATTAACCTTTCAGTGCAACGTACAAATTCACTCGCAGGCGCACTTTTGCACCTCTCATTATCAATATGTCAGGGCTTTTGGAAAGCATAGAGTGTAAGAGGTTCACTTGAACCTCTAACTGGCAAATTAGCACACCAAACAGATCTTAGGGTTGTATTCTTTTTGGCAGTAGGTAAGTTTTTGTGTAACCGCTAAATATTTTAAAACGCTCTATTATTGCCAACCTGTTAGTAGCTGAGGAGACCACAGACTGGTGTACTAATTGCTAAGCTGTTAGTAGCTGAGGAGGCAACAGACTGGTGTACTGTAGCTTGCCCTTCAGGTGGCTAACAAGTGGCACTTCAACAATACCGGACACATCAAAATGTTTGTCCCCATGTTAGCCATTGTTGATCTTTTAGAAAGCCACGCATTGTTGAAGTTTCCGGCATGCTGTAACATTATTATTAAAAGTTTAGAATTTAGCTCTCCCCACGCCTCGCATACTACATCTATCACGTGTTGAACGAGGAGTATGGTTGCCAGATGTGACTGATTTCCAGCACCAAAAATCCATGAAAACCGCCTTGAGCCACTACAACCTGCCTAATTTGACAAACACTCAATTTGGCACACGCAGACTGCGCTACACAACATTTCCACAAACAACTCGTGGCTATTTACATTTTACTGTGCGGCATCAAGTTCATAAAAATAATTGATGAAACACTAGATAGATTTCCATGACTTTTCCAAAAGTTCTGACAAAAAAAACCTTTTGAATTTTAAAATTCCATAACTTTTCCATGACCGTACGAACCTTGCACACGTCCAGCCCAATTGTATTGATTTCAATGGCCAAAAAATTGGGCGGGTTTTTCTCAAAAATCCATTTTTACCCGCACGCGGCCATCCTAAGCAGCCTGGCAACACTGACATTTTTGCCTTTTTGACCTTTGTCATATGAAGTGGTGAATGTGAGGCATGACTTGACTGCCTGGAGTTTTTTTTTTTCTCAACCTGTGTTTTTAATATCCAGTTCGATTTTGAGGTGTCAAGTAATGTTCAATTATGCAGTTTGTGGTTGCCAAAATCCTATGTTCACATTGCATAGTACTAGATCTCATCACACAACCACTGCAACGCAGTCAGCCGGCAGTTTCAAAGGCTCCAGCTAACGTTACTGAAAGATTGTTTGCAGTGTTGCCAAGTCCGCTTATTATACGCGACTTTGGGCTTCTTTTTTTGAGCAGTCGCTTTTAATTTTGTAAAGTCGCGGGTTGCGGTTTTTTGGGCTTGTTCTTTTCAGGGTTGGGCTTGCTGTTATCTCCTGCTCTGGTGGTGATTTGAATGTGTTTCTCAATGGCAACTCGTTTTTTCTCACTCATCCTTACAAGTGACCCTGCTACAATATTGTTAACTCCCACTTTCTGTGGTCACTTGTGGGGATTTTAGCAGCCACGCAGATCCCCGTAAAGAGCAAGGTCTTCCCTGACCAGGCACGCGACTGACAACCCACCCTTTCTGTCGCTTCTTTTGGGCTTGTTTTCACAACGACCCTCAGTCGCTTCTTTTGGACTTGTTTTTAGGGCGTCAGCCGCTTATTTGTCGTAGAAAATCTGGCAACACTGATTGTTTGCCTCTTCCGTGGTTATCTCAGTCACTTTTGCCTGCTAGAGACTTTGTTTCCAAGGTCTATATGCTACATTTGCACCAGGTGACGTTGGTTATTGAAACTGAAGACTTGATTTCTTCTATGTGGATACTTTTTTCGTTTGGTACAATTATGGACAGTGCATAGAACTGATTTTTGTGTCATTCTGATTTTTTTTTTTAAATGTGGATACTTTTTTCGTTTCGTATAATTACGGACAGTGAATAGAACTGATTTTTGTGACATTCTGACATTTTTTTATGAAGGAATGTAATTGAAATTGGCACGTTGGCAATTTCCATAGATCGGCGTGATGCCATATGTTATGTAATGGTGACTTCTAGCGACTTTTCAGCTCGCCAATAGCGACTTTAGGGGTACCACCTGCACTAATCTTGTGCGCCGCATTTTAAGTGGCGAGAGAAAAACGCGGGAAGAGGAGTTTGTGTGTTTGAGCTGGACTGGGAGCTGAGATGAGGCACGCACTGCTCATTCTATAGAAGAAGATTCGAAGTTGGAATCCCCTGTCAATCATATGAGTGAGCGAGCTGCACATTAATCAGAGAAGTGAAATTAATTCAGCATCCGTGACATTACTGTGTATCGGTAGGGACACATAAGAAGCGAGCGAATTCGCCTGCGGCAGCCTAATCAAATCAAGAACATAACCGTTCATTTGATTCGGCACGAAAACCTGATGACGGTTGAGCTGTCAGAATGGAACACCTCTTTGCCTCGCTCGTTTAGCCTGTTATGTGTCTTACACACCAGGGCGGCAAAGCGTCGCGGAACGGCCGCGTTTTTTACCGGCGTCAGTGAAAATACATTGAAACCTATCTGTCCTTACACACCAACCGGCGGTAGTCGGGCGTCAGCGGCGCGGGAGCCGGCTCCGCGCCGCGCTGCATTTGGAAAATAGAACTCCAGCGTATTTTTCACGCCGGCAACCGGCGGTGTCTCATTCAAATGAATGCAAAGTAGCACGCTAGCTTTAGCTGTGGGGAGGGTTTTGAACAGGACTGGCCGCGCACGCCGACGCTGTCAGTGTGCAAGGCAGAGAAAAGCACGCCGGCCAAAACTAAGCAGAAAGACCGCGACCGTTCCGTTCCGCCTTGGTATGTTTTGGCCCTTATGTGTCCCTAGCACAGGGGTATTCAATTAAAAATCACCGAGGGCCCTTTTTTCAAATTCCTTCCAGTAAAGGGTCCGGACACAGATTCTGCAAAACCGTTTTCCAGTACTGGAAATGTCGTAGAAATTTGCTATATGTCCTGGAAAAAATCTTTTGTCCTGGGGTCTCATTTATCATCAGTTCGTAGAATGCCTTCTAAATTGTGACCTACGAGTGAAATATAGAATGTTACGGAAAAATCGGGATTTATCAAACGTGCGTTGGCTGCTCCTACGCACACGTCTGCATGATAAATNCCATCCCGAAACGCCTCCAAGTAACCATATATGGTATTAAAATATATTCAAATGCCATGTTAATTCGAAGGCGCCACCCTGTTCAGTCGAAGCGCTGGCGGGAAGTGCGGAGATAGAACCATTTCTGTGGCAGAAGTGGAGGTGCTCTCGACAGGAGGAGGACCGTGTTTCAAAATAAGTAAAAGAAGGAGACACACATGAATGAAAACACTGTAAAATAGCACACTGTCATACTCAATTGTCAATCAAAGCAAACTGTAGCTTCCACGGTCAATATTATTTGCAATTTCGTGTTTCTTCCACTCGCACGCATGGTCTGAGGTGTGCGTAAATTTAGGCACATTTCTACGTTCAAGTGCATGTTCATAAATCCCACACTTTGCTCAGGAATGATCGCACGCACGCTTTACGCACAGATCTGTGCCTAAGAACGCTTGATAAATGAGGCCCCTGGATTTTTCCCTGCTCAGTCTAGACGTGACGATTGAATTTCTTCTACCTGTTGATGTGTAAGCAATACCTTATTATACACACACACACCAACAAAGTCGTCCACAGTGTTTGGCCAGGTTTCCATTTTCTATTGGACTTACGCTTTAATATTCAAGTATTGCGAACATTTCAACTAATTCTGCCATTTAGAGGGTTGGGGTTGGTTGAAGGTCAGTGTTGCCAGATGTGTCCGATCAAATCCCGAAATTCCCTAATTCTACAAATAATATTTACCGTATTTTTCGGACTACAAGTCGCACTTTTTTTCATGGTTTGGCTGGACATGCGACATATACTCTGGTGCGACATATATATGTTTTTTTTCTCCACGGGAGAGCACTATGTGCGCAACTAGGCCTATGTTGTGTTGCCTAATACCACTGATAGAAAAAATGTTACAACTTACCACAACAAAAAATAGCATTTACAATGACGACTGAATAGAAATATACCACCCAAAAGAAGTTAATATAGCCTACTGCTGAGTTCAAGCTGAAAGTAATTAAATATGCAGCCGAAAATGGCAATAGGGCAGCTGAACGAAAGTTTGGATGCAATGGAAAACTAAAAGCGGAGGAAAATATGCATGTTGTGAAAAAAAAAAAAGCTATCTGAAGGTTCAAGGCCCACGTCTAGAAGAAGAGCTGAATAGGCCTACAGGACAAATGTGTTCTCGAACAACGCGCGCGCTGCGAGTCAACGGTCTTGTTACGGGCTCCATGACATTGCCAAAGAAATGAATAGGACTTTTTGCGGAAGTCAGGGACCTCGTGGATTTATCGCGTTATGCAATGCAATCCCCTCTCGTGGATTTATTTGCGCTATGCAACGCAATCGCCTCTCTATCCGAGAACGAGCGTCTGTGTTATTAAAGACAGTCAGCCGACTTCCAGGTGAAAATCGGTCATTTCCGCGAGTTTCTGACAAACAAGCACAACGTGACACTACCATTAGGCTACACAACATGGATGCAATCCCCCTCACCTTTGATACCGTCATGGGCTGAAGTCTGTAAAGGGCTGAAGGGGGTAAAGAAAGGCGTGCTCTGGAGACGGAACAAAGTTGCCTCGAACCCTCCCATGGTCCAAATGCAAAACAATGCCGAAAATTGAATGTTCTTCTGACTACAGGGCAACATGGCGCGTTATCACTGCTTCTTCTTTTTGTGGTTTTATGGCGGTTGGCAAACCATCTTAGTTGGTGCATTACCACCACCTCCGAATGCGTTGCCACTGCTTCAGATGCTGGTTTATAAAACAATGCCGTCTTTGAGCAGCAGCTTACCATGCGCCAGCTATCACAACATAGATTCCATGGATAGAATAACCTTTCAAAAATGTGCGACGATTAGTCCGGTGCGACGTATATATGTTTTTTTCATCTTCAAAATGCATTTTTGGGCCGTTGCGACTTAAACTCCGGAGCGACATATAGTCCAAAAAATACGGTACTTCTATGGGCCCAAAACGCTAAATGGCATTTTTTTCCCGTTTTAACCCGCAGACGCTGATCCCAAGTAGCTGCACAGGAATGAAGACTGTTCACATGGGATAGCCCCAGTGTTGCCAAAAAAAATCAGCTAAAGTCGCTATGGGCTTGCTGAAAAGTCTCTAGATGACGTCATGACGTTACGTATGACGTCACAACGTCACTCACAGTGCGCTGATCTACAGAAAACGTGCCGACATGCCTTCGTCCACAGTATAGTATAGGTGGATATGTAGCAAAAATGGGGTTTAGGAACATTTAATATAGATTTTTTCAAGTTGTGTTTTGTATCAACTACACACTCCATATTCTTCAAATCCACCTGTTTCCATTTTTTTTTCTGGGTTGGAAACTGTCTAAATCCAAGATGGGGGATATATGGTCACAATTTGGGGATAATCACTTCTTTGGCTGACATGAATGTATATTTATCAACAATTGCAATTTCATACATAACTATGATCACATATACACAATATACATGATGTATATACAACATAAACCAACATTTTAATGTTTTTAATGACAAATGTGTCACCTGTTAAGTGATTCTCATTGTCTCTTCTACTACCTTGATTGTTTGCTGATTGATTCATTCCGTCGTTGTCTGCCCACCTGTGCCTTGTTACCCTCTGCCCTATCGTGTGGTGCCTTGCAATTAATGCCTGTGTATATAAGCCCCAGTAATTCTCTTGTCCCTTCTCAGATTTGTCAAGCCTCTGAATGGTCACATCATTTTGTTTCTCGTATCCTACAGTTTAGTTTGCTGACCACATGGTGTGTGTGGGGGTTATAAGTCTGCAAATTATTTCCCCTCAAAATTCATACAGCATTAGTTATTACAACATTAGTAAGGCTGAGTATTATGTAATGTACTGTGAAGATTTAGTTTATGCTGCTAAGTGTGTGCTTTAAAGTTTATGGTCAATTTAGCATATTTCTATTTGTAGCTGAATAATGGAAGACAACCCAGGGCCCGGGCCCAAGCACAGTGAATTGAACTTTAAGCTCTGCATAAGATGTCAGAGCCCGAAAAAAGAAACAAAGACAGAATTAAAGAAACCCCCAGACTCCCAAAAAGAATCAACATATGAGAAATTCTTGGCAGCAGTCCGTTTAAGAGCTCAGTTTGGGAACACAGAATTTGTTGTGCTTAGTGAAAAAATTGGACATCTCACACCACAAGACCTAAGTGTGAAACATGCTATGTGGCATAGATCATGTTAGGCTGAGTGCATCAACAAAGGTCATATAGCACGTGATGAAAAACGGTATCACCGTGCCTGTAAGACATCTGAGGTTGCTCTCCTCAGTACACGAAATCTAGGGAGACCATCAGCTTCATCACATGCAAATGAAATGGAAGACAATTTATCCCGAAAAATACCCACTCGATCACAATTCAGAACCTATAACAAAGGGGAGTGCTTCTTCTGCCAAGGCCAAATTAAAGGTCAATTACATGCGTGTCAATCCAGAAATGTTGGGCAGAAAATAAAAGATATTGTACACTACTCAGACAACCAAGAATGGAAAATCAACTATGCCATGGTCATAGCTGACAGTGATGCATTGATGCAATGTTGTTGGCATTATGTACCACAAGAAGTGCATTACCAAGCAGTGGCAGATTTTGAGTCAAAGAAACACAGAGGCCAAACATCCCAGATGCTCTTTCTTTGGGATGGAGTCAACTTGACGATGGACAATGGACTCCTGTATTCTCTAAAGTACCACCTGCACCAGAGGCTGTCGTGGAGCTAGTCAAGTGCTCTTGTATTGCCAGCAACTGCAGTAGACAGTGTTCCTGCAAGAAGAACAACCTGCCATGCACAGACATGTGCAAATGTGAAGGATCTGAGGAAACCTGCACCAACATAAGAAATGCAGAGACTGACAGTGATGATGACTATGATGATGACGATAGCTGCTGAAATTGTACGGCAAGATTCTTTTTCCAGATGTGAACCTGTTGTTTTATATAGCCTATGTTTTGCTTTAGAAGATGTTGGAATTGAGATTTTTTAATTAAATACATTAGCGCTGAGTGCATAACAGCATGAGTTTAGTTTTTTTTATGATTGGTGGACACCATGTTGAATTTTGACCACAGATTAAATAAATATTTGAAAAATATTTTTGTTTTATGTCATGTCTGACAAACTCATTACTGTACACATGACATATGTCACCATTACGAGACAAAAAAAAAAAAAGGATTTATTTACCATATGACAACAACTATGCTTATTTTTCCTATACAAAGTTGGCCATCTTGGATTTTGATACTAAAGGTGACAGGAAAAAATGGAAACAGGTTGTTTTGTATTCAGGGGGGTACTAGGAATGAAAAAAACACTAAATGGAAAAATCTATATGAAATGTTCCTAAACTTACATATCAACCTGCACTAGTAAAAATGGGCAGTTCTTTTTGAAGATCAGAGCTAATCTGCAGCCCTGCTTAACCATGGGAAACGCTTCTGACGGCGGCGCAGAGTCAGAATTATGTGGGAAAAACGATGAATTTGTCACTGAAAGTGCACATTGTCGCTGTTTGTCGAAATTGTGGCGCCAATGGACAAAACTTCTGTCCTGAATTATCCAAAAATTGTGCTGGGAAATTATTTTTGAAAAAGAGTGGGAACCCTGACAGTGTCCGAGGTTAGCGGATAGCTTTCCAGACAGGACAGATATTTGCTTATCTATCTATTAGCCTTATGATGGTCTATTTATGTGGACTGTTTTAGATACGATTTCACTCATGTGAATGCATAGGGGGCCGCAGAACGTTGTCATCCAAGGCCTGCCATTTGAATAGCCCTGCCCAAGTGTATGGATTCCTACTGTAGAACTATCTGCTAGTGGCTCCCTGTACACAGCTCTAGAGATGGGATTTATGGCTCTTTGACGGGATCCGGACCATAGTGGTTCCTTCCTTTTAAAGAGCCATTCAAAAAGACTGGCCAGTTGAATCGGCGCCCGAGCCATCAGTCTTTGGTGGCTCAGCAGCAGGTTCCTGATGTGGTGGTAGTACATCAGAATGTGGTCCCACCTACCCCTCCTGTGGCCCTGGTAGCGATATGAGGTGTTGGGGTAGAAGAGGGCCACGTGGCAGGTCCCGATCCTGATCCAGTCAAGCAGCTGTAAAAGACAGATAGACTATAAATGACAAAAAGATAGACAGAACAAAACTAACAGTAGTCATAATGACAACAGTACCACATTTAAATTTGAACCAGCATTGAAATGAGTTGGATTTATTCTTGGTACTTACCGCTTTAGGCTCTGTAACCCTGGTATACAGGGTTGAGAGCCCTTGCTTGACCGGAAGCGTCCCGTGTGGCTTGTCCTTGGGCTGAGAGGGGTAGACCAACCGGGCCCTGTCCAGCGGGGTCAAGGCCAGGCAAAGGACGATCAAGCGATATATACCCCCCTCTCGGACAAAGCCGCTTCCCCCCGCAGCTCCACCAAGGCTCTGGCCAACTCCACCACAGCCAGGTACCCAGGCTGGCCATCCGGTCCTACATGTTCCTGTGAACATACACATACAACAACAACAACCACACACACACACAATAGCAGAGTAATTAGTCAGATGCTGAGCTGCATGTTGAGACTCGTGGAAGTCGCCCGGTGGAGGGACAGTTAGGTCCTCCACCTCTTCCTGGACGACATCTAGAAGCGGTTCCTCAGAGGGTGGGGGCAAGATGTTTCCCCACTCGTCCGTGTCCGGAGTGTCTGGGTCCAAGCTGACGTCCCGCAGCGCTCTGCCCGTCTGGGAGTACAGGTACTCAATCCCTATGAGTTCCCCTAAAAAACACACACAAAACACACACGGGTGCGGGCACACACACACCACATATGCTTTTCATACTACTGGACAAGTCTGGAATGTTGTTTTTTAAAAAAGGAGTTCCTGAACTGATTATAATGGGAAGCCTTTTAAAATAATGTACCTGTGTACTCCCTGGGCTTGGTGTGGTCCTCGAAGAGAGTGCTTCCCAGCACCTCCTGGCTGAGCTCTTCGAGGGAGCGCTGCAGGGGGCCACCGTATGAGCGGAGCCTTCGCTCTCCCTCCGCCATGGACACCGCTTGAGCCCATCCAGGAGATATGCCTGGAAGAGCCAGGCACTGGCACTATCTCCTGAAAAGACAAAAGATAACAAAGACTAAACAGTTAGTCTCACACACACACACACACACACACACACACACACACCCACACACACACACTTTCACATGAGGGAGGACTTCACCTGGAATGAAGAGGTTCAAATGCAGGTGGAACGATTCTAGGGAAGTGGAGCCTCTGGCACATCTGTACACTGGCAGACTGGATCCCCCCTTGTCCAGCCTGCCCGTCTCCGTGTACAGCTCCACTCCCGGCGGGTCCTGGATACAGGCGAGGTGGCGTCTCTGCTCCGCCCATATGTCGTGGATGCGGTCTTTAAAGGTGTACACGCAGGTTAACCACCACAGATGATTAATAGGTACTTTAAGCACTCAAGACGTGTGTACATTGTAACTGCCACTTCTCATATACCCAAACAAATCAACTATTATGGATAAAAGTTTAAATGTGTACTACCAACAAGGAGGCGGTGAAACTTCTTTTAAATCTTAACCTGCACACTCACCATTAAACAGGGAAATTCCCATTGTGTCACGTCCCCACTCGCTGCTGTAGATGGCGATGAGGTCATCGATCAGCCGCTGCGACTCCTCCGCGCCTCTGGTCCGCCTGCGGCAGTGGGCGGCCATCTCCCTGCGGCTGACGAGCCTCATCACAGCAGCGTCGTCGGGGACGGTGGTCATTCCCTGTGCCACCATCTGCTGCTTCTTGGCTGCAAATAGCCGGGCCGTGTCGTCAGCATCCCACTCGAAGATGGCAGAGGACAGCTGCTGCATGAAGGGCTTGTACAGCTGGTGGCTCTCGGTGGACACACCTGACGCAATGCGGCGCATCAGGTGCCATATGTCCAACCGGACCACCAGCTGTCTTACCACCTCCATGCTGCGAACAACAGTCCCGGTCGACGTACAGAAGCAGCGGTGGCTGTACCCCAGCGTCTCGGTACCGCCTCACCAACCCGGCAGCCATGGGCTTCAGTCCGTCCCCCTCGGCGGCCGTGAGCACGGACATCAGCACCTGTCCGTGCTCGTTTCCGACGTTGGAAGCCCATGCTGCGGTTCCACGGGCGGCACCGGCAAGTTTTCGGGTCACCTGTTGACATTTACAAACAGAAACATCTTAATACATGTAATTTGAAGTTGCTGCGGCGCTGGTAGGTCTTCGGGTCACCTGTTGACATGTACAAACACAAACATCTTAGTGGCATACAATGTCTTGGCATTGGCTTACCTTCTTGGTGGAATCCATCTTCAGGATCTTCCCGAAGATGGAGGTGACCCGGGCCTTCGCGTCCTGGAGGCGGGAGAGGATGTCGTGGCCGTACACGGTCAGCAGCCACCCTGGAAGTGGGACAGGGCGCATCGGCGGCGGCGGCTGGACATCGGCCACGACTCCCGCTCTCCTGAAGGGCTTCATGACGCTGAGGTACCTGATGGTCTTCCGCATCCACGACTCCGTGTGCAGCTCACGGATCTTGTTGTAATGCTGCGTGGCGCTGTTCCCCCGAGAACGCTCGCGCAGCATGGCAATAACCCGCCAGTCGCAGGAGAGCCTGGGGAAGAGGACATGCGTTGTAGAACAGCCACACATGCACACACAAAGAGTAGTACATCCCATTGAATGACATGGTGTGACATTAAGTGACAAAATGCAACTTACTTGTACGTGAGCACAGCTGGAAATTGGGCCAGCTGTTCCGGCCCAAGCTGCTGCATCACCTCCTGCGACCATCCTGCTACCTTCCTCTGACATCGACTGCATTCCAGGTATTCGGTGGCCATGAAGTACCAGGAGTCGATGTCCAAGACCCTCCGGATGGTCTTGTACAGCCCAGCCTTGGTCAGGAGCTTGTTACAGCCGGGCTGTGTGCATGCCGGCTGGGCACCCCACAGGCGCTGGGGCACCCAGAGGAACAACCGACACGCGAAGAAGGATGCAGGATTGGCGGGCGGCTGAGTGTAGTTTTGCCGGGGCTTGGGGGGGTCCCACCACAGGTCCAGGTCCTCGGTGAGACGGGTCTTCCCCCTGCTGTCCACCCGAAACAGCACCCCGGCAACCCACTCCTGCTGTTCCCTCGAGAGCGCGGTCCGCCAGCTGTACGGCAATCGAGGCTGTGAAGACAGACAGGCACATTGTAAGAAAACTGAGCAGTGGTGAAGCACCTACCAGTAGTAGTTGTAGTTGATTACACAGTGCAGTGTGGTTTATGAATATTTCCTCCTCACCTCAGCTAGTGCGACTAAGCAGTGCAGTGATCAATGAAATTGACCCATAAAGCACATTATCATACATAATTGTCATTCAGTGTGCCTAATATAATTATTTAACTATTACCTCTGGCAGATGAGAATAGGGTTGTTTTAAATTTCTTATTAAAGCAAGATACTGGCAGCATGTACCTTGTTGGACATAAAAGGGCTCTGGGACACGCTCCTCTCCCGCTCCTTCTGATGTTTGGCGAGGACATCAGTGGTCCAGCCCACTTCATTCTCCAAGAGCCACTTGAAGGTTTGACCCTGGTACTGACCAAACTGGATGCTGTGGCGGCTCAGCACCAGAGTGGGGTTCCCAGGGTCTCCGCCCTCGGAGACGACGCGGGCTCGCGCCTCCTTCTCCACCTCCTCCGGCTTCTTGGGCGGGGCCGACGACGCCCTGTCGCCCCGCTGCCGGGCAGCATGGCCGGCCTCAATAAAAGGCCTTGCTGCCTGAGTGGCCCCCAGGGTGAGGAGGGGGGCCTTGCCTTTTTTAGCAGGCTGCAGCCTGAAACTTGGTTTCTCCATCTGCAAATACAAAAATAACACTCAAATGCAACATTAACTTTTGCTGAACCAGTGCACATACATACTCTTGGGGATAACAACAGCATCCCCTCATCATGGAATTAGACAGCATATATCTTCTTTTCTTGGTGAAAACCACTGCCATCATCAGATTTATGTTATTCTGTGAACCAATACACTTACTGGACAATGTCCAATAAGTTTATTTGGGATATTTCATAGTGACACCCCAGTTTACACAAACATAACTATCCCTCTGCTATAAAAGCAAGCACTAACATTGTCACAGCACACCATAAAAGACCCTCATATACACTTTGGATGCAAACCAATGCAAACTAACTCATATCTTTATTGAATAATAGTGTATTTGCACTGCATTAGGACGAACATACAATACTGCAGTGTAACGTCCATGGTTGCCGTGATATTCATCGCACAGTATACTAAATGCACTATTTATGCCATAATGCGTTTCGTCCTGGGTTGTTTTAGTGAGACAAAAAATATGTATTAATATGTTTTAATAAGTAGGTTACACGTAGTGTCACACTGTCCGTTGCATAGCTAGCATAGCTAGCAGTCTGCGGTCAGTGATTTCGACGTGCATAATATTCGACGTGCATAACCAAATCGACGTGCATAACATTCACAACATACACAATTTTATGAAACACACACATAGTGGTTTACATCTTCTTTGTAATAGATTTGTAAGTAAGCATGTCGTTTACGATCTTTGGCAACCATATACGTCCTGATATTTTGCATACTAGGTTAGCGACCAGCGCTGTTAATAAGAGAATTTACAGCCAAATCAGACGTGCATTTCCACCGAAAACGTCAGAATCACCCGTCGGTTATAACAACAACAAATCAATACTTTACTTCGATTGCATAACATATTATAATTAATGTATTTACTTGCATATTCACGGACAATATTACTCACAGCGTTAGCAGAAAATTCAAAGCGCAGATGTGGTGACGTCACGTAACTGCATTCAACCCATTGGTTAGTTGTGGAAACGTCACCACACCTGAATTCAACCCATTGGTTAGTTGTGGAAACGTCACCACACCTGAATTCAACCCATTGGTTAGTTGTGGAAACGTCACCACACTGAGCTGAGCTGTGATTGGATGTCCCGACAGAGACGATGGCCTGGCAGATAGCAAAAAATTACATAGCAAACGTCTCTGTTTTCTGGCTCTTCGCGCATGCGCATTAGGTGGCGGAGATGGCTGGTTAAACCCAACCAATCCCTGTAGCGGATTTCTGCCAATGAATGTGCGTGTTTGTCATGACGTCTCCGCTTCTGCCCCAATGAATGCGCGGAACCGGCTTTTTTACGATTAATTTACTGTTTAGTGCATTCTTTTATGCTACAGTACCATAACCGAACCTTTAATAAAGTGTCAAACAGCAGCAGCAACAGTTGTAGTAATAATGTCGTGGCTTTGTATTATATTTCTACAACGTTATTTTGTACAGTTTGATAGATTGTACAGGAATGATATTTAACCCTGTGAAACCTGAACCATGAAAGCAATGAGAGAAAATTCTAATTTTTTGGAATTTGCTTCAATATTGGTCCCTTATAAGAAATGTAAAAAAAAAATTCAAAATTTTGTTAAGGTCACTGAGATATTTAATGCATCATATAAAAATTATTTAAAAAAGTTGTCAGACAATTTAATTTGAGGATTATCTTTAAATATTTAGTGAGATCCTGCCATTTTTTAAAGCCTATCCTTGTTTTAGCAGGACCATATTTTACATTTCCCACAGCCTGGTTGGGTAATTTTTTAAAATCTATGTAAAAACATAGCTGATCGAATGCTCAACAACCTATTTATGAGTGTAATATAGATCATTATTCATTTTTGATGTGTAATTTGAATATATGGGTCCATTACTACAATTGGACCATTTCTCCATTCACTTCAATGCATTTTTTACGAGATCATAATTTCAACATTTTGCATTGCATTTTCAAAATTGCAAGTAAAACCTGTTTCTTAAGGCAATATCTTTGTCTTGAAGTAAAACAACTTGTGTGTTTTGTTAAACGATCGTCGTGGTATGCTTTGTAAGTTTCCCTATGGAGCAAATGCATTGATGGCTGACTTCCTGCCACCGCCGGATGGTGCTTATATGTCTCATCAGTTTTAGCACGATCTCTCTGCAACACGGTGTAAAAATATAAACTCTTCCTTGCTTAATTGAACAAAGCAAGTGTTCAAATTAAAGGATGTAGAGTTATATTTCGGAAATTTGTACACAAACCTTATGCAATTTGACGAAATCTCAGCGTCGGTCAGGGAAACCGCTTCTACCCCATTTTCCTGTTTTTCGCCGAGCTGTGGTTAACTTGTAGTCGACCGCTGCTCTCTTGTGGCGGTTTCCGTGTACTGCAGGACGTTTGGAAATGACACGCAGGATGTTTTTCAGATCGATTTTTTTGTGTGTCAGCGTGGAGAGGGCTTTGAATTTGATGAGACATATATGATGCATCCGGCGCGATAGGGTTAATGTAATGTCATGTTCTGTAATGTAATGTCTATGTCAGTTCATGACAAGCGAGGTTTTGATTCAAATGCAGGCCTATGTTGTATCATACAATATAATATTATATCAGCATTATTATATATGTGTAGTTATATATAATGTAGTGTAATAATGCACAATAATGGCCATTACTGGTAGGCCTACTTCAAAGACTACAATAGCAATTGTATTTAGTTTATTTCATATGTAAGTTAATGGCAGACATACTTGTAACAAAAGAGTAAACTCTAAGTTTTTGGCCTAGACGTATAAGTATGTAAGACACATACAAGATTTATTTGAATGAAAAATGAATATGGTGTTTATTATCATTATAGGTTCAAAGTACAAGCATTTCTCAAACACATCATTTGTTGTTTAATTGTGGACGCACAGCAGTAATTCCAAGAGTCATTGTACAGTTAGATTACAGATGGTTTGTGGATATCACTGTCATCAGTGCATCAATTGAAGCAGAATAACCCAAAACTAAGTTTTTTAAAAAAAAAAAAAAAAGAAAGAAAGAAAGGTACCTTGAAGAATAGTTTACATATGTGCAGGGGTACTATTACAGCTGTAATCTTTTGAAAATCAAGTACACTAATCACCGGTCCCTGGTGTCAACAGGGGTGAGGAAAATCACTTCATTAAACATTGTGGGGGATAAAAACAGAAGAGACTGAAAAAAAAACATTAGGAAGAAAATTAAACCTCATGCAAAGCACGATGAAAAAATACAAATGACAGTATATTCTAGATGTGATCCCTCAAGAAGAACAGAGAAGAACAGAACAGTATTCACATTCCACACAAAATAAAAGCAATTACAACCGTGATGAAACAGTCATTGCAAATAAGGTTTGAGGCTTTTCAAAGACAAAACTGAGTAAGAGCAAAACATTTTTTGGGGAGTGTACTATTAAACATATTAAGCAACATCAGTTCAAATAAATCAATGATGTATAGCCATTGTACCTCTTCTGTAAAAGACAAAAATATGGATTCTTGTACGTTTTGCAATTGACAAGGTTAATCAATCAAATGTAAGGTAACACAGATTCAAGAGCAGTCAGAAATAGACCAAAAAGGCCAAACAGTTCAGTCCCCCTAGCCACTGAGTCCAAAAAGTAAAGTGCCCTGTGCATTGCCCACAGGAAAAGGCCAAGTGTCCAGGCCAAGTGTCCAAGTGTCCTGTGAAGTGAAAGTATCCAGGAAAGAGTAAAGTGCAAGTGCTGAATTGTCCATTAAAGTGCCCATGTGTCCAGGTGAAAAGTAAAGGGGAAGTGCAAGTGTCTAGGAAAGAGCAAGTGCTGAATTGTCCAGTAACGTGTCCAGGTTGAAAAGTAAAGTGCCAGTATCAAGTAAAGTGCAACTGCTGAAATGTCCAGTAAAGTGTGCATGCAATAATAAATAAATAAAATAAATACATAAAATAAATGAGGGCCGGTGCTGAAGTGTCCCGTAACGTGTCCAGGTTGAAAAGTCAAGTGCCAGTATCAAGTAAAGTGCAACTGCTGAAATGCCCAGTAAAGTGTGCGTGCAATAATAAATACATAAATACATGAAATAAAATAAATAAGGGCCGGTGCTTGTAGAAAGCCTCCACACCGCGACAAGGTCCCGGCCCTTGTGGAGGGGAACTATATACAAATAAATACACAATAAATACACACACACAATAAATACACACACACAATAAATACACACACACTATTTACAACACATGCCCCAACAGACAGGAGGGTGTCAGCAGTTCGAGAGCTCAACCCTGGTCCCCTGCATCTCCCTCTGCCAGCCCCCCCATGGTTGCAGTGCAGTGCATTTTGCCCCCCCGACGGAAGTGCCCAGTCTTCTTGTTCTTCTCTTCCGTGCGGAGGGCTGGGGTGGTTGGACTGGCAGTGTCTGAGAGAGAGCAGGGAGGGGGGAGGAGATGGGGAGCTCCCTCACCCTCTGCTGCTGGGGCAGCGAGAAGTCCCGGAGAGGCCCTGTGGCCCGGGTGGAAGGTCCTGCTGCAGCCGCGGCAGCTGTTGGTGGTGCTGGGTTGGCCAGGACTAAACGGACAGGGAGATGGAGCTGCCCTGCCCTGAGGGAGGTGGTGGGGCCGCCGCCAATGGTGCCATGTGCACCAGCACAGGTGCTGCTGCTGCTGCTGCCAGTCGTGGTGGTTTTGGCAGCAGCAGTCGTGGGGCTGCTGCTGGCTTTGGCAGCAGCAGTCTTGCTGGTGCTGGTGCTGGTAGTGGTGGTGCTGGTGGTGGTGTCTGTGGTGGTGCTGCTGGTGGTGCTGCTAGTGGTGGCGGCGGCATCGCAGGTGCTGGCGGTGGCATCGCTGGTGCTGGTGGTGCTGGCGGCGTCCCTTGGGCTGCAGCGCCTGGTCCCGGTGCCAACAGGAGCCTCTCCTTCTCTCGAGTGGTCCTAGTGAACCTAAAAAAATATAAAACACAATTCCAAGAGAGACTTCAGTAATGTGTCCAAGTGTTGTGATGCACTCGACTGTACTAGCTATGTGCAGACATCAAACCTACCACTGCGAGAGGGTCTTGTTGTTCAAACTGGCCAGTTGAATTGGCGCCCGAGCCATCAGTCGTTGGTGGCCCAGCAGCAGGTTCTGGATGTGGTGGTAGTACATCAGAATGTGGTCCCACCTACCCCTCCTGTGGCCCTGGTAGCGATATGAGGTGTTGGGGTAGAAGAGGCACAATTCTGTGCATACCGTCTCAATCACCAGCTTACGCTGGGCCACGTGGCAGGTCCCGATCCTGATCCAGTCAAGCAGCTGTAAAAGACACAGACAGACAGACAGACAGACAGACAGGCTATAAATGATAGAAAGACAGACAGAACAAAACTAACTGTAGTCATAATGACAACAGTACCACATTTAAATTTGAACCAGCATTGACATGACATGAAATGAGGTGGATTTATTCTTGTACTTACCGCTTCAGGTTCTGCAACCCTGGTATACAGGGTTGAGAGCCCTTGCTTGACCGGAAGCGTCCCGTGTGGCTTGTCCTTGGGCTGAGAGGGGTAGACCAACCGGGCCCTGTCCAGCGGGGTCAAGGCCTGGTGAAAGGTGATCAAGAGATCTACCCCCCTCTCGGACAAAGCCGCTTCCCCCCGCAGCTCCACCAAGGCTCTGGCCAACTGGACCACAGCCAGGTACCCAGGCTGGCCATCCGGTCCAACATATTCCTGTGAACATACACATACAACAACAACAAACACACACAAACACACACACGCACACACACACACACACACACGTCGGGGACGGTGGTCATTCCCTGTGCCACCATCTGCTGCTTCTTGGCTGCAAATAGCCGGGCCGTGTCGTCAGCATCCCACTCGAAGATGGCAGAGGACAGCTGTTGCATGAAGGGTTTGTACAGCTGGTGGCTCTCGGTGGACACACCTGACGCAATGCGGCGCATCAGGTGCCATATGTCCAACCGGACCACCAGCTTGTCCCACTCTGGGAACATGTCAGCTGCCTTACCACCTCCATGCTGCGAACAACAGTCCCGGTCGACGTACAGAAGCAGCGGTGGCTGTACCCCAGCGTCTCGGTACCGCCTCACCAACCCGGCAGCCATGGGCTTCAGTCCGTCCCCCTCGGCGGCCGTGAGCACGGACATCAGCACCTGTCCGTGCTCGTTGCTCACGTTGGAAGCCCATGCTGCGGTTCCATGGGCGGCACCGGCAAGTTTTCGGGTCACCTGTTGACATTTACAAATAGAAACATCTTAATACATGTCATTTGAAGTTGCTGCGGCGCTGGTAGGTCTTCGGGTCACCTGTTGACATGTACAAACACAAACATCTTAGTGAGGCATACAATGTCTTGGCATTGGCTTACCTTCTTGGTGGAATCCATCTTCAGGATCTTCCCGAAGATGGAGGTGACCCGGGCCTTCGCGTCCTGGAGGCGGGAGAGGATGTCGTGGCCGTACACGGTCAGTAGCCACCCTGGAAGTGGGACAGGGCGCATCGGCGGCGGCGGCTGGACATCGGCCACGACTCCCGCTCTCCTGAAGGGCTTCATGACGCTGAGGTACCTGATGGTCTTCCGCATCCACGACTCCGTGTGCAGCTCACGGATCTTGTTGTAATGCTGCGTGGCGCTGTTCCCCCGAGAACGCTCGCGCAGCATGGCAATAACCCGCCAGTCGCAGGAGAGCCTGGGGAAGAGGACATGCGTTGTAGAACAGCCACACATGCACACACAAAGAGTAGTACATCCCATTGAATGACACGGTGTGACATTAAGTGACAAAATGCAACTTACTTGTACGTGAGCACAGCTGGAAATTGGGCCAGCTGTTCCGGCCCAAGCTGCTGCATCACCTCCTGCGACCATCCTGCTACCTTCCTCTGACATCGACTGCATTCCAGGTATTCGGTGGCCATGAAGTACCAGGAGTCGATGTCCAAGACCCTCCGGATGGTCTTGTACAGCCCAGCCTTGGTCAGGAGCTTGTTACGTAGGGTGGCCATCGGTCCGTTTTTACGACCTGTTTACGACGTTCGTGTGTCCCTCTCTTTGTCTTTCCTCTCCTCCTCGCCTTGTGCTTATGGCCTCGATATACGAGACAACGTCATTGACACAAACTAGATTGACAGACGGTCGTGTTTCCGATATCTGGGGCCGCCATGTTACTCCAGATATTACTTCAGACTGCGCACAACAAATTAACTGTATTGCTGTACTGGCAACGCATACTGCAAGCAAGTTTGTCCGCTAAATGCATTTACAACGAGGGCTCTCGTAACTTTTCAACCAGGGCAGAGAAAGCGTCTTTCTGCACGGGCGCTCTCTGTATTTTGAGCTCGTGCTGTTGCTATGGTTATCCAAGCGTCTGCAGGGGGGGAAACATGCTGACAGAAGCTTCCGCATCTCGTCTTAAAACACCGCTGATAAACACACTCCTGACCTTTACTTTCAGCAAAGTACATCAAATAGGCTACTATACACATCATGCATGCATGAAAAAAGATGAAATAAATACAGACTACAAAACGGAGGGATTGCCTATCGTATACTCTACCGTCTCTGATACAACGTTAAATTAGTGGTTCTGATCGGAGTGGAGAGGTAGGTGTAATGAAATGCGAAGATCCTTCCCAAAACATCTTGTTTTACAACTAAAACTGTTTTTGGTGGCTGAGTTAGTCGAGGTAAGATGGCAGCGCAGCTTCTTGATTTCAGCCTGCTGTTTAGAATGACACAAAGTCGGGGAGTGACACGAAGGCGGGGAGTCAGCCAGTTGAAGCCACGGGTACTGCGCAAGGACGCTAGGTTAGATAGTTAAGGGGCGGGGTTGTCCGGCCGAAGTCCGGACAGGTGGTCACCCTATTGTTACGGCTGGGCACCCCACAGGCGCTGGGGCACCCAGAGGAACAACCGACACGCGAAGAAGGATGCAGGATTGGCGGGCGGCTGAGTATAGTTTTGCCGGGGCTTGGGGGGGTCCCACCACAGGTCCAGGTCCTCGGTGAGACGGGTCTTCCCCCTGCTGTCCACCCGAAACAGCACCCCGGCAACCCACTCCTGCTGTTCCCTCGAGAGCGCGGTCCGCCAGCTCTCCGGCAATTGAGGCTGTGAAGACAGACAGGCACATTGTAAGAAAACTGAGCAGTGGTGAAGCACCTACCAGTAGTAGTTGTAGTTGATTACACAGTGCAGTGTGGTTTATGAATATTTCCTCACCTCAGCTAGTGCGACTAAGCAGTGCAGTGACAGAGAGGTTGTGAATCTACTATTTAACTGATACTTGAACTGAATTTGGCTTAAGTTGTATCTATTACGACATGATCTGGACTCAGCGATACAAACTACACATTTAAAGCAGTAAGTTGGACAGTTTGTAAAAGCCAGAAGTCAATGTTACCTGGAGCTGCAGGCCGTGTCGCTGGCGTGCCCACGATCTTGTGGACCTTGGCCTGCAGCTCGCCTGAGGTCATGGGACGCCGGGAGTGGAGGAGGGACTTCAAGGACGGAGCAGCCGGCTTCCGTGCTGAGGCGGTGGTGGCCGTGCTGCTGGTGCCACGGGTGCTGCTGGTGGGTGCGCTGGTGGCGGTGGTGGCAGCGGCAGCAGCACTGGTGGGTGCGCTGGTGGCGGTGGTGGCAGCGGCAGCAGCACTGGTGGCGGTGGTGTTTTTTCTTGCCGGCTGCTCCTTGTCCCTCCCCAAGATGTAATTCCTGGCGATGTCCATGGTGGTCCCATGCCTAGGCGTCTTCCGTTTCAGCCAGTTGACATAGCTGCAGGACACACATGAAGTTTCTAAATAATGCCAAAAGAACACACAAAACTACACAGGCCTCAACCACAATGTCACTTCACCTCATCCTTTCTGGGTCAATGCTGTCGTACAGGCCCTTCAGCGTGTCCCAGTGATAGTCCCCAAAGCCAACAAGGAGCTCGCCCTTGTCCCGGGACTCATTGTAACGCTCCCGGGCCTCCGCCTGCGCTCTATGGAAGCGGACTTCCTCCTTGACATCCGGGTAAGCGCAGGCGTACTGGGCGAGTGCATCCTTCAACAATCAATCAGTCAATCAATGAAAATGACCCATAAAGCACATTATCATACATAATTGTCATTCAGTGTGCCTAATATAATTATTTAACTATCACCTCAGGCAGATGAGAATAGGGTTGTTTTAATTTTCTTATTAAAGCATGATACTGGAAGCATGTACCTTGTTGGACATAAGTGGGCTCTGGGACACGCTCGTCTCCCGCTCCTTCTGATGTTTGGCAAGAGCCACTTGAAGGTTTGACCCTGGTACTGACCAAACTGGATGGTGTGGCGGCTCAGCACCAGAGTGGGGTTCCCAGGGCCTCCGCCCTCGGAGACGACGCGGGCTCGCGCCTCCTTCTCCACCTTCTCCGGCTTCTTGGGCGGGGCCGATGACACCCTGTCGCCCCGCTGCCGGGCAGCAATGCCGGCCTCAATAAAAGGCCTTGCTGCCTGAGTGGCCCCCAGGGTGATGAGGGGGGCCTTGCCTTTCTTGGCTGGCTGGAACCTTAAGGTTGGTTTCTCCATCTGCAAATACAAAAATAGCACTCAAATGCAACATTAACTTTTGCTGAACCAGTGCACATACATACTCTTGGGGATAACAACAGCATACCCTCAACATGGATTTAGACAACATATATCTTCTTTTCTTGGTGAAAACCACTGCCATCATCAGATTTCTGTTATTCTGTGAACGAATACACTTACTAGACAATGTCCAATAAGTTTATTTGGGATATTTCATAGTGACACCCCAGTTTACACAAACAAAACTATGCCTCTACTATAAAAGCAAGCACTAACATTGTCACAGTACACCATACAAGACCCTCATATACACTTTGGATGCAAACCAATGCAAACTAACTCATATCTTTATTGAATAATAGTGCATTTGCACTGCATTAGGACGAACATACAATACTGCAGTGTAACGTCCATGGTTGTCATGATATTCATCGCACAGTATACTAAATGCACTATTTATGCCATAATGTCAGAATCACCTGTTGGTTATAACAACAACAAACCAATACTTTACTGCGATTGCAAAACATATTATAATTAATGTATTTACTTGCATATTCACGGACAATATTGCTTACCGCTCTAGCAACAAATTCAAACCGTAGTTGTGAATACGTCAAGTAACTTCATTCAACCCATTGGTTAGTTGTGTGAACGTCACTTGTTGACGTCTACAGCTGAGCTGAGCTGTGGATGGATGGCCCAACAGAGACGATTGCTTGGCGCATGACACGCAAATTTGTGAAGCGTTCCATAGTTATGATAATTTACCGAAGTTTTATGATTTTAGCCCCAAAAAACGTCAATCCACCATTCTTCTCTGTACAGGGTTCGTACGGTTATGGAATGTGATTTAGGTAGTTTTGCAGGCCTGAAATACTCCTGGAAAAAGGTGCAGCCTGGACAAGTTATGGAATTTTACAGCTTTCATAAGTCATTCTACGATTCGACTGCGCTTTTAAGTCCATGGATTTTATTTACCAATTCCACTAACTATTAACTGCATCCAATGATGTTTTGGACATTAGCCTACATTTATCTTTCATATAATACAGAAAGTGTAGACATGGCATTATTTCCCTCAGCAAGAATGAATATTTAATACTGGTTTTGGGCGTTTTCATGCCGTCCTGTTTTCCAAATGTCAGATTCAGTCTTCATATTAGCATGTAAAGAAACTTGTTTTGCCCAAGACTATTGCAAATGTTGATTCACAGTAATCATCACAATATGACAAAACTGTCAGAAAGACCACTGTGCTTTCCATTATACATGAAATTTGCCATTTTGAGTGTGTCCACCAAAACTGTGTTAACCGTGTCACGGTCTGAAACCCCCTCCATAAATCAGTAATGGTTTGGTCTTAGGCCATACGAATAACATCACGTGATGTCATAACCTCTTTGGCAGGATATGGGAAGACTTTTTGGTAATTTTGAGCGCCATCCTTCCATTATTTAATCCATTCTTTTTCATGTTCTCATAGCGGGAAAATTGCCTGTCAACTGTGTTATCAACATATTCATAAGAATCTGAATTAGAAATCACATGTAGAAAAACACAGATAAAGCATACAAATATATGATTTGATTAAGTTGTTGTGGTGGAACTTCTGAGGTCCTCAGTTAGCACAACACCATAAAAATGGCTGAAATGTCAAGCCGTGTTACCGTCAATGGTGTTACGCATCAGCTATGACAGTTGAGGAGGAGTATGTTTTTGCCAATTTATCTCCATATTGACAGACAAGCAAACAAAATAATTTGTGTTCTAGGGAGATGGGTTTGTCTGCTCTGTTTTTTCTCCTAAAAAAGTGCCGACTTGTTCCCCTGCACTGTTGACCGTAACACGGTTGACTGTTTTGAAAGTGTTTTTGTGCTATTGATCCCTTATGTGTTGGAAAAATCCTATGAACAGACACTAGGGATTATCTCTGGAGAAGGAAGTCTTGTGTAAGGAGGGTGACTAAATTCAAATCAGACGTTACAGGGATTTATAATGAAAAATGTGTCAGTCTGTATCACAGTGAATCATAAAATCCTACTTATGAAGCTCAACAATCACATTTTCTATATCAGTTGCACAGATTAATGACAACATTATTGTTAAGGGACATAAGCACTTTCAAACGTATGTTGTTTCAACTCTGTAGTATTTTTATATGTTTGAAATGACATAGTATTTGTCCATAACACTGTTGACAAAATAATCAAGCAAATGTTCACTTTCATTAGAGTATTTATCAAATGATTCAAGATTAAGCTTGGCAATTTGTTTGTTTGGAAACTTAAATATATACACTATGTAAACATCTAGGTCATTTAGTTGAAAAAAATACTGATAATTGACATTTTGCTTTTGCCAAAAGCGCAGTCGAATCGTAGAATCACTCATATATGACAGATGGAAGGTCATTAAGATTGATGTCCATTGGACGTTTTAGGGCTCCAAACCGTGCTTTCAGCCTCCCAAAGGCGCATTCTATTACCATCCATGCACGGCACAACAAAAGTCCAAAGTGCTGTTCCTGAGAATTGCTCCCCCCATTCACATACTCGTTCATTAAGTGTGGGAGTAGAGGGTATGCCGGATCTTCAAGCAGATAGACCGGTATAGCTCTTCCACTACCTGCTTTGGACACGATGGTATTTTGCCAGCACTCAAAAGTTCATTCAGAGCAGAATTAGTAAAAATGTGTGAATCATGGACGCTACCTGGCCACTTAAATACATAAATGAAACAGTACTTATAGTCACAGGTGGCTTGTACGTTTAAGCTATACTTTCCTTTCCTACTGATGTAATCCGTGGAATGGGCTGATGGCTGTTTGATCTCTATATGCGTGCCATCCGCTGGCCCAAGACATTGAGGGAGTACGTGGGCCTCCTCAAACTTCTGTGCGAGTTACTGCACAGTCTGCTCCGATGTGGGCAGCTTCATAAACATGGATCCAATGTGGATGGTAATAGCTCGACACACTTGTCTCACTATGACAGACACCGCTAACTGCGCAAGGCTGAACGCATTCGCAGTCTTCCGCAGTCTGCCCTCTCAATAAAATTATGTAATCGCTTACTGCTGAAGACCTCACAGCGTTATCAGATCGACCACGTCAATCAAACAAACCACCAGCCCCTTCCTTAGTCTTCATAGAACACACCCAGTGCAAAAGTTTTGGTAAATATCTTCACTTTATGTCCATCAAAGGCTTGATTTTGCAGCAGCATGTTGCAATAGGGAAAAAACACAACACGTTTTTTTGTCGTTGAGAAGCAAAATCCACCAGAAAGGATCAGTGTTCACACACATCCTTGATATCTGCCTGCAGCTATCCTTGTCTGCTGTAGATTCAAGTGCCGTTTGACCAATGAGATCGAAGTATGTGATGACTCATAGGCCTGAAAGCCAATCAGTGCTGACCATGCATAACTTTACTTCCTGCACTTAGCAGCTTGATTTTCATATTTTGCAAGAAATACCACAGAAATAAAGCCATCAGTGTTGTAGTCAAGAATCTAAGGAACTCAGTGATATGTAGATTGTGTGGGTTTTGACTGGAAATGTCACCCATTGCAACTAAATAGAAAGTTTACTATGCTGCGGCGTTGTCAGAAGTCTAGCCAGAGATCTCCGGTCTAGTTGTCAAGAGTAGCTGGCGCAGGCTGATGACGTAGTCGCCGCCTCTTTCTTCTGGTTTGAAAAAATAAGTGTGTACACATAGAGAGAGGTGGAAATGGCCGCGGCATGGCTTAAATTGATATCTCTACAACTGTAGCACATCTTAAAAGTGGGGACAACTCATTTATTGGCTTAGTTACAATGCCCCTACGGTTACCGTTGAGTGGATACCGTCTCACACAATACCTTCCGAACTGCACCAAAATGGGAAAAAAGTGGTATGGGTGTGTAGAGTGATGTGTTTTATTCCAGAAATAAGGCCCCACATGCAAAAAAACGTTCTTCCCCTTTAATAGCCAGTAGTTACACTAAACACTCCAACCGATCCCAGTCAAGACAGTTCTCTGTCATTGTCCCTCAGTGGTGGAACAAACTAGAGTCATCTCTTTCAACCTTCAAGAAGCAAGTAATGCCTGAGCTGGCTATGTTGTGTGAGTGCGTGTACTCTACTTAATCCTGTGCTAATGTACTTAAATTAAAAAACGCCAACCCTTTGGCATCTTCACTAAATGTTCTGTGGATCAGGGCTTGAAACTGGCACTAGCCAACCGGCCAAATGCTGGTAAAACTTGGCTGTGGCTAGTAATACTTTCAGTGTCACTAGCCAATTTGGCTGGCAGCTTATTCCTTGGTATGACATACGCATCATAGCCTATTCTATTGTGTGCCCCTTGTGCACAATTGTTTGTATTTAAGTTCAAGAAAAAGTGAAAAAGCTCAGTAACTCAGTTTCTATTTGCTTGATATACTTCCATGTAGAAAGTTATACACTCATCTTGCTTTAGCACCTCATCCTCTAAGGTTAGACGTACACTATCATGATAAAGAAAGAAAAAAAACACAGTATAAAATCTGTGGCTAGTGGAATATCTGAATGGCTTGTGACTCGGGGAAACCACTAGCCAAAGTGGCCAATGGGTGAAAAAGTTAATGTAAAGCCCTGCTGTAAATGTACACTTTGTATCTACCAGTGATGTAGGCTCTGATTTATGTCCTTGATTGTAATTCGCACTTGATAACAGCATCTGCCAAATGAAATGTCATACAATTTAAATGTACACTGGTAGCTCATATCTCCTATATTTTCTTGGACCAAATTAAAAAAATTGCTTCTGAAATTCAAACAACACATCTTTCACAAATAAAAACACTTTACCTTCCTTACCTTTGTATACCAATAGTTTTTGTCTTCCTTCCTTAATTAAATGTTCCTGTCACACTGCAGGTGTGGGAGAAAACTATGCGTTACTTGTTTGACTTCAGTTTATCAGGCAAACAATTTTAGCTCTCTTTATTGGGTCACTTAAGTGAAAAGAACATAAAAAGAAATAATCAGGATTATGCGAACAACAGATGAGTGGACCACTGAGCCTGACCAATGGGCATGTACAGTATATCACAAAAGTGAATACACCCCTCTCAGTTTTGCAGATTTGTGAGTATATCTTTTCATAGGAAAGCATTACAGAAATTTCACTTTGACACAATGATTAGTGACCTTTTAACAACTTATTTAGCCACTTAAATTTCTTGTTCACTCAGAAAAAAACACAATATAGCCATTAATGTTTGAACATGTACTCACAAAAGTGAGTACACCCCAGATTAAAATCCGGTAGAGAAGGGGCTGTGTTGGCTCGAATCGTCTCGAAATGAAACGAAATGAAAAGGGATGAAAAGGGAGGTCATCAGTGTGCGTTTCAACCTTTCTTTGCATTGAACTTTTACATTTTGAGTCTGCATCTGGCTTAAATAGATTGGTGTGAGATTTGAATGCAATCCTATGGAGAATATCATGATCTGCTTCAGTAGTCACAGTGCATGTTGACATGCACGTTTCTTTTAGGTGTATTTCAGATTACCAATGTTGAATGCATCCCCAAACCATGTCAGTCCCACTACCATGCTTGGCTATTGATTTTTTGTAAAACTCACTTGTTTACCACCACACATGCTTGACACCATCTAAAGCAAATTTGTTTTTCCTGGTCTCAAGGGAGATGAACAGACCAAGGATATGGATCACTGGAACCATGTCGTGTGATCTGAAGAGACCAAGATAAACAAATATACTTTAGATGGTGTCAAGCATTGTCAAACAAGTGAGTTTTACAAAAAAAAGTGTATCCTATCAAAAGCCAAGCCTGGTAGTGGGACTGACATGGTTTGGGGATGCATGGATGCTGTCAACATTGGTAATCTGAAATACACCTAAAAGAAACATGCATGTCAACATGCACTGTGACTACTGAAGCAGATCATGATATTCTCCATAGGATTGCATTCAAATCTCACACCAATCTATTTAAGCCAGATGCAGACTCAAAATGTAAAAGTTCAATGCAAATAAAGGTTGAAACGCACACTGATGACCTCCCTTTTCATCCCTTTTCATTTCGAGACGATTCTAGCAAACACAGCCCCTTCTCTACCGGATTTTCATCTGGGGTGTACTCACTTTTGTGAGTACATGTTCAAACATTAATGGCTGTATTTTGTTTTTTTCTGAGTGAACAAGAAATTTAAGTGGTTAAATATGTTGTTAAAAGTTCACTAATCATTGTGTCAAAGTGAAATTTCTGTAATGCTTTCCTATGAAAAGATATACTCACAAATCTGCAAAAACTGTGAGGGGTGTATTCACTTTCGTGATATACTGTATGTACCGGTATATATAGGCTACACAAAAGGCTGTGTATATACATAAACAGCCCTTCATGTGGGTATGTCCACAAAGTCAAGTCACAAGCCAGTTCATCATTGTTCTGCAACATAGTGCCTCATGTTCCTTTTAAATTAAGTTTACACGTGTGTGGATATTCTGTTGAAAAAGTGAATCCACCTCACTTGAGACTTTTTTTGTGAACGCTATCAGACAAGAATTGTTGCTTACTGTAGATTTTGGTCTGAAGTGGGAATGCGAGTTCTCCTCAGCTGTACTTAATGCTGTACTTAATGATGAGTCTGCAGTACTGGTGGTGTTACAGTTGTAATGCGCTCATCCAGGCAGATGAGGCAACAGGCATGCGGTACATTCCAATATGCTACCTCCACTTCTGCTTGTGGCCTCACCCCGCCTTCTGGCCCCTCCTCCGTGGAGAAAACAGTAAAGTTTCCCTGCTGTCAGCCTAGCCACAACAATTTTTGGCGGACTATTCTTCATTCACCATCCAGTTTGTAAATGAGAAAATGACTTTACAATTGAGTTTTTGCGAGATATTGAAATATAATGCTGTTGTCAGTGATGTCATCATGACATATTACTTCCTGGTACGAGGCCACAAGCACAAGTGGCGGACGCAAGGTCACATATTGGAACGCACCCATGGCGTAAAAGCAAAGAAAGCGTCGCAGTAAACCATGCAAATGTAAACAGTGTGCGGGAGCTTTCTTTGCTTTAGCGTTGGTGACCCAGGGGTTCCACTCCTATGCAACTGACCAAGGAGGTATGCAAGAATTCTTCACTTACTAAACAGGCATGGTGTGACATGATAGGAAGACTCCACCCCTTTTGACACCTATGGGTGCCTTTTTAACCTTTGACCTACTTTCATTGGGCACGATTGTGATGAAGCAGTGCTGTTTTTTGCCAGTTTGATGCATTGTGGTTAGAATTTTCCAACACACGTCTTGCTGCATACATTTCACTTTAGGGGTTTAGAGCGGGATCTAGCTTTTGAACCAATGTGTGGATGGACCCTTGCGCAAGGGCACTTCATCCATGGATGTGGATTGAGATGTCAGGAGAGGAAAGGTTAGGTTAAGGATAGGCCTATGGAAAGATGTAATTAGAATTTTAAAACACATAGGCCCAGAACTGAGATAGTATTACACAGTATCACCCACCACCACCACCACCACCACTACCTGTATTCTTACACCTCCTGTATTCCTTTTTGTGTAATTCTCATTAGTCCTTTTAATTGTGATTAAAATATTACATTACATCACATAATCCATAACAGACAACAATGGCAAATACAAAGTGCACTAGAAATGCACATACCTTGGTTTAGATTAGAGTAATCATTTAGCATTAGAGCCGGGTTAAATGCAAAAGAAATGAGTGCAACAGAGGCACTGATGGTCTCCCTTCGGCCCTTGATGAGCTTGCCGCGAGCCTTAAATTACGCACGCCACCACGAGTGACCGACTGCACATACAGTACTTGTTTTAAAAACAGTAGACCCAGACGCAAAATACTGGCGGTATCATCCAGCGGGCAGAGAGAGAGCAGCATTGCGATCTGGGAACTGGGAACACAGACTGTAAGGAAAACAAAACAGAAAGTAGGACTGCCTGATAGCTTACTGCCACAGGGTGGCAGTGGAGACCATGAAAAACCATCCAAGATTTTCAGCATTCTTCAACATACTATATGGTTTATTAATCCTTGCATCACCACTGCTTAAAAGCATTTATCTTGTAATGAGGTACTGTATACAGAGTAGGAATGTTTTCTATACACTGTTGATAGGAACCCCCCTAACAAATGTGACAAGCAAAATACACCTTTGTGATGAATGATGCTAACAAATTAGCTGTCACCAGAGTCCTCCTCGGGCTCGGAGCAAGCGTGTGAGCAGATCCAAACCAGCTCAACTATTCACCTGCTTCCCCCCTTAGGATTTACCTGACAGCTTCCAGGGGACCCTTAGAGTGAAAAGATTAATTGTAACATCACAGTGTGGGAAAGAGAAGTGGTGGGTGGGGGGCTTGCAATGACATGGAGACAGGAGAGGAGTCAAGAGAGAGGGGCAGCGTGCATCCAAAAGAAATTAAATGAAAGAATGAGAGAGAGAGAGAGAGAGAGAGAGATGCAAGGAAATGGAGAGGGAGCGGGAGAGTCATAACCAGCAAATCAGACTGACAGTGACTGACAGCTGTGACATGCACAAAGGGAGACACAGCGGCGAGGGAGACACAGCTCTCTAAATTTAGAAGCTAGGCCCATGTGAGATAGTCTGTGACAGTTGCCAATGGCTCTGTGGAGGCCATGGATCAGAATATATGACTAATCCAGCAGGTGACATTCAAGCTTGTCACGATGGTCAACAAGCCACCTCTTGCCAACACTGCCATTGAGCACTGAATATTGAGTCATCTGCTGACCGCTGCCGCATAAATGTGGACAGCGCGGTTAACATCCGTGGCCATTGTGACGTGGGCTTGAGTCTGGTCTGGGTCGCTTCCCAATCTTACCCCATCTCTCTCCCCATCACTTGTTGTCCACCTCTTAATAAAGACAAAATAGCACAAATATTTTTTTTAAAAGAAAAGAAAATTGGTCTCTTAATCAGATGGGTAATTATTATTCTAGTGTGGTATTAATGGTCAGTCAAGCAGTAATGGAAAAAAGTCAGCAGGAGGCACTTGTGCCGGCATGTTACACAGTGTCACAGTCACCTGTGAACATGGGTCAATGCAATATAGAGGAGGTCACATCAGGAGAACTCAATGGGACGTATCGCATGAGGGTCTGAGGGAATGAAAATGAGAGCGAGAAAAAGAGAGAGACAGAAAGACAGACACTGAAAACGATTAAAAGACAGTGCTGCTACAAAATGAGTTATAGAGAAAGGGCCGAATGCGAGCAAAGAGAGAATGGAGAGAAAACTCATCTCATTACATTATGACCTCTGTAAAATAGAGGTGCCTGTGACGCTTCCATTCGTCTAGTCGTGCATGCGGATGAGTGGCCTTGTCAACGGGGTGGTCAGGGATGACTGCACATGATTGGGGATGGACAGAGATGGGAATAGAACCCCTAGAGCCCCCATACTCAACTAGCGGCACAAAAGGCCCGCGGGGCATCTGTCTCTGGCCCTCGAATAATTCTAAAAAAATAATTGAAAATATATATATATATTGGGAGGAATTTGGAAAAACTGGCCCTCAGGGGCTTTTAATTGAGTACCCCTGCCCTAGACCTTCCATGACCCAGCTTGCTCTCCCAATCAGACCGGAGACGTGACAGTAGCCAGACCATATACTGTATGATGCTGTGTAAAACATCATGATTAGAAAGACAGTTGTCCATCTTTTTGCAGTCGAATGGAAATAATGGAAACATAATGAACTGTCTAGAAAGTATGTATTCAGAATATGATGTCACAGTTTCATCAAAAAGATTGGAATGTTTGATGTTTTCTTGCTGTCTTGTAATATTGCAGGTAATATCTTGCAAATTCAGATATAGATGGCAAAGATGACTTGTCAGTATTGAAAGTATTAGCACTATCATATCCAAAGTATTAGTACTATTGTAATGTGTTGACAGCAGCTTGGAAGGTAGTAGATTTGCCCAACAACAAGAAGCAGGCATTGGTTTGGCTCCGCCTTCTCCTAGCTGGCTAAACATGAACATTGGGAAGATTGCCCCTCGTGGTTTTGTCAATATTGCACCGTACTAGGGTTGGGAAGATTAGATTAGATATGAGTTGCACAATGTAGCTGCATGGATTTGCAAACGTCTGCATCGGTAAAAATCGCACGTAAACTGTCTGCATCGATACAAACTGAATCATATCTGGTCTGGTCTTTTCTGGTAATTTAAGGAATCGTGAATTTAGAGAATCGTTGGCATATTTATCAAGATGTGTAGCCCATCGCTTTGATGATGAAGATTCCTATCGTTTTACCATATGCATGCGTCTGTGTACTTTGTGACTGGTGCTGTACCGCGCACAAAATTGCACAAGCATCTCCCTACAAAAGCGTCAGGGTTCTTCCTGGAATCTACGTATACGTTCATCAGAGAACCTTTAGGGGTTCCCCCCATGGTAACTGAGATGTTCCCTTGGACCAAGTGTATGCATTGTATTTGGCAGAAAGACCTGCAAGTATGTGCACTGGGAGGCATGCATATTCATGTGACAGACTAATCATGTTACATACAGTAATGTATACCTCTTTATGAGAAAAACAATATGTCTTGGGCCCTGCTGCCAAACGCATTAAGCTACACCCTTTATCAAAATCACTTAGGCCTAATGAATAGAGCACATTATTAGTGCTAATTACCTCTGAAATTTTCTTCAGTGCTGTATGTGATATATTTCTCTGTGCACAGTAAAAATGCAGTGTCAATTCAACACTTGGACAGGACTCTGGGAGAAACATAATCTAGAAGATGTTACACCAACTCTCTAAGCGTTGAAATATACAGTGATATCTTCAATGTATCTCAATTCATATCAACAAGTTCAGAAAATCGGCCCTCATGGTTTTGTCAATATTGCACCGTACGCATGCATCTGCATACCTTGTGTGAGGTGTTCTCCCACAAACAAAATTGACATAATATTCACATGGCAATGTTCATGCGAAAAATGTGCATGCACATGCATGTCCTGCAGCAAGCATATCCCCGGCCTAAGAAGTAATGGTAGGGACACATACACGCAAATTTGCGAACTTTGCCATTCATTCCTTTGAGAGAGGCGATGGCAAGCGAAAGCAAACGAACAGGAGCGAAGCGAAATTATTAAAGAAAGTTTAATGTTATGCAAATGAGGAGCGAATTCGCCTGCCGCGGCCCTATCAAATCAACAACATAACTGTTCCATTCCATTTGATTCGCCGCGACGACCTGATGACGGTTGGATTTCGCCTCTCTTCGCTTCGCTTGCTTCGCCTCCTATGTGTCCCTACCCTAATGTGTCAGAAATGACACAAAATGGGTTGTCCCTGAACACACACAGCACGTGTTGTAATACTCATTTCTGACACATTTCTGACATTTCTTCTTAGGGCCAAAACATACCAAGGACGAACGCGGTCTTTCTGCTTAGTTTTGACCGGCGTGTTTTTCTCTGCCTTTCACACTGACAGCGTCGGCGTGCGCGGCCAGTCCTATTCAAAACCCTCCCCACAGCCAAAGCTAGCATGCTACTTTGCCATTCATTTGAATGAGACACCGCCGGTCGCCGGCGTGAAAAATACGAACTGGCTCCCACGCCGCTGACGCTCGACTACCGCCGGTTGGTGTGTAAGGACAGATGTTTCAATGTACTTTCACCGACGCCAGTAAAAAACACGGCTGTTCCGCGACGCTTTACCGCCCTGGTGGGTAAGACCCCTTTGAGTATATGCTGCTGATGATCACTGTCATCATGATCAAATTTTTCTTATTCATTTTGAAACTCAACATTTTGACCTGTTAAAGTAAGACCTTTAGTTGGGTCATTTTTAGAGGTTCCGTGACCGTGGAGAGGAAAGGTTCGTTTCTCACTGGATTTGTCATCTATAAAGGTTAAATAAAAAAAATGAGCCGGGGTGCCCCTCACAAAAATGTGGGGAAAATTTTTTAGAGCCCTATATCCAAAATGGCTGCTGCCAGCCAAGCCGGAAATGTACTTTTTAATGGTTTTGCCCACAGTGCTGCATAATACATGGTTTCTGAGACTATTTGGGTCAAGAAATTCACAAATGATGTAGATGTATTGATTTGACCTATTTTTGACCTTCAAATTCAAGATGGCTGCCACTTTTGGCTCTTTAAATGTCAATTTCTCAAAAACGTCAGAGAGACTTACTATTAGGCTCAAATGAAAGATCTGCTCATACTGAATTCAGTTATGGAAAGTAAAATTACAACATTCACATAGGTTATCAGATGTCTTGGGTGTAACCAATGAAAGCAGGGAGACAGAGAACACTCTTTAACTTGGGGTTGTATTTATTAACATAACATTAACATTTTTTTTTACAATTTATGTATTGAATTAACTAAAAAGACTTTCAATCTGAATCTGTTGAGTCTCCACACTGACTCATCTCATCATCACTGCTACTTTCGTCTGAGCAGTCTTGAGGTGTGAACTGCTGGGGCAAGGGGGCAAGGGTGTGACGCACTGGTCGACACTTTCCATTCACTAGTTCCCAGCCGTGACCAATGGGAGAAGGATGCTCTTGTAGATTGTAATGGAGCTGGCAATATGTCAGGTAGTTTGACCTTTCCATATGAAGATTCAAAGAGTCATCGTCAGGTGGGAGACGGATTGTACTCTTATTCTTCAGTTTGTGCCATTTGGAAACTCTGGCCTGCCCGCAGCTCACATCTGCACTCTCAGCATAAATGACGGAGAGAACAAATGCCTTCATATCTGCTCTGACGTCATGTTTTAATTCAAGACTCTCGCCCACTCGTCCCAGGAGCCCTCTTGCCTCAGAACTGATCTTCACCTTCTCCAACACCTTCTTCTTCCCATGCCCATAGAACCCTGAGGTTGTGGTCACTGCCAGTGATCACATGGAGAGGTATGATGATATCTGCAACCTCTTCCGAGAGCATAGCACGGCAGTTGATTAACATATGCTTGCGTTTAATCAGCAGATCACCTATGACTTGCTGCGAGACGTAAGCTGCTTGGACATACACATCTGTGTCCTCGCAGTCTAGAACAACAGGGTCCAGTGTACTTACTGGCTCTCACCTTTGCATAGGCAGAGAGCAGCATTGTATCTGCTTCTGGATGCCTGAAGACATAGTCCCTATTAGCCATGCCAGTGCTCAGGTTGGTTGATATTCTCCCTCGCAGTATATGATGTCTCCATGCACTTGACCTGCTTGTCTTTTCAGCTGTTCCTTTACAAGTTTCTGTAGTCTGACCTTATTTCCGGAATTAACCATGAGTTGGTTGAACTCAGCTGCACCTGGGAACCTGTCTTCGGGCTTGGGAAAAACATTTGGGCCTTTTGGATGCTTTGCTGCACGACGATCGTGCTCATCATCTTTGATGCTGAAAGGAAGGTCATATATGTCATTGACAAGGATGATGAGATATGCGTTGGCGTGGCGTGAGAAGATCATAGTACAGATTTTATCCAAGTAGTCACCCCAGTGGTACTCTGAACCATCCCGCTTCCGAGACTCACGGTCTTCAGGTGTGGGGGTGGCAAGCCGCCAGATCAGCCCCATGTCCACAAGGCTAACGTGGTCTTTCGGTTTTTCACTTACTGGGTCTAGGTTGAAGAGCTCTAACAACTTGCTCTTCACAGTCTTGCGCATTGACCCATCTACATTGTAGAGTGAAAGGCACTCCTGAGTCACTCTCCTCTCAAGGGCTGACTCAAGTTTTATCATTCCTGATCCCTCTGCAAGGTCCACTAGGGCTGCCAGCGCTGATCTCTCCATATGGGCAACCTTCATATGAGCACCAGATGGTGTACAGACGATTTCTCCAGTGAAATTCCGCCTCTTATTCCTGTGGATGGTTGCAGTGAGAGGCTTGATCTTTGCGAACACTCGCTCTTGCAGGAAGGTTTCAACCTGAGCTTGGCCATCTGGAAGTGCAGTCTTTAGGTCATGCACTAACTCTGGTGAGGCCACCAGGCCAGACTGAAGCGATCTCAATATAGGTGAAGAGATGTCAAAGGGCTCAGCTCCAAAATCTGTCATGCATGCCAGCAGGTCCTGAACTGCCTGCTCATCCTTCTTCATCCTTGCTGGCTGGCATTCAACATGCTTCCTATGGCGGCGCTGGCACTTGAGGCTCTGCTTCACTGTAGACTTCACCCGGGCAACATTGTTTGCATTTCTTATTGTCGAGAACAGTTTGCTTCTCATTCTGTAGAAGCTGAATCCACCCTTGCTTAGCTTTGAGTTCAGATTCATTGTAGTTTCAATCCAAAGGTCAAGTGGCTGACAGGAGTAAGGTAGCCCTGTCATTGACTGGGTGAAGTGAATGTTAAAAAATGCCATTTTCTCATCTGACAGCGAGGAGAGCATTGCCCAATAATCTGGCAACCACCTTCCATAATCATGGTTGTCGTATGCCATCAGTCCAGACAGCATGTTGAATGTTGACACAAGGTACTCTGTACTATTTCTTGCATGACATGCATGAAGACATTGTACAAGGGGATCGGTCATTTCCAGGAACGAGACCCAAAAGTCCCCCATGTCTGTGCCAGGTTTCTCGTAAACTCTGTTGACCAGCTCCTCTACATCACCATCCTCCTCAAGATCCTTGTGAGCTTTCTGCAAAGCCTCCGGAGTTTCAGTGAGTGCATTGCGCAGGATCTTGAGATTCTCCTTAATGTCCTCTGATAACTCTTCATGCTCAAGAATCTTTGCCAGTCGTTTATTTATTAGAGCCTCTCTCCAGAGCTGGATGCAGCGCACACCCCGCCTGTAGTGCTTCCCTTGTAGTGCTTGGTCTACTGAACCCTCCACTACTACCCCAGCTGTAACCAAAGTGTCTGCCATTCCAGAGCCTTTGAATCTCTTATACACGGCATACATGTAGGACATCTGTTGGTGGAAAGCACCGAGGATTGGGACAATGTCCTTGAACATTTGCGCATTCTCTGCCTTGAGCTGAAGGATTGTCTTGTAAGTGGGCAGGTCACCAACGAGAAAGGAGAAGGGAATGTTCTTCTTGTGCATGGCATTCAGTTGTTTAATCATAATGTCATGCACCACTGACTTGTTTGGAGGTTCATCGTACGTTGTGTGGTAGTAAGGCTTGCTCTTGTTGAGTGGTACATGATGGCAAGACTGAGCACCACTGTATCCCGGAACCTGCTGCTGTTGAGGTGGTGGTCTTGAACCATCAGTGTCTATGCGAGACAGAGCATGTATGACAGAGCGAGCACGCTGTGGAGCTGTGCCATTCACTGGTAGATCTACCATGGGACGAGCTGGTGGCTCACTCTTGCTACCAGGTGGGCATCTGTACTGATGGACCTGTGTCAGCTCTGCACACTTCTGCCTCAGCTGTGCAGAGATTTCCTTCTTCTTGGAGAGCGTTGCAGCAGGAACTTCATCTGGTTTCTTGTTATAGCTCTCTGGCTGCACATACATAACATTTGTTCGATGCGCTCCTGTTGAGTTACCTGTCAGGGTGTCAATTTTGAAGTCATCATTGTCGATAATAACAATAGCTGGCTTGCCATCTGCAATCTCCTGTGGGCAGGTTGATGATTCCTCTATATCATCAAAGCCCAGTGGTCATAAAGGAGCAGCGTGTCTGCATAGCTGATGCAGACACCACTCTTGTGTAGTGTCTACCAGATCTTTACTTCGAGTCATGCCATGGACATTTACACCCAGGTTGATAGCAGTGGTAGTGCGCTTCCCAGTAATGTGGTAGGTGATCATGGAAGCCAGACTGAGTGTTGCAGGGGTGAGGTCCGCAGTTTTTCTCTGAGGCTGTTTTAGCCAAGTCAAAAGCTTCAACAGCAACTCGCACAACTGTTCATCTTCCTCAAGATGGTCAATGCAAGGTGGCCATGGTACAGTAGGTGTAGCTTTGATCATCTTCGATAGCCGTGCAGCCATGTTCTGAACGAGCTGCTCATCGCTGATGCCAAGGGATGAGACTGCTGCCTCAATGTAATCACCTCCTCCCCCAACATCATAGACCCACTCGCTTTTGTTCAGCTCACTTCTATCTTTGAAGCCAATTTTGTGTTGATACTCATTAATGAGCAGGTCCTTGACATAAGATGATTTAACATCGCCCACTGCATATCCATAGTCACTGACAATGCGTTTGTAGTCTACTAAAAGAGACTGTAGTGAACGGATCTCACGCTCAGTAAAGATGACAGAATCAACATGTCTAAAGAACAAATTTTTTGCCTCTGAGAGTGACACACTCTGGAGATGCATTGCATCATCTGGCTTGAAATGTGTATTGTGGATATGTTTCATCCAACAGACCTGGTGGTACATGATATCATTTGCAAAAGGATCTGACAGTGCTGATGTTGACTCAATGAGTCGTGTGAGACGGTCTCTCAACTGTGTGGCGCTTGAAGGTGCGCCATGCTGACTGTGTGTTGATTCGGAACAGCTTGCTTCGAACTCTATTTGGGTGTCTTGTGTCTTCACCTTGCATGCACCACACACACTTTGTCTTGTCATGAAGAGGCCCACTCACAGAACGCAGACGCTTAGGTGATGGCCCCTCTGACTCTTTGTCACACAGAGCCTTCTGAGCTGGCATTTCAGAACTTGAACACTGAGCAATGACACTTTCTTTCTTTGTGCGGCGTCTGGCTTTTTCAAGCTTGTCGGAAGATGAGATGGATATATAACATGACTGATGTATGTAATGATTCGCTGGACCATCTTGCCACGAGGTGGTGGTGTAAACATGACCAAATTTGTCAAGCCCTGACCAGTTTTTGGCTTTGGATTGTAAACGTTCCCACTTTACTTGGTTGATTTTATCAGATGACTCACAAGGCTTGCCACATTTCAGCACACATTCATAGGACATTGTGCCTTGTTTTTGTAGCTATATTCACATAAACCTAAAAAGAGAAAAAAAACTACTGTTAGGTATCAGAGGAGCTAGTCTTCAGCTGTCTAGCTAGGGTAGGCCTATTGGTGCTGAAACTAGCATTGTTGCAAACCTTTACCATGTAAGTTAGGTAGCTAATTACTTGTGGGAACTGCTGGTTATACTAATACTAGATCAGACTAATTAGATATGTCACTATGCTTTTCCATGACAAGCAGCTGGATTATGTCAGTCAACATAACAGAGACACAGCTAAGCAAACATTAGATAGCTACTAGGGCTGGGTATCACAAGGTACCCCACGATACGATACCGTCACGATATTTTACCCACGATGACGATAATATCACGATACAGCGATTCTGCGATTATCGATATATTGCAAGAAATTTCACCCACGATACCTTCACGATATCTGTGTCTGCTGCAAACTAGTGCATCTGTATTCATGAGAAGGCGTTGTGGTCAAGCCAAAATATTGGCATATGGCACTTTGGATGCAGCAGATTCTCCTCTCCTGCTTTGTCTGGTGAATTTGTGTCATTGTTGCATGTACTTTTTCAAACGCAGTATAGTAGGCTACCCATTGAAACATCTCAGTACCCCGGTAAGGTACTGATACTGTGCAGGCCTAAAACAATGACAATGTAGCGGGTGAGAGAATCTGTTCAGAGCGGCTGTATGTTTATCGTTTAAATGTCGATATTTGCCGTCAGCATATCTATAATGTCCTGCAAGACAACATACCGCGATATATCGATATTTGCTGTCCACATATCGATAATGTCCTGCAAGACGAACTATCGCAATATATCGATATTTCGATATTTTGGCACACCCCTAATAGCTACCTAATTTAGTTTAGCCAACACTAAATGTCAATGATAACTAATAATGCACATAACACAATGCTAACTTCTGCACTTAACATTATCTCTTTGCTGTCATACATTCATAATCATAAAAATAATCTAAGTGAATAATGCTGATAATATAAGAGCTTACCTCAAATAAAGTCCTCTGATTCTGATTGTCAATTCAGCATGGCATTTTCCAGTGACATGAAACCGTGGAAACATAAACATTAGAGAGAGAGAGAGCGTGTTTGCACATCACTTGGATGTGGGGCTGACTGATTGGGAGTGAGGTATGCTTTGTTGAATAACTGCAGAAGACAACTTTAGAGATATTTTATGCCATTGAGAATAGTTAATTATCTTCCAGTTCATAAAAAATGAAGAGATCAATTGAACAGCACAGTTCAGGTAACTAATAACATCAGCAGTTTAATTCTCATCAACCACAAACCTTGATCTTTTTTACCTTTCAGATGACTGCTGCATAGCCTACTTGTAATTTTACTGTCCATGACTGAATTCAGTATGAGCAGACCTTTCATTTGAGCCTAATAGCAGGTCTCTCTGACGTTTTTTTGAAAAATTGACATTTAAAGAGCCAAAAGTGGCAGCCATCTTGAATTTGAAGGTCAAAAATAGGTCAAATCAATACATCTACATCATTTGTAAATGTCTTGACCCAAATAGTCTCAGAAACCATGTATTATGCAGCACTGTGGGCAAAACCATTAAAAAGTAAATTTCCGGCTTGGCTGGCAGCAGCCATTTTGGATATAGGGCTCTAAAAAAATTTCCCCACATTTTTGTGAGGGGCACCCCGGCTCATTTTTTTATTTAACCTTTATAGATGACAAATCCAGTGAGAAACGAACCTTTCCTCTCCACGGTCACGGAACCTCTAAAAATGACCCAACTACTTGTCCTTTCACCAATAAAACACAGCAAGGAAGCATTTTTGCGGTACAGATGTTTCTTTTTTTCATGTGCCTTTCATGCATTCCATGACAGTGGATAACACATTGCACAATGTCACTAATTATAGACATTGAAGCTCAAGGCAGGTTCTCCATAATTGCAGTTTCATTATAACCCATTCAATCTAGAGAGACTCGAACGACAGCTGACACATTCACACGGCATTTGATGAAATATTCATATAGGTTTTGTATCACATTTCTAAAGTAATGAAAAGACAGAGAAAGAGAAAAAATTGGTAGTAATTACAGCTTAAACAGAGTTTTATTATGCTATCTGCAGGGCCTTGATTATGTGATGAATGTGCTGTGCATCTTGTCACGGCTGATATAGAATCTGAATTTGATATCAGGAAGGTATTCCAAGAACATGATTAAGTCTGATTAAGATTAAGTCTAACATGATAAGCCTGTCTGAGTTAGGAAGTGGTAAACCTGCTAACAGATATAGCCCACAGGTGCCATTTGGTTAAGAAAATGCGGACTCCAGTCTGTTCTATTCAGGCAATGTCTGTTCACTTGGCATCAAAAAGCTTCCAAAGCTTCATACGGAAGTGTGTTACTCGTTCACGCGCGCGCATACACACACGCATGTACACAAACTCTGAAACACACGCACACTCGGGCGTGCACACACGCAAGCAAATGACAGTAAATCTTTGTTTTTCTGTGTAAGGATGAACTCTGCCTTTTAAGAAATAAAATGCAAAAAAAAGGTACCAAAGCTTGCCACTGGGGCAGTACCCTCACTGGGGACATTGTTGTACCATATGAATGGATACAAATAAGCACCCCTTCAGTTTACACTCAACATTGAAAGTAGCGTGATTCCTGACCTGCAATTGATGGGAGGAGTACCGTATTTTCCGGACTACAAGTCGCACTTTTTTTCATGGTTTGGCTGGACATGCGACATATACTCTGGTGCGACATATATATGTTTTTTTTCTCCACGGGAGAGCACTATGTGCGCAACTAGGCCTATGTTGTGTTGCTTAATACCACTGATAGAAAAAATGTTACAACTTAGGCTACCACAACAAAAAATAGCATTTACAATGACGACTGAATAGAAATATACCACCCAAAAGAAGTTAATATAGCCTACTGCTGAGTTCAAGCTGAAAGTAATTAAACATGCAGCCGAAAATGGCAATAGGGCAGCTGAACGAAAGTTTGGATGCAATGGAAAACTGTTTGGGGACTGGAGAAAAGCAGAGGAAAATGTGCTGATGAATACAGGACAAATGTGTTCTCGAACAACGCGCGCGCTGCGAGTCAACGGTCTTGTTACGGGCTCCATGACATTGCCAAAGAAATGAATAGGACTTTTGCGGAAGTCAGGGAGCTCGTGGATGTATCGCGTTATGCAATGCAATCCCCTCTCGTGGATTTATTTGCGCTATGCAACGCAATCTCCTCTCTATCCGAGAACGAGCGTCTGTGTTATTAAAGACAGTCAGCCGACTTCCAGGTGAAAATCGGTCATTTCCGCGAGTTTCTGACAAACGAGCACAACGTGACACTACCATAGGCTACACAACATGGATGAAATCCCCCTCACCTTTGATACCGTCATGGGCTGAAGTCTCAGAAAAGGGGGTAAAGAAAGGCGTGCTCTGGAGACGGAACAAGTTGCCTCGAACCCTCCCACGGTCCAAACGCAAAACAAAGCCGAAAATTTAATGTTGTTCTGACTACAGGGCAACATGGCGCGTTATCACTGTTTCTTCCTCTTTTTCTTTTTGTGGTTTTATGGCGGTTGGCAAACCATCTTAGTTGGTGCATTACCACCACCTCTGAATGCGTTGCCACTGCTTCAGATGCTGGTTTATAAAACAATGCCGTCTTTGAGCAGCAGCTTAGCCTACCATGCGCCAGTTATCACAACATAGATTCCATGGATAGAATAACCTTTCAAAAATGTGCGACGATTAGTCCGGTGCGACGTATATATGTTTTTTTCATCTTCAAAATGCATTTTTGGGCCGTTGCGACTTAAACTCCGGAGCGACATATAGTCCAAAAAATACGGTACAGTAGAGAGTAGAGTAAGTTTATTGATCCCCGGGGGGCAATTAAGGTGTCAATCTTACATAAATACACATAATGCCCACATGGACATGAACATTTCAAGACACATGTAATACAGGTAATAGTCAGGGAGGGAAAAAAATAAAGACTACAAAAAAATAAAAAGGCAATTGTGCAGAAACATGTTCTTTGAAAACATATTCTGTAACGTTTTTATTGCTTTTTTATTACTTGTACTTGTACCGTTGATGGTATGTGTGTGCAATCTGTACATTTGGAACCATCATTGTACCTTTATTTCTGAGAGTGTCGTAGATGAAGGGCAAGTAAAGTTGTCTGAGGGACATTATGAGTTAGCCAGGCTGTGCCCTCCTAGTGACGCAACACTTTCAGCATTGCAACGTCGTCAAAGTGCTGGCTAAAATGTTTTGGGAAAAGCCGTTTTCCACAGAGCCCACATACTGTCTACATTAAGAATGAATTTCACTTGAAAAAACAAAGGAATTCTTTCACTTTGCAACTTATCCACAACAAAAACATCTTGAGTGGCAAACTTCACATTGTTAACAATTACTCTTGAAAGACATGGAATAACCTTGTCCTCATTAATAGAAACATCAGTGAAATAACGTTTTAGCGCAGCCCTGGAGAGCGAGAGGTAGGGAACTAAATGGAGTACTGATGCTGTTTCTTGGTGCCCTCTCAAAATCATCTAAAAAATTCAGAAAAAAAAGCAGAAAACTCCAAGCATTGCTTCAACTGGTGGCGTTTGCTCAAAGTGGAAGCTATATTAATAGAATTCCGACAATTACTTGCAACGTTCTTAAAATACTGATGTTTTCCTTCCAACCTCATGCACCATAGAGAACGGAGAGGCCCAGACAATGAAATCAACCTGGAGTAATGAATTAAGTAATGACACTTCGGAGTGATAACACTCCCAAAAACATCTTTCAACTCCGTCAAAAATTCATGCACAAGTACATCTAAATGAGGAAGGATCTCTTTTCTCTCTGTTGGAGCAAGAACAATGTCTACAATTTATCTGAATAACAGGTATACATACCAATATTTGCATTTGGTAGGAATACAATTTGCCATCAAAAAGGTAAGAATTGTGAAGAGGCACAGAGCCTACAATTCCTCCTTTTTGTAGTAATCTTTCTGATGAATTTACCGGCTTATTTGCTTTATCATTCTGACCGATTGTTATCCTTTGTAGTTCCTCATTTACTTCCTGAATGCTAATGTGTCTCTCTGTATGTGTTTGCACAGGACACACTTTAAAATAAGAGGGATGACGCCCTCTAACAAATCATGCATTACATCTGGAGGTAAAGGCTTTGTCACATCGAAGTAGTTACACTGCTATACTGCTCTGGGAACTGCGTGTACTGCAGCTAATTGCATTGATTCCTATTGTTGATGTTGCCACTGCTCTGGGAGCTGCTGAGTCCTGTTTTAAATACAGCAGGAGGCCAGAGCTGCCCTCTGCAGACCTGATCTGGGATCAGGACCACAGGGGAGGGCTACGGGTCATGATGGAGGTCTGCTGTGTCCCAGATCAGTCCAGTAATCCCATTCCCTCTTGGTGTTTGTGTTTGTAAACAACAACAAATTCATACAGCGCTGACCTTAGTTTGAGAGAATGACTCCGGGCAAGAGAAGAGATTAAGTGTCTCTGGGTGAAGGTTGCTTTTGTTTTTTGTCTGCTTGTTTCTTTTGTTGGTGGGTGTGTATATTGTTGATTTGTGTGTGTGTGTGTGTGTGTGAGAGAGAGAGAGCCCATGAGGGATTGTGTCAAAAAGAAAGAAAGAATGATAGAATGTCAGACTCAGACAAAGAGCAAAATACTATGAGGGACAGATCATGGATGACATGGCAAAAAAGAGAAGCAGGACAAAGAATGGTAAAATTAAGTTATGTGATTTCCCAGGCATCCACAGGATCCATCTATTGCATGTGACAGTTATGGGGCCAGACTGGGCCTTCTCTTGCTGCTGTTGCAGTGGCGGGGGGTCTCCATTACTGACATTCATCTTACTGACACTAATGCACCAATAAACAGCCCTGGAACCAGAAGCCAAAAACACAGTCGCTATGTCCCACCCCTTAACCAAAACACAAGACCCAAACAGAAACGTACTATATATTACTTTTGTCTCTGTCTGCCTGCCTGTTATCCTATCTGTCAGCCTGCCTACTAGCTCAAAAGACACATTCAATATGTGGTCTCACACACACCAACTGTGTGTCTATTTATTTTACGAATGCGAACGAACAGGGACGCACGCGCGCGCACACACACACACATTCTCACGGATACACACACACACACTAGAGGTGTGATGTTCACGAACGAGCCGGTTCTTTTGAACGGCTCCCTGAAGTGAACGATGGGAACCGGATCACAGCTGGGGGAGCCACTCGACCATTATTTAGTTCATTTTTCATTAATTGTAAGCACGTGACCTCGACCAGAGTAATTCAATTTGGGAAAAAACACAATTGTTTGCCTTAAAGAGCAGCAAAACAGGTGGAGTCAAAATATTACATTCTAAACACTGAATAAATATATTTTTTAAAGAGCCAAAAGAGCCAGTTTTTTGAACGGCTCTTTGACAGGAACGAGCCACCAAGATCCGGATCCCGTCAAAGAGCCATAAATCCCATCTGTAACGGATACACAGTACACAAACACACACACAGAATTGTACACAGTTGATCTTCTCACATCCTGTTGCATTCTTATTTGTTGGTGTGTGTTGTCTTGTGAAGAGGCTTGAGAGCAACAGGTCCGTTTTTAACCCATGCCCCTGCCTTTGGCGGTGTACGCCGATAATTGCGTTTTTTTACAGCCATGCCTTGAGGATGGTCTGACCTATGTTGTGTATAAATTTCACGCCTCTACGCATGTTCTAACTGTTCCTGTAGGTGGCAGAAGTGTCCTTAGGAACAGTCAGGGCAGGGCATTAGATCAGAGCAAGAGGAAATGTTGAGACAAAAACATCCCCTTTTACTATTATAATCTCAAAAGTAGCATAGGAAAATCATTTTTGAAAGTAAAGCACCTGTGACAGTAGTATACTTTCTTGCCCTCTGATTTTAACACAGGTAGGCTACTGATTTTAGTGTCAGAGCCTCACAAAAAAACTTCCTCTCATGAACAAATACAACTCCCTCCTTTTGCTATCTAGCTAGTAAGCATTGTAGCTAGCTTGCCCAAAATACACCATGTTCAACCAGAGATGAACTATGGGGCAACCGTTTCATTTTGGATATGTGATCAGCCTACACAATATCAAGATGATGCGTACAAAAGATCATCTAACTGGAAAATGCACTAGTATGGGGACTGGTGGTGATAGTAGCAGGGGGTGTTCACTCACGGAACTAGCTACTAGCCACAACTGGCTAACCCAAACCTACCTAAGTGCAAAATGAATGGGTGTCAATGGAGTTTTCTACCATTATAATTTTTGTGATTTTTTATAATTTTTTGTCCTGAAATATTAATATTAAGTTCGAAGCTAGAAATAATAAGACCCCATTTGAGTAGCGTTTCGATTATTTTGCGCCACTAGATTATTATATACTGGGTCACAAAGCTCAATTTTTATGGGGCCAGACCCATAAACATTAGCGGGATGCTAGCGAGTACAGGTTAAAATCTTCTAACCTGCTGTAAAACTACACACCTGAACGATTTGTCAATACAGCCTATTGTTAAACAACAGTCATAGTGCTTACCAGGAATGTTTTGTTGATGATAGGCCTATTTGTGACTGGAAATCGCAGTAGCAATGTATTTAGCATATGGGTTCCCCTTTCCATTCCATACATTTTCCCACATGAAGGACTTACTGACGCTCGCCAACTAGTGGACACTCCATAGTTACTGCAGTATGCATGCAAAGCTAACTGGCTACAATGGGAATCAATCAGTGTGAACGCTCTCCCCATAGAGGTAGAAAATAACACTAATTTGCGACAGCACTGGGAAATGGCAGCTGGAGCTTCCCAACTTCCGTAGGTAGTGCAGTAGGTAGTTTCAGGCAATGCAAGTCAATGGAGAACACGCCCACCCCTGTCAAGAAATTAACTAAAACTGTGTAAATATGAAGTAACACTTTAATCAAAGACCAGATTTGAAATGTCAGGCTAAATATCTACTTAAATCATATGAGTCGATAAAATACATTTTAAAATCAAATAATATCTTTTATGAACATAGTTAGCAACACACTTCAACTATTGTCCTTGTATAGTGTGATGATGGACATTTTCACATGATTAAGCCATTTTTGACAGAGGTGAGCCTCGTTCTCTGTTAATTTCCATTTCTCTGATCTACCTACAGATAATGGCTGCTACAGATTGCCGTAAAAAGGGGGGCGGGGTCCTCTCTAGTGTTATTTTCTACCTCTATGGTTCTCCCTGTTAGAGATTCTCTGATAGTAGTCACCTCAGTTGTGGATGCTAGATCGCTACGCTAGTTACAACTAAGCCTGGGGAAGGAGCCTGGTTAAGTCAACTATTTTAACTCATTCTACAGTTACTTTTTATGGATCTGCACAGTATGATCAGCTTACTGTATCATCAAAAAAGTCAGGGGGGTTGCAGATTCTTGGAACAGAGTAGCCTTGTGTGGTCAGATGCACTCAGCTCACATGAAAAAGCATTGTTTAGCCTCAGACCAGCTAGCCTTCACCACTCCAATTGACTTGTGTAATGTTGGATATGTGATCAGTACTTTATCAAAAGAAAATGCATTTAACAATATATGACAAGATCACTATAGCAGAAACAGCATGATGACAGTAATCATCAATCTGCAAATCGTCCGCTCTGCCAAAGAAGCAGCAGTAAGCTGGACTGCCTGCTTCCCCTTCACACACGCACACACACAGTACTGGAGGAAACAAACCAGCTGTGATTCGTTCCCCAACGAGAAGAGAGCACAAATAAACAGAGGGAGGACGATAAGACAGTATTTCTGTAAGTTTATGGAGTTCCGTGCACCTGCTGTCATGATCCATTGTGCGCGGCAGCAACAAATCAAAACACTCTTGTTTCCGAGCCCACCCCATTATATTTCCGTACATTATTAGGTTGAAAAGATCATACACACACAATCTCTTGGTGAGGCTACAGATGACAGATGACTCTGTAATTACATCTGATAGGTTTGGTGTTGTTAGGACGATGTCATTATGGGCAAAAACGTTTGCAATTATAGTTCTACTTCAAATGGCATTTTCGCAGCTTTTTGGCTAGAACGCAGCATTTTGGCGAATTTCACTTATTTTCAACAGATGATTATGAAAGGGGTAGAGAGACACCGTTTTTTTCTGGTGACAGATGAGAATCTAATCTGTGTTTTGATAGGTATGGTGTTGACAGACACAGAACTCAATTTTCTGTGAGCCTCCAAAAAACACTCAAAATGCTGAAAAATCTCTGGCACTGTGGGTTACTCTTTTATGAAAATGACTGGCAGCCAATGAGTTAATGGCCACTTACTTCTGCTGTTCACAGCAGCATCAACAGAGACACGAGCGGCAACATCACAGCTGCCTCTGCCACATATCTACATGAGCAGGATATTCGAGAAGCAAGTAATGTGTGTGTACGCCGCTTAAGGCTAAAAATGTCTGAGATTGTAGCTATTTCAAACGGCCACCAATGTTGCAGGTGTGCAAAGCAGACATACAGTTACAGTAAGCCTACATTACATGTAGCAAACATATAGCTCATTCAAAAAGTCGAGAATCCCCAGAAAGCCGACCTAAAACCTCGGGAAAGTGGGAGTGAACATTTGGTGACGCAATGTCAGATCGATAATTATCGAGGTTGATCTCTGGCGGAAGTATAGAACAACGAGTTCCCGAGCTTGTGTTTTGTGTGACGACACACGCATCATCAACATGGCGCCCATGCATGCAACTGACATGTAAACAGTATCATACATGCTAAAATATCGTCTTGTAATCACTATCAACAACACCAGTTGATGTCATTCAATTGCAGATGTACATATGTCAGCACTGCTGGTATCTGACTGTTTGATTTAGTCTACTTAAGCTAAAATGATATGTCGTGGGTGTGAAGGCTCAAGGTGAGGTGAAAAAAAGAAAAGAGAACCAAAACAAAACACGCATGAATCCCGATTGTTCCGGGATCAGTGGCGTTCATGCGCCAAACTCCAGAACTCGATTGTCATGTGATCAGTGTCGTCAGCTGTCTCGAGAGGTCCCGATCTGGTGAAGGCAAACATAATACACCATGGTGACCAGAGTCGGTATTGCACCTATGCTGCTCATTACCAAATTACCTAAGTAATGAAAAAATATTTAGTATGACCATTACAGTAAGTTTTGCAGATAAAAATGTCTATTTCTGGAAATTCAAAATGGCAGACATTCAGAAGATCCCTCTTTTTATGTATGAAAAATGCTAGTTTCCCAGTCATAATGAAAACATAGAATTGAATAGTAAGTATTTGGGGAAAAAAAAACTGACATTTGTGAATGGGCAACATGAATTCTGGAAATAAACTACTAAAAAAACATTACACCGTGCACCTTAAAGATAACCTTCACATGAAACGACTAGTTTTTGTTTCTTTACCTGGTACACACTGCGTTATTACTTGTGATTGTTTGTCGGCTTGAAATGTCAAGCCAATCATGACAGTAATATACAGCCTCACTTCACAAACGTTTGCAGTTCAATGCATTTTACATGAATATGATTTTTAATATTGCAATATTGCAAAATCAATGTGCAAGTTGCAAGGGTGGCAACAGCCAAAATATTGATTAATGGGTTGTCAAGGGGGTATTTAACACATTCAATACCAGCTGTTTTTTGGAATTTAGCTGTAGACTCCCAGCCAATTTCATCATTTTTCATCATTATTTGAACAGCCACCAAATATTTTGTCTTCAACCCACAGACACATGTCAGGGCTTGTTCAAACGCCCAAAGACTCAGCTGTCTGTACATTTTTACGGTTTGTTTCTAGCTTGTTCCATTCCGAAGTTATTTCACTTTAAAGGAGAACTCCACTTTTTTGAACATTAAGGCCATTTTCTGAGTGGTCTGCAATGTTTTAGAGTCCCCCTGACCGTTTATTTCATATTTGCTGCAGTCTCTGTTATTTGGCTGATTTGGATTTAATCTCAACCAGCTTTAGAATGGTTGTCTATGGGCACCTGCAACTCTGTTCTTAAAATCACCTTAAACATTTGT
>NC_085874.1:13846983-13901983 GCF_034702125.1 Engraulis encrasicolus
AAACATTTGTTTTCGAAAGTCTACAGCTCACACAGTGGTTAGGGTGTTCACTAGCAGTCCCTAACAAGTTTCAAGGCAAAATATGGCTTCTATCATTTTGTATTTGCCATTTTGTGAAAGAAAGTGAAACTGAAAGTGAAACTTAATTTACAAATTACTGCATAAAACACACATAAAACATGACAGATGTCATTTTCTTTTTTTCACGGGTGCGCTCTGACTCTCTGAGTTTAAATTGCGGGTCTAAATGCATTTTCACGCCTGAAGAACAACTCCAGTAGCTTCCAAGTAAACTATTTCGATGCAAAAATCACCTGGTCAGGCCACATCATCTGAAACGCTAGCTAGCTAATGTCACTTGACTGGCAGTTTTCGTTCTGTAGATAAAAGTAGACGTGCCAAAGTACTCACCCAAAATTAGGTTACTTCCTGCTGTGTTGCATGCTGTTTTTCATTACAACCTTCCATTTTACACCTATCTTGATGGCAGCAAAACTCCTTATCCTTCCATCATATGTTTAGGAACAGGCTAGCTAGCAAGGGCTGTGCTGACAGGACATGTTTTGTTTTGATGCTCTAGGAAGTAAATGGAGACGTGTAGTGATTAGGAAGTGGTTTGATTTGCTATAATAAAACTCAAATACTGTGTGTAATAAAATGCACAGATGATGAAATATCCAGATCCTGACTTTGTAGGAGTTTTGACTTTGCAGGTGTTTTCATGATTTATGTCAGTTCTGTTCATCACATTATTACGAAATCACACAGAATGTGCAGATTGAGAATCCAACAAAAAACACCCCCGCAATTTTACGGTTTGGGAGCCAACGCATGGGAGGCTAAACGTATTTTTACGTGACTTGGTAGTGAATGTGGTAAGCAAAAATGAAGTTCCCACTCATTACTACGAACGAACTGACAAGATATGATTCTTGGCCCATCGCCTAAATGGGAGTTCCTGTAAATTCCTGCCCTACCACTGTTTTCAAAACTTCTACTTTTGATAAATAGATGACTCCACGTCAGGGACGCACTATTGGCGAGAAGTTCTCAAACGAGTGGTTGAGGTTATCAGGTTTTTTCCCGAGCGCGGTCGGTTTTTAGAGGAAGTGATGAGACTTTTGGGTCACCACACAACGGCAACTACCTAGGGATAATAGAGTAGAGATGATACAAAACCCGGAGGATCCGGTTGGAGAGCCGGGTAAAGACCTCATCCGAACAGACCGGATGGCTGTCGTGCATTGATCCGCCAAAGGCGGGTCAGACGGCATTTCATTAATATGTCAACAAAATGGCAGTTACAGCGCGAGAAATTGTGAAACCGGAATATATCCTCTTTAGTTGACAAGTACAACAGCCATTCTCTAATCTCCCTGCTGTTCAGTCACGAACATTCACTGAGTAAAACTGAACCAACTCCCGCCTCGTCATTCATCGAGCCTGTTTGATCCGTCCAGCCTGTTGTGGCCAATTGAGTCGCGGATCCCCGCTCCCTGTGTGTGTGCTTCTGACTCTGTTGAGCTCTCTAAATGTTAACAGTGCTCTGTCAACACTTTAACATCTCACTCTGTAGGCTACTCTTAGGGAAATTATAGTCTACAGACGTGACTCTATCACTCACTGCGTTACAGCGTAGGCTACAGTCTTTAAAGCCACTGCTGTCACTCCCCTCGTCCGAGTCACTCAGCAGCGGCGCCCTCGGCGACTCGGTGAGACGAATCCTGACTGAGTTGTTGGTAGAGGCGAATCCCCTACGGGTCGGATCAACGCTTAAGTTTCATTTTTGCCACGAGTGTGCGAGTCGCAAGGCAACTCGGCAGCGGAAGCGAGTGGTCATCTGCTGCTCGCCTCCTGACTATCCCTGCTCAACTAGACTTCTGCTCCCAAATATTTGACTTCTCAAATACAAACACACACATTATTTATTGCAAAATCAGGAACATGCCGTTTCACTGCTGCCAAAGGCTGTTCGAGTTGTGGTTGCATGTTTAGTGAGGAGAGGTGGGTCGGATCGCAGCATGAGTTTAGGAACTGTGACATTCATAAAGTGAGTTTTGTTGATCAAACTGTCTTACTCTTTGATTTATCAACATGTATTGATAAATGGAACAACAAAGGCATAGTTATTTAACGGCAGAAACGTTTTAAAAAATACATTATTATTATTTATTTTTATTTAGGCCTATTTTAAATAAGTGATCCGTGTGATCCGAGTGATCCGTCTAATCCGGATACTCTCCTTGGAATGATCCAATCAACCCGGACGCCTCAAAGATTCGAGTTAAGCACCTCTATAATAGAGCTTCTCAGCCAGTTTTACCTCTTTCTGGCAGAGCACATGAAGAAATATGGCAATAAGGGCTGGGGTAGCACATCTTATCTATCCAATACAATATGAGAGGAGTTCATCGCATTGATGGGACAACGCGTGCAGGCAGAGATAATTAATCAAGTACAGCGGTCCAAATATTTTGCCGTGATTGTTGACTACACCCCTGATTCGGCTCACATTGACGAGTTAACATTTGTGGTCCGCTATGTGTCCGAACAAGGCCAAGTGTTTGAAAGATTTCTGAAATGTCTCCCCATCTTCAGTCGCACTAGCGACTCTCTGTTTGAATCCGTGTCACAGATTCTTAAAGAAACAAACCTTGACATCCAGAATTGCAGTCTAAGACCTTAAGGGCCGAAATGCGTAGGCATTACTGTAGCCAAACAAAAAGAGTAAAAAATGCAACCTTGAGTGCCGAGATCTCCAGCTGTTTTGGATTTTTATCGTCTCTCAAAAATGTCCTCAAGTGATATCCGCACTGCCTGTCAGTAAGTTCAGCGCAGACCTTTAGGTGGAGCTTGAGGATGAGCTTATGCAGTTCGTGTCATAGTATCACTACTGCCCTCTCCTCCCGGAATTTAATGACAATCTTGAAACAGCAGCCCAAATGTGGACATTGCTCAACGGATGTATTTGTCGCTCACCGTCTCAAACGCAAGCAGCGAAAGATCCTTCTCAAAGCTTGGGCTGATAAAAAAAAATCTCCTGCGCACCACAATGACAGACAGCAGGCTGAACTGTTTGACTGTAATGTCGACCGAATATGAACTGCTACGGCAAATTGAAATCAACGATTTAATCAAAGACTGGTTTTCAAAAAACCCGAAAGGCCGGCTTGTAAGTGGACGACCCATTTTACATTGAATGTGTTGCGGTGACAGTGCGTGTTCCACATGTCATGATTTCCGTTTTGATTTTTAATTCTACACACCAGTACCAAGAGATTCTTTTGTTTGAACCAAGGAGAGTAGAGACAGGAGGGCTTACTGACGTCATAACAGCGTAGTACGAAATGATGGCGAGGGGAGTACGGAAATGTTATTCTTCTTCTACGCTTCTATGCAATGCCACTTCCGCGAGGGTCGGAGTGTGGAACAGGTCATAGGACAGCGTGACAGTGTTAATCAGCTGTTCTTAATGGGACACTGTGTGAGATTTTTAGTTGTTTATTTCCAGAATTCATGCTGCCCATTCACTAATGTTACCTTTTTCATGAATACTTACCACCACCATCAAATTCTAAGTATTCATTATGACTGGAAAAATTTCACTTTTCATACATGAAAAGGGGGATCTTCTCCATGGTCCGCCATTTTGAATTTCCAAAAATAGCCATTTTTAGCTGCAAAAATGACTCTACTTGGACCATACTAGAAAATATTTGTTTATTACTTATTAAACTTTCATGTAAAGATTAAATTTGGCAATAGGCAGCCCAGTTTCAATGAGCAGTATAGTTGCAGTACCTTTTTTGACCATTTCCTGCAGTGTCCCTTTAATATAAAGTTTATATTTATGCAATCATGCCAAATGCTTCATATATTATTCAAAATGTTGGTTAATTTATATATATATATATTATATTCCAGGTTTCATTAATGTTACAGTCACACCGCAGGATATTTGACATATAAACCTTTACATAAATCTTAACAAAAATGTTTCTTCTCATCTAAGACTAATATGAAACATAATTTACCACATCTTCTTTCATTGATATTTGTTTTTTGAAGCAAAAAAAAACAGTTTTGTAGGTTTTTAACCAATGTTTCGAAAAAACAAGGCTTCACGTCAACCACCCAAGTATACAATTTATTACCAACAGTCTTCACTTCTTACCTTGTCTCACATATGGACTTTGAAGAAGACTTTGAGAATGTTGCCATGTCTTTATCAGTTAAATCACACTTGTAATTGTGTTTTTCACATTACTTTAAAGAATACACTCTGAACAAGTTCCCTAATGTGGAATTGTCAGTCCTGAGAGGAGCAGTGAGGAGCAAGCTACTTAAGAAAGCACAGTAAGTACCCAAAACTGAACAGTGCACATATACACACACACTGCCTGAAACATTGGTGTCGCCTTTCTCCTTTTTAATGTAAACCATACATGCTCGCTGAGAAGGAAAGGGCTCAACAGAAAAAAATGCAACAATCAAAAAACAATGTCGAAATACTCCTTTTAACGCTTTTGACCGTCTGATACTGCCTCAAAATGTAAATCCACATTAGTAGAAAATAAAAACTTTGTAAACAATCATTAATCTGTATCAATGTTTTATCTGTTCTTCTCTCACACACCTAGGGCTGAAGCTGGATCTGTTGGACCCTCACCTACGGTGGATCAGTGAATGCTGAATAATGTGAATTTTGTTTTGAAATAAAAGCCAATTATATGCAGATTGATTGTCATGTTGCCAATGGATGAAATTAAATAAATAAACCATGGTATTTGTTGTAGTTATATAAACCATGGTTGATTTTCGTAAGGGTTACTACCTAGACTTCACATACTAAGTAGATGTTTTAAGATTTGCAATGAACTGACATTAACCATTGACTGCAAATGAGTATGCAAGAATAGAGAGCAAACCTAAACTGAATGGATTCGTTGCAAGCTTGAGATAAAGAAAATTAGTTGGCAACCAGGACAGTTACATTTTGAAGAGAAGACGTTAATAGAAAATGGGAGCTTGCGTAAATTCTACCAGGGAGACTCGAATTTCTCGGCTGTCAAACTTACTAGGCTAACCATCCAATCTCCCTTTTGACAGATCATACACGCGTCATCATTACCCAGGATCGTCAACCAATCACAACGCGAGATTGGGGATTTCCCCGTTACACATCACTCAGGCATCGTTCCCTCTCAGCCAATGGATCGCATTCACGTTTGTTTAAAAATCAGTCACTCATTCTGATCTCTGCTTTCCAGTTAAGCCGACTTTGAAGTGGCTGTCCGGCGTTTTCGTTATCAAACATTCTGTTTATTTTCTACCTGGTTATCCTCACCTTACCGCTGCTGGGATGGAATTTCCAACCGCTCAAACGCGTGGCACGCAATCGGTGCTTTCTTATAGCCTAATATTTTCCTCGCAAGGCTTCAATCAATTTGCTTGGCACGCCGCTCCCCGATTTCCCGACGCTCGTGGATTTGCTTTTGAACTAGCCTGCCTGTGGATGGATTTCCCCGAACTGGTGTAATTCGTGAGTAACCTGGCGGCTTTCCCTTCACTTATCCTGCGGACCAAAGGAACGTTTATCTCAGCGAATGACTGTTTTTGCGGGGGAGTTGTCCAGGCAAGTCGCCTCTCATGCCTCATACTCGGCTTGTTGCAATGTCTCGGATATCAGTCTCGTCTGGCGCTGGTTGACTGATGGCCTACGTTTCGTTTGCTGTCTTTTGGGATAATTCCATGAACTGATTGGAGTGACTTTTGGATCATTCGCTGGGGAAGGGCGGATTCGAAGTAACTGGGCCCGCGGTGCTCTCTCGTTGCGCCTCGCTCACTTAGCCCGGCATATCTGCTCAGCACATTGGTTTTTACGGAGGCGTTATGGGTACTGCGAGTCACCTTTTACTTGGTCGTCGTCGGCCTCTCTGCTGCGGATGGACTGGTGATTCGCTTGCCAACATTATAGAGCATTTCATGAACCGGTTGGTGTGGCTTTTTTGGAACGTCACTGGGGGTAGGCCTTCAGATTTAAATGGGCTAATTATATCTCGAAGCGCCTCGCCCGCACGCATAACCCGACGTTAACCTTCTGTGTTTCGTGCTGCCTGTCGCGACACCGGACGGAGGACATTGCAGAGCCATGTACTCGTAATCGTCAAACGTATTGTTACAAACGTACTTCCTATGTTCCGGAGCGATGTTGCAAGGACCTCAGCCTACGGGCCGTAGCACCGCCTACAGTTTTTCATTCATGTGGATTCCGGTCGTGCGTTCATTAGTTTGCACCCGCCTATTTTCAATGTTCCGCTCAGTAGCCTATGCCCACAACACAAGCTATTTTACGTTTTCGTTTGCATGGACTGGCCCATGTGGCGCAGGAGTGGCGGTGTCGTTGACTTTTTAGAGTTATGGCTTCGGTTCATAGGCCTAGACTGCTGGCTCGCACATTAAGCTATGCGCGCTTGCCAATCATCACCTCATGTCATCGCACTGCCTGCAGTTTGTATTGATAGAAGTGTACCTTGCTTCCTCACTCCCGCTTCAAGCCATTCAGGGCTGGATTTAGTTAAAGGGACACTGTGATTTTAGTTGTTTATTTCCAGAATTCATGCTGCAACGAATACTTGCCCCCACCATCAAATTCTAAGTATTTCTTATGACTGGAAAATTGCACTTTTCTTACATCAAAGGGGGGATCTTCTCCATGGTCCGCCATTTTTGAATTTCCCAAAATAGCATTTTTTTTGTTAGCTCAAAAAAAAAACAAAAAAAAACAAAAAACTTTACTTGGACCGTACTAGAAAATATTGTTTATTACATGGTAAACTTTCATGTAAGACCAAATTTGGCAATAGGCAGCTCAGTTTCAATAAGCAGCAAAGTTGCAGTACCTTTTTTGACCATTTCCTGCACAGTGTACCTTTTAAAGATCACGCGGGGCTTTCGGCCCGCGCCCGGTCGCCGAGCATCAAGGGACATAGTAGCCTGTCGCAATGCCTTGTCTAATTCGAGTTATTTTGATCACAATGGGCTACATGTACACCGTCCAAATATAAGTAAATAAATGAGTAATATCCGTGGAAATGTAAATCGATGATGACAGTTAATAATCATAATTAAATTATACATGAAACTCGGCCCATGGAGTCCTGTCAGGGTTCTGATCACACCCCATTGATAGCCGTCCATGGGCTAACCCTCTCACTCTGTACACCACTCGTGCCCTTAGGCTTCATTGGAATCGTCAGGTCGCTCGGACTGTGTGTCGGATTGTGTTTGTTTTCTCATATCTGGTGATGGTGGTCTCTGCTGCTTTCCCGTACACTTTCACATACACGTGCATCTGCTGCTCCACGTAAGGCATACGCTACGTAATGCACTGGGCATCGGCCCCAACGTCGGACTGGGCATCGGCCCCGACGATGGACTGGGCTCTGGCCCCGACGATGGACTGGGCTTTGGCCCCGACGATGGACTGGGCTCTGGCCCCGACGAAGGACTGGGCTCTGGCCCCGACGAAGGACTGGGCTCTGGCCCCGACGACGGACTGGGCATCGGCCCCGACGTCACCCTGGGCCGGCGACTCCACATCACCCTGGGCCGGCGACTCCGCATCACCCTGGGCCGGCGACTCCGCATCACCCTGGGCCGGCGACTCCGCATCGCCCTGGGCCGGCGACTCCGCATCGCCCTGGGCCGGCGACTCCGCATCACCCTGGGCCGGCGACTCCGCATCACCCTGGGCCGGCGACTCCGCATCACCCTGGGCCGGGGTCTCCGCATCACCCTGGGCCGGGGACTCAACATCACCCTGGGCCGGCGCCTCAGGGCTCGTGCTTTAACGGCGCACCTCAGCATTGCCCTGGGCTGTCTCACCTCAACACCACGGCTCAACACCACGGCTCAAAATCACAACTCGGCATCACAATGGGCCATCGCCTCAGCATCGCACTGGGCTGTCGCCCCAACTTTAGCGCCAGTCACCTGCTTGTATCGGTATCCTCATCCATCCTGCATGACAAACTTATCACAGCTACCCACTGGTAGCGAGTAGGAGTTTATGTCTATTTTGATATGCCATTTTTGTTCCGGTGCCGTTCTTCAGTGATGTTTCAGCTTTCTGCTCTGTCCCTCTCAGGTCTCGATAACCGGCTCTCCAACTCTCCTCTGTCGTAAGCTCGCACTTTCTGCATTCTCCTGATTAAGGTGCCCCCCTTTTTTTTTATTGCTAGTCTAATCATGCAGTTACCGCAAGTTGTCTCTCTCAACCAACCAGGGCATCCGCCCCACTGCCTGTGTCAATGCCTGCTTTGCCCAAGCATTCACCGCGCCACACCGCGTAGGTGTTTATCATAATTGACATGGGGTTATTATTTCCTTGGTCGAGATGTTTTCTTGGTGTTTTATTCATTGTTTGTTTCAGCTACAAGCTCTGCTATCTCCCTCTCTTAGGTCGTGATTACCAGTTGTCTGCCGATTCTCCTCTGTTTTAACCTGACCTTCCTGCTTATCCTGGCCGAGGTGCTTGTCTTTAATGTTAGCTACTCATGCTTTGTCTCAAGCTGTCTCTCTCATCACTCTGGCAGACGCCCGCATAGTGCGGGCTTTCAAGGCAATGGGCTGCCGGTTGTCCGACGCATGTGCGTGTTGCATTGCATGCACTTCCTGCATTTGCCTCACTCCTCATCACGTAATTGAAGCATGCTATATCTGGTCTGTATCTTTATGTTTTCTATTCTCATTTCTGGTGACGGTGGTATTTTGCTGCGTCGGCGGCATTCACTCTATCTCTTGGGGGGCTATCGCTCCGGTCACCCGGTCATGTCTGTATTCTATCCTTCTCTCATCTATCAGATTGATTTTATAGTGGTCCGTAAGCCTGTTATCTCCATATTTTGTAACATCGAACCAGCCTGGCTAGTTGCAGTGGTTGTTTATCCGTGATGTCAACTATCATACCATATTACATTATATTATAGCCTACGTTCATTCATTCATCCATTCATTCATTTACTCATTCATCACCATGTTCTACTCTCTCCCTTAGGTCACGATTCCGGCTCCCTACCTACTGTCATAATCTAAGTTTTCAGCGCTCTCCTGACCAAGGTGCATCTATCAATCAAATCATAACGCTCTACTGCCTCTCTGCTCTCAGAGCATCTGCGCCATCGCCCGTTAACATAGCATCATCATCATCATCTTCATAGTCATCATCACAGGGCTCCAGCCTCTGCCGGGCCGCCGCCCATAGCTTAAGCCTCCACTTCTCCTGACCAAGGTCACGGTTCTGGCTCTCCACCTACTCCCGTCACAATCTAAGTTCACAGCGCTCTCCTGCCCAAGGTGCATCTCTCAAGCATAACCTACCGCCGTGCTGTCTCTGTTCTCAGCGCATCCGCGCCGTGTCTTCTTGCATAGCCAAAGATACCGACATTATCATCATCACCATCATCACAGGCTTCATGCCTCGGCTAGACTGCCGCCCATAGCTTAAGCCTCAGAACATCCCTATCATTTATAATCTCATTTAATCTATCATCATTCGTCTTCCAACCTATCACCTATCACCCATCATCATTGTCATCATTGTCATCATTGTCATCATTGTCATCATTATCATCATTATCATCATCATCATCACCTATCGTCCTTCATTTTCCGTCTATCAATCAATCATCTAACTAACTTTTCATGTCTTTCAGATGGTGTCTCCTTGTAAGCTGTAGGTGAGTTCACTTCTAATCTCTATTTTTGGGGCAGGCTACGCCCGCCTCCATCTCCGCTGGAGGATATGCCGTCCTACCCTGGAGTTCAACGCGAAGACGGGAACCTTCGCCAAACAGATTCATGCATTTTATATCAAGTGTAAATTGTTCGCCAAACGGATTCATGCATTTTTGTATCATGTCTATTATTCAATAAATGTTAATAACGTTCAATTGCCTCTCGAGTCTTCATGGTAGAAATGGGAGCTTGCGTAAATTCTACCAGGGAGACTCGAATTTCTCGGCTGTCAAACTTACTAGGCTAACCATCCAATCTCCCTTTTGACAGATCATACATGCGTCATCATTGCCCAGGATCGTCAACCAATCACAACGCGAGATTGGGGATTTCCCCGTTACACATCACTCAGGCATCGTTCCCTCTCAGCCAATGGATCGCATTCACGTTTGTTTAAAAATCAGTCACTCATTCTGATCTCTGCTTTCCAGTTAAGCCGACTTTGAAGCCACCACCACCCCTCCGTCCACCGTCACCAGTGGTTCCCGTCTGTTAGGGGGCAGGCTACGCCCGCCTCCATCTCCGCTGGAGGATATGCCGTCCTACCCTGGAGTTCAACGCGAAGACGGGAACCTTCGCCAAACAGATTCATGCATTTTATATCAAGTGTAAATTGTTCGCCAAACGGATTCATGCATTTTTGTATCATGTCTATTATTCAATAAATGTTAATAACGTTCAATTGCCTCTCGAGTCTTCATGGTAGAAATGGGAGCTTGCGTAAATTCTACCAGGGAGACTCGAATTTCTCGGCTGTCAAACTTACTAGGCTAACCATCCAATCTCCCTTTTGACAGATCATACATGCGTCATCATTGCCCAGGATCGTCAACCAATCACAACGCGAGATTGGGGATTTCCCCGTTACACATCACTCAGGCATCGTTCCCTCTCAGCCAATGGATCGCATTCACGTTTGTTTAAAAATCAGTCACTCATTCTGATCTCTGCTTTCCAGTTAAGCCGACTTTGAAGCCACCACCACCCCTCCGTCCACCGTCACCAGTGGTTCCCGTCTGTTAGGGGGCAGGCTACGCCCGCCTCCATCTCCGCTGGAGGATATGCCGTCCTACCCTGGAGTTCAACGCGAAGACGGGAACCTTCGCCAAACAGATTCATGCATTTTATATCAAGTGTAAATTGTTCGCCAAACGGATTCATGCATTTTTGTATCATGTCTATTATTCAATAAATGTTAATAACGTTCAATTGCCTCTCGAGTCTTCATGGTAGAATTAGGTCATCCAACAAAGTAGATGATCAAATATTCAGAGAAATAATTTGACAACCCACAGCTTTCAGATTCATCTCTCTCTCTCTCATTACCCTATAGTTAAGGAGTCTTTGTGACTGTGCCAGCTTGAGTGATGTCACATTGGATTAATGCAAAGATATCAATTGAGTAGTAAGTCCTGTCGACAATACAAATAACCTGATTCTGCTGTTGTCTTCTTTTGATCTTCCATAGAATTGTAGTAATCCCTTGTAGTATTATTTCCCAGTACTACCCTCTTGTAGTATTGACCTCATGATAAAAGCCTGCTGGTTGGATTTTGCTGTAATATAAATTAGGGAATGGTTTGGGGAGATGTGTTGTGTATTCTTTCAAGTTACCATAATACCAACAGCAGTTAGAGACCACATTTTCATAGCAATTTCCCACTTGCAGCTTCTGGCTGAAAGCCCCAAATGAGTTTCACAAACAATGAAATACTTGCCTTAACAAAAATCTGACTTAACGTGCCAGTGGATACATTCACAATTTGCAATAATGCATCTAGAAAGCCAGTTCACATATCCAATTAACTGAACATATGACATCAATCCAAAAAGAATGTATTTTTTATTGGTGCAAGTAAGTTAGTAAGTAAACCACTACAGTCACAGCCGATACATTTCAAGCACAAGGACAAAGGTCATTTCTCCAGAGTGCTATTGACCCAGCTTGATAGTATAGGCCTACTGTATGTCTGTGATCAAGAGGGTGTTTACTCCATGTTAACCAAAACCTTTTTGTGTGAAGGGAAGGTAGCCTAATAAACTAGTGCCACCCGCTGGCGGTCAATTTTCTCACATTTAGTCTGGTTTATCAGGCCAAAGGGAAGGAGCAGGGGGAAGCACTTGTGTTGAACTTGTGTGTGTGGGGAGCTTCTGTGTGCGTGTGTGTGTGTGTGTGTGTGTGTGTGTGTGTGTGTGTGTGTGTGTGTGTGTGTGTGTGCGTGTGTGTGTTTATGCACATGTGTATGTTAGAATGACAGGGAGAGTGTGAGTATGTTTGTGTATGTTGTATGGCTGTTGGGGATTGCCCTGAGTGTGAGCGTGTGTGAGGCAAGCAGTCCACACTTAATGCGTTTCTGGCTTTGAAGTCGGCACCCATAAATGCAATATTAATCTGAAGATGGCCCACATCATGATCACATTGCACACCAGGCCCCCCTGGGGCTCCTGGTTGCCACGGGCAACAGCGTGTTTGTATTCACCAGGGGTATCCTAGCGAGGGATACATACTGTAGAGATATATCTCCCACAGTAAACTTACTTTTGTCGAGCTAGGAATCAGAGTATGTGATTTTAATTGTACATTTTCAACTTTCATATGATAATATATTATTTCATTATTTGATCATGTCATGAATAAACTAATATAGGGCTGTCGCGGTTAGGGAATTCCTCATGCTGTGTTCCATTGCGTCTCAACAGCACGGTGTGTGGTGATACCGCACCAATTCAAAGTCAATGGGGGCGCGAAAATGTAATTAGAAGATATTCATCATTAGCACTGATTATTGTTTGTTACAAATGTAACCAGTAGCAGATAAACTGCTTGTTTTTCTTGACTACCCCACTTGGGGGCGCTACCCCAAGACCACAACACAGACCCAAAAGGCTTCACAGGTTCGAATGTTTGTAAGAATGAAGACGAGAGGTGTACAAATACCAGAGGTGGAAAGAGTACAGAAAATCTGTACTCAAGTAAAAGTATCTTTACATTGCCTACATCTCAAGTAAAAGTAAAAGTACCTATCTAAAAATCTACTCAAGTAAAAGTAAAAAGTACTCAACTTAAAATGTAATTTGAGTAAAAGTACTTATTTAATTATTGTGAGGAAAGCTAATGATAATTAAATGTTTCTTTTTCTTGAATATCGTCCTCATATCCTCTATATCTTGCTTGGCACAAGCCACCATCCAATACATTGATCCAAGATAGTAAAATAGTGGAAATGCTGTGTGCCATCCTGCATAACCTTTCATTTCCGGCAGATTGTGGCATTATTTTGCATGCCATTTTGTCTATTTTTTTTACTCAGTACTCAGGCCAGGTTCCAGTGTAACTGAGTAAAGTACTTGGGTCAAAATGTACGTAAGTACAAGTAAAAGTATTAATTTTAAAAACTACTTAAAAAGTACAAAGTACTCATAAAAGCTGCTCAAGAACAATACTTGAGTAAATGTAATTAGTTACAAGGCAGATCAGAGGGAAGGGGCAAGGGACATCAGAGGCTCGGAATGACAATTAAAAAAAAAAAAAAATGGCGTTGTGTCGGAATGGCGATTGCCCCCCCTCCTCTTCAGCCAGCTCAGCGAGAAGGCGCTCACCAACGAATGACATAGGCCCATTGCGTTGGTTACGGCAAGATGCAGATTGTGGCCAAAACAGTTTAGCCAGGTCCACTGAAGTTTTCTCACTGCTGCCACGATTTTTGCCCTGTTGTCCATTGTTATACACGCCAAGTTGTTCTCATCAAGTGACCACATCTCGAACATGCTGTGGAGAGCCTCTGCGATGTTATCCGCTGTGTCGTTCTGGGGCATGAAAAGTGTCCAGACAGCGTGATTGTAGAGTACACTCACTTGACAAGAAGTGGACCGTGACGGTCATGTATGGCGTCATGTTGATGTTCGACCACATATCTGTGGTGGCAGAGAAAAAAAATCAACTTTCTTGAGCTCACACTGAACGGCAGGCCTGGCTGTGCTATACGCCTTGGGTACAGCCGTTTCCGAATAGTAGGTCTTGTCTGGCAGCTGGTATTGCCGGTCAAATTTACTGAAAGGGACCATCTCATCCACCAGGTACCTTGTCACGGTTACGTGGCGCTATTCCGACATGTCGCTATTCCGACGTTAATGTCTATTGTCGGAATACCGACACGTTTTCCACCGTCCGCCGCTATTCCTACATGCCGCTATTCCGACATTTTTAAAAAAAATAGCCTATAGGCCTATATTGAACCATTCTGAGAATGCTGCCACTCTACTGTGTAGCGCTGTCATCAGGGCAGCCGACGTTTCCCTCCATATCCATATAAGGCTCTTAAATCTAAATGAGCTATCCACACGGGTGTGGTGCTGAAATCAGCGATGTAAGACACTTTCCCACGTTACTCCTTTGAAAAGATAAACTTTGTTGCCTACATTCCAAGTTACTCAATCGAATTATATCGCAACAATGTAAGGCCTACCAAAACATCCAGCGACATGATGGAGCACACAACCCTTGTCCTTATTTTGAAGTTCCAGAGAGAAGAGCCGTTGTCGTGTCCAAACCGAGGCAAAACAAAAGCAAACTGTGAGAAATTCCAAAAGGCAAGTCTTACGGTAGGGACACATAGACCCGAATTTGCGAACTTCATTCCTATGAGAGAGGCGAAGGCAAGCGATGGCAAGTGAAAGCAAGCGAACAGGGGCGAAGCGAAGCGAAGTTATTAAAGAAAGTTTAATGTTATGCAAATGAGGAGCGAATTCGCCTGCCGCGGCCCAATCAAATCAACAACATAACTGTTCCATTCCATTTGATTCGCCGCGACGACCTGATGACGGTTGGATTTCGCCTCTCTTCGCTTCGCCTGCTTCGCCTCCTATGGTCCCTACCGTTACAAATCCAGACATAAATTTAGGCTACAATAGGCCTATTAATCTGAAGTCGGGTCCCGCCTCTAATTCCCCGTTTTGCACATGCCATAGCCTACACTCAATCCATCTCATTGAAATGACTTGTTCATCCACCGCCGGTTCCACGGAGAGAACCCAACTCTCAGCGGCCTTTCAGGGCTGAAGGAAGGTGGTGACAAATTGAGAACTCACGCACTCACTGATTACATTGATTTCAGGTGCCAGCGAGAGAAGGGAGGAAGGTGATTGGGCCAATAGGATGGGTGTGGGGTTTTTTATGTGCAGGTGCTAAGATGGACGGTGACACACCGGAGAGAGAGCGAGACGCACGGCCGCATCGTTGGGAAGTTGGTGGATGAGGACGCTCACCAACGAAGAGTTAAGTGCCCACGCCTGGCCGCCATAGCCTTCACTAGAAGCAAGCCCCCTACCCGCGGTGCATGCCGCTTTCAGGTCTCTCTCACCCTCTCGCTCTATCGCTGCAGCTGGCACAGCCGACTCGCGGTGTCTCACTGGACAGACGACAGAGCGTGAATGGACTGGTTGTATTCAAACACACACACATGCACACAGGACTATGTTCTCAAATGGAAAATAAATATTTGAATGAAATGACTTTGGTGTCTTGGTGTTTTCTGGTGTGTACAATGTTCCTCGGGGGAGTTGGTAATAAGAGGGGGTGCCGCTTTCAAACGCGCACCTCCCACCTGTGACATATTTTAAATTTAAATTTAAATAATTAATATGTTTTTTAAATAATGAGACTTAAATCCTGAGACTTTCTTATACAAAAAGCACCAACTTGGGCGCATAACTACAGAACTTTGTAAATTGAATGGATGACTTTCTGCCACAGTCTGACGTGCATGGGACATAGCCCATATCGGTTCATTTGTGATGCGTGAACAGTCGGTCTAGCCTACCTGTAAAATGACACCCCCTTCTGCTGTAATATTACTTATTATAGGCTATTACGCCCTTGCAATAGAGAGAGAACTCAATCAGCCTTGTGTTACACATGGTTTTCTTCCAATGTTGGCAATTACGCTGCGTGCGCGTGTGTAGCCGTGGAGGGGCTCCCGTATTTGGGTATGTAGCCGTCGCCTGTCATATGGCATAGCTAGATTTTTATTGCACAGGTGCTCAGGCAACGATGCGTTTCGAATCGCGCACGACTCTTTTTTTCGTGTCACGTGTTTTCAAGTTGGACACTGCGAGTCGAAGCGAGTTGGTGTGTGGAAAAAAGTAGGCTTAAATAGCAGTGTTGCCTCGGGACCCTCCGTTATGCCAATTTTTTTGTTTGTTGCCATATTGCATTAGACATAATAAGTAACCTAAAAGTCAAGTTCTGTGTGCATCATACCAGAGCTCTATGTCGGCAACGTTGTTGCTTTAACAGTTTGCCTGCAGGATATCGGACCAGCGCAGCAGGGGAAAATAGGCTTCAGTTTGGTGTTCTTATTTCGGACCAGCGCAGCAGGGGAAAATAGGCTTCAGTTTGGTGTTCTTATTTCCTCATAATATCTTAAGTGGTCGACATAGTCCATATTAAATAGGCTACATTAAATAGACTACATTAATAGACAGTTGTGTGTGCTTTTGCCAATTTCAATGGCACACCGCTCACATGCCATGTGAAAACCCGCTCAAATTATATTTTACAAATAAATTGCTGCGTGCCAGTAAGCCCAATCGCCTTGTTGGTGTCGAGACTCATGCATATTCCCTGCTGCAATATAAAAAATAGTCCGTGTGAATGTCATCATGAAGCAATGATGCGTGGGGATGAAAAGTGTCGGAATAGCGGCAGTCGGAATAGCGACATGTCGGAATAGCGGGCTGTCGGAATAGCGGTATGTCGGAATAGCGATTGCACCCCCCTTGTCACAGCATCCGTAAGGCCCCGGTGTCGCTTGCTTCCCGTTGCATACTTGGCAACCTCGCAAAAGCTTCAGCAACTCCCAGCTGGCGGCTCGCACCTGCTGCTGCCTGGCTCTGAGGGGATCGAATGGGCGGTGGTGGTCTCACCTCAACAGCGCCATGGTAACTTGCCAGGTGAGACTGTAGGTAGGAAGTGTTGCCACTTGTAAGAACCCAAAATGTAATATCTGCCCATAACGTAATAATTTGGGCCCATTTGAAACATAATAAACCCCATAACGTAACACTTCTCTACCCATAACGTGATAACATTCGGCTTAATAACGTAATAAGTTATTACGTTATTGGCCGAGGTTTTCAGATAGGTATGTAGCACAGATGACTTCAGTGTTTGCAATGCACATTACTATTGATAATAGTAAAACTAAAATTGAGAATACTGTATGTGTTTGTCATTATTATAATAACTAAAAACGTAGTAGTGTGACCATTTGATTTCATACATAGGAAATGCAGAGGATAACAGATTAAAATATCCAGTTACTGATATGTGTTGTGAGACGAAATACTGGAGGTGAGACGAAATATGAACAGTCATCTGGGTCATCTGTGCTACATATACCTCTGAATAACCTGCCCATAATGTAGGCTAATAATGCTGGCAGACAGCAGATTTACTCAACCCTCTCCTAAACAGGAGATGAATGTAAAAAGTAGGAAAAAAGGAAGTTGTCAAGTTTTTTTAAGTTATTGTAAGGCAAATAATGTAACGAACTGCCAAATACCTCAGAATATTATATTATATTAAGAGAATGTTATTACATTATTGGTAAAGTAATAATATGACTATGTTATATATGGCTTTATTACATTTCAAATGGGCAAAAATTATTATGGTACTGGAAGTTATTAGCATCGTTATTACATTATTAAAGCTTTTTGTAGTGTAAGGCCAATAACGTAATAACCTGCCCATAACGTAATAACTTCTTACATTATGGGCAGAATATTATTACGTTATGGATGAAATTATTACCTTATGGGCTTTATTACGTTTCAAATGGGCCCAAATTATTATATTATGGGCAGTTTTGGGTTCTTACACCCCTCTTAACCTGTAGTCTAATAGCTTAGCTCCAAAATATAAAGGAATCGTTCAGTTTGTGATACAAGCATGAAAATTGGTACATAATAGCCAAAGGCATTCCAAAAAGAAATGGATATGGAGCCATCGTGAATTTTCAACATGGTGGCCATGGCAGATATTTTTCAAAATGGCCGCCAGCAACAATAGTTTTATTGGATATTATATATTTTAGACATATTTACCATTCATACCACTTGGTAAATGTAATATGGATAATTGAAAAGTTGTCATGAATATTCAAGATGGCTGCCATTTTCAAGATGGCCCCTGTCACTTGTATGATTTATCTGATATAGGTGATATTGGTGTGAAATCAGTCATTTTTCATGATGCAGAATTCTAATTTGGAACTTTGGAATTAACCAGAAGCATCCTTTTATCTCATTCTATACTTGGTATACAATATAGTATCACTGTTTCATTCAAAATGGCAGCCCATGTCAGATAGTCATACAATAGTGGAGTCTGTTAAGGGTTTTTACCATTACGGAACGGACAAAAGCACTTTGCATGGTGTTTCCTTAGGGTATATGCTGTAATTCTAGCCTAGGAGTCCTCCGAAACTTTCTATTATGTCATATACAATATGTCATGTTGTGTAATGCATTACATTGTTATTACATGACATTATACTTAGCTGACAATGTTAATATAGCCTAGTCCCGAACTCAGCAGAGATGAAAGGGCAGTGGTAGTCTGCTTGACCAGATTGATGAAAAGTAAAAAAAAATGTACATAGTAGTGGTGTGCATTGGCACTGCCCTCACGATTCGATAGCGATTCCATTCCATTGTACAATGCATTGCAATGCATTACATTTCTATTGAAAGCAAAGTAAATGTTTCATCAGTCATGATGAGGCAATACAAGTAGTCAGTTACTGAGAAACATTTTTTTGGCTGTTTTCTGTATAAGTCTTGCAGTTTTCAATGCTTTGAAGTGCTTTTATTTAATGTAACATTCATTTGCTTCTGAAATATCCACGGAAGTAATTGAAACTTTAAAAAATGTCTGCATCGAATATGGAACTTGCTGCATTGAATTGAATTTTCCATGCCCCGCATTACATTGCATTACCGAATCGATTATTGTAGTACATAGTGTGAAGTCTGTGCTGACATGCTTGACAGCAAATGTACCATTGTGAACGACTTGAGAAGATTCTTGGTATGAATTCCAATGAACATTTCCCACACTAAAACTATGGTGAGAATAGACGACTGCTGCTAATGCTTGCTCAGCATCTGAATGGGGAAGTGTCAGTGCAGGATGATGTCCAAGGTAGCAGGTTCTCCATCCTCTATTTTCCATAACAGATATTTTTTATTTGTATGAGAGAGGGTAAAAGACAGGACCTCTCCATATGTATGAAGAACCCATAAGATCACCTAATTCGACATTCTCACAAGTAGCACTGTGCATATATTGAGTGCATTTCAGCCAACTTCAGAATGGCATTACAGAGATATTACTCAATATAGTGTACATGTAGGCAACAATATGTCTTCAGTTCAAATTAAATGGAATGTATTCTAAGTAGGTGTTGAGTAAGTAGGCAGGGTTCAATTGCAAACAAGTCCTCACCTACTAAGTGTGTCACAAGTTACATTACAGTTAGTCAGTGAGTACTTCAATTGCTACTTCAAAACTGACAGCTGATGGACAACATGTGCCATTCTCGTATGGTATATACTATAAAAGTAAATCATTACCGGTACTCATTTTCTTGATATGCAAGGCACACAAATAGTCTGGGAGGAAGGATAGTCTACCATATCCCCACCCCCCCCCCCCCAAAAAAAAAAAAAATGCCACATGACTTAACATGAACTTGACATGAATGCCACATGACATAACCTTCAAGATGTTGAGTGGCAACAGTAACAGAACTCATTCCCACTACACTTTTTTGCTTTCTATTGCACATGACATCAGAATGCTCTACATGTTTCAGTTCTATAATTGTACAGTACAGTTCAGTACAGTGCAGTGCAGTGCAGTACAGTACAGTACAGTAGCATACAGTACGGTGCAGTATAGAAAAGTACAGTAGAGTATAGTACAGTACAGGTGCATACAGTACAGTGCAGTACAGTATAGTACAGTAATATACAGTACGGTGCAGTATAGAAAAGTACAGTACAGTACAGTGCAGTAGCATACAGTATAGTACAGTACAGTAGCATACAGTATAGTACAGTACAGTATTTCACATTACAGTACAGTATAATAGAGTATAGTACAGTACAGTAGCATACAGTATAGTACAGTACAGTACAGTACAGTACGGTATTTCACATTACAGTACAGTATAGTAGAGTATAGTACAGTACAGTATAGTACTGGGTCGTAAGGAAGCAACGTTCTAAATTTCACACTGTTTTCAGCTCCGTAACGGTAATGGCCTTTTTCTTGAAAATGGCGGCCATCTTGAATATTCATGGCAACTTTTAAATTATCCATAAGACATTTACCAAGTAGTATGAATGGTAAATATGTCTAAAATGTCATATTATATCCATTACTCGTAAGAAAACTGTTGTTGCTGGCGGCCATTTTGAAAAATGGCTGATATGGCCACCATGTTGAAAATTCACGATGGCTCCATATCCAGTTCTTTTTAGAATGCCTTTGGCTACATGTGTATCAATTTTCATGCTTGTATCACAAACTGAACGATTGTTTTGGTTAGCCGCTGGATTTTTCGTAAGCAGAGCTTACACACCGCCTCATCTAAATCCCCTGGCTCTCCCTTTTTCGTTGGGCTGAAAGCCATAATTTTCCCAAATGGGAGACGTCACATGGGGCTTGGGTACAATTGCTACTGCTGCCATCTTTCGGTTATTGTTGAACTATACTTTCTCGCTGACTAAGCGGGAAAAGGGGCATCATATTTATGTAGGTACATTTGTGTAGAAATGTTTGTTGAACATATATATTTATATACATTTTTATAGGGTCAGCGTAACCCAACACACAAGACAACAAACAAGAAATTTCGACTTCCCTAAGTACTGGAAGCTATGCTAGCAGCACAACAGCGGAACCGAACAGGAATAAACAGCATCGTAGCAGTCTGCCCTTGATGGCAGAGCAATAAAAAATAAACACATCGTGGCAACACTAACAAATAATTCACAAACTACTCTGAGAATGCGTTTTACCTACAGTTTTGTTCACAGCAAATGTGCACACCATGCACATTCTGTGGAAGCTAGTTTATTGTTGATATTGGACGATCGCATACAACGGTAAACATGGATAATAAGGGAATATCCAAAGCCATAAATTGTCTGGACTAGGGAGAGGAATAAAGCAGAGACAAAGGTAGGTGACTGCATTTTATTATATATTGCTACGAGTATGCATAGTTCTACTCTTGTAATATCAGACTGAGGAAGAATGAGACCGCAACAAGCAGCCTGCAGATGCGCGCGCATGTGTGTGCCTTGAACCTATATGCAAAGATGACGGTTCTGCAAGTGCTTCAGCTGGATATCTGTGAGATAAGAAGTATTGAGAAACCTTGGGCCTCATTAATCATCAGTTCGTAGAATGCATTCTAAATTGTGTCCTACGAGTGAAACATAGAATGGTCGCAAGTACAGAATAATCTGGATTTATCAAACGTGCGTTGGCTGCTCCTACGCACACCTCTCCATGATAAGTCCCACACCTTCCAAATCACTGTGCAAGCGCGCATTCGGGTAATTTGCATCCCGAAACGCCTTCAATTAACCATATATGGTATTAAAATACATTCAAATGCCATGTTAATTCGAAGGCGTCACCCTGTTTGGACACACATGAACACACGCGCCACACAAAGTGCTGGCGGGAAGTGCGAAGATGGAAACATTTCCACGGCAGAAGTGGAGGTGCTTTCGACAGGAGGAGGACAGTGTATCAAAATAAGTAAAAGAATGAGATACACGTCGACGAAAGCACTGTAAAATATCACACTATCATACTCAATTGCCATTCAAAGCCAACTGTACCTTGCAGGGTCAATATTATTTGCAATATCATGTTTCCTCCACTCGCACGCATGGTCTGAGGTGTGCGTATATTTAGGCACATTTGTACGTTCAAGTACATGTTCAGAAATTCCACACTTTGCTCAGGAATGATCGCACGCATGCTTTACGCACAGATCTGTGCCTAAGAACGCTTGATAAATGAGGCCCCTTGTCTAAATGACGCGTCCACAGGCTGTAAACACAGCAAACATGCAAACATAAAATGCCGCACCCATACTTGGCCTGGACACGCACCGCGGAGGTCCTCTCGGCACCGCGGTGATTACATTTTGCGGTTACCGCGACAGCCCTAAACTAATATTTACTAGACTTTGACCAATCGTATGGTAAGTTGTGCAGCTCAAGATGTCTATTACTGGAAATTTCTTGTATGAAAGGAATATTTTTATCCAGGGGTAAAGAAAACTTAGAAATTCATGGTAGTGGTAAATGTCAGAGAAAAAGATACAGTACAACTTCTCCAATACAATTAGTCCATCACTAATTATAGGGGACATTCTGTGTCTAATGGAGATGGAGATGCAGCACTAGCGGAGGAACTGAACAGCTTCTTTGACCGCTTTGAAGCTCAGACGCAGCATTCAGGCGTACCACTCCAGCCCCAGCAACAACCCACTCCACACCTTAGCATCCCCCCACCCACTCTGGAGGTTGCGGCAGATGACGTGAAGCGAGTGCTTCGTGCTGTGAACCCGAGGAAAGCAACAGGCCCGGATGGTGTACCAGGAAAGGTGCTCAAGGCATGTGCGGACCAACTAGCACCAGTCTTCACTGACATTTTCAACCTGTCACTGAAACAAGCCACCATCCCAGCCTGCTTGAAATCTGCCACCATCATACCTGTTCCAAAGAAGGCATCTACTACCACCCTCAATGACTTTCGCCCTGTTGCACTCACTCCAGTCATCACCAAGTGCTTTGAAAAACTGGTGCTGAGACATATAAAGCCTGTCACCGCAACCCTAGACCCTCATCAGTTTGCATACCGGGCAAACAGATCCACTGAGGATGCAATAGCCATTGCTCTCCACTCTGCACTGAGTCACCTGGAAAGACAAGGGAGCTATGTCAGGATGCTCTTCATCGATTATAGCTCAGCTTTTAACACCATCATTCCTGACATCCTAATCCCCAAGCTGAGATATCTAGGACTTCCATCATCCACATGCTCCTGGATCAAAGACTTCCTTGTTAATCGTCCCCAACAGGTGAAACTAGGTCACCATCTCTCAACCATCCGCACCCTCAGCACCGGCTCGCCCCAGGGATGTGTGTTGAGCCCACTTCTCTACTCCCTCTACACGTTTGACTGTAGCCCCATCCACCCAGAGAACATCATTGTCAAATTTGCAGATGACACAACAGTGGTGGGGCTGATAACCGAGGGAAAGGAGGAGGCCTACAGGGATGAGGTCCTGAAACTTGGAGAGTGGTGTGCATCCAACAACCTGGCCCTGAACATCTCCAAGACGAAGGAGCTCATCCTGGACTTCCGGCGGAACAAAGATGCTCCTGCCCCCCTGTACATCAATGGTGAACGTGTAGAGCAAGTGAGCTCATTTAAATTCCTAGGTGTACACATCTCCGCTGATCTCTCCTGGTCGACTAACACCTCAGCTCTGGTAAAAAAAAAAAAGGCCCAGCAGCGATTACACTTCCTCAGAGTACTTAAGAAAGAACAGTTAGACTCAAGCTTGCTGGTGACCTTTTACCTTTCCAACATAGAGAGCCTGCAGACCTACACAGTGTCAGTGTGGCACTCAAGTTGCACTGAGGCTGACAGGAAGAGACTGCAGAGGGTGACCAAAACAGCACAAAAAAGCATAGGCTGTCCCCTGCCACCCATACCCACCATGTACAACTCACGCTACGTAAGTATAGCCTGGTTCACACCAGACGGTGTGTGTGTAGCTCTGCTCCGCCAGGGGGCGCCGAAGCTACACACACACCGTCTGGTGTGAACCAGGCTAGCGTAAGTAGAGCCAGGAGTATCATTAAAGATCCCACACATCCTGGCTTCCATCTCTTCACACTGTTGCCCTCTGGCAGGCGCTACAAGGCATTACCAGCCAGAACCAATAGGATGAAGAACAGCTTCTTCCCCAAAGCTGTTACAACAATGAACTCACACTTACTGGACCTATAAAGGACTGTGCACTTTGTAGGGAAGCTAAAATCTCAGTATACTTTGTATAATGACAATAAAGGCTTTCTATTCTATTCTATTCTATTCTATTCTATTCTATTCTATTCTATTCCAACTTAAAAAAAAAACGTACTCTTCCTTTAGTTTCTTGTCAATTTCGCAGTGATCTTTGCTATGAATGAATGAATTGTGTGATTTGGTTCCATGGGCAGGCAAACTCTAAGAGATCTTTATTTTTCCAATAGGATTGGGTGGGACACGAGGATCTCCTGCTGTATCCTTTGCCACGGGCTACTTAATAACTAGTAACCCTGATGGTGAGGAGGCGTTTGAATGGAATCAGAGGGATTTCTCGGATCATGAACATGCAGAATGATAATGAGCATTACTGTAAGCTTATGATGCTTATGGGTAACGGTGGGTGTATGGTCTCACCATGAGGCTGTAGTCACTCGTGCATTTCACACCCTGTGTGGATCCATTTTCTTTCTCTCTCTCTCTCTCTCTCTCTGCACATAACTGACTATTACACTTCCATACACTTAATGTGATTCTGCATTCCCTTAAAACACCCCTGCTTCCAGGAGTCAGTGTTCTCCGCCTTTTCAGCAGCTATCATATCTTTTCATTGGTTGCATTCCTTGCTTCTGTGCAGGAAAACCCTTAAGCTGGCATGGTGTGAATCCTTGACAGTTTGCATGTGTGATCTCCACAGTGAGTATGTGTGAACTGAGTCTGGCTGTGTGTCTGTCTGTCTGTCTGTCTGTCTGTCTGTCTGTCTGTCTGTCTGTCTGTGTGTGTGTATGTGTGTGTGGTCTCTGAGTGTGTGCATGCATGGTCTGTGTGTGTGTGCACATAAGCTTGTGTGTCCCCAGGAGGGTGATGGGAAGTGATGCTGCCATCCTCTCCACTTACTGCTCAGAGCCATAAAGAACACCACAGGAGAGAAAAGCATGTACATGTAGGCCTACAGGACATTAGTGTTTCTCAACGGGGGCTCTACAGCCCTCCAGGGGTTGTTGGGGACACACCACAAAATCAGCGAACATTACACCTATGACACGCATTTGTGCCTGTACCTGATGCACGTAACTGTGGTGTTGTTTAAGGGCCAACATACAGTACCATCAGGCAAAATTGAGCGTCTCCTGCACACTCCTCCAGAGCGCGGTTGCTGGCATTGAAGGAGCATTTTATCTCCAGGACACCTATGCCATGACAGGCACATGACACTAGACCATCAGGCGATGCTCCAATTCATGGAAGGTCGCGGTTGATGATTAGACCGGATGCAGAGATGTGGAAATCTTCATGTTGATTTTCCATGACGGTCTGGTATGCCACTCTTGCCACATCTTCATTTTGAATACCCCATCTGTTAAACACAGAGAAAACATAAATTGTCAATAATAAGAGGGAAGGTGAGACTGTAGGCCTCATGTTCACACCAAAAGAAAGGTTTTGCAGCTGAAGTGAATGTCAACAGCTGAATGTAAAAAATTATACATTACTGTACACCCTTGGATTGGAAGGGATTGTGGGTTTTTTTTTGCACAAGTATAATTTGGTTTCTGAAATGTATTGGTGGGGGGGGTTGGGGGGTTTCTCCTAAAACTGTATACCTAGGTTGCTGCTGAGGATAAGTTAGAGCACCGTGGATAGCAAATCCTCTTCATCAGGGAACAAGAGTTCTTGGTCCTGGCTGCATCATAAAATGCTGAAGCAATGACTCGTCCTGCTTATTTCACACACACACACACACACACACACGATCGATATTAACAGAAATAAGAAGGGGGGGAAAGTGACATTTAGTAGGGCCTATGTGTCAGTAATGTAATGGAGATGGGTGTGGTGTGAAGTGCTGTAACCAGGGAGTGCGCGCAGAAGGTCCCAAGAAGCCAAATGTTGTCATTACCCCAGGCACTCCGCCACCTGCAGGTCAAACAAGACAGCAAATAATTAGGCAAACGTTTGCAGGGAGTGTTATAACAATTCGCCATTATGTAAAATAAATGCGGGTAATTATGTTCAACCAGAGAATTTAGAATACAGGGAGAAGGTTCACACTGATTGGTTCCCATTGTAGCCAGTTAGCTTTGCATGCATATGGCAGTTCCTATGGAATGTCCACTAGTTGGCGAGCGCCGGTAAGTCTTTCATGTTGGAAAATATATGGAATGCAAAAGGGAGCCCAAATGCTAAATTCATTGCTAATGCAATTTCCAGTCACAAATCTCATCAACAAAATATTCCTGGTAAGCACTATTGCTGGTGTTTAATGATAGGCTGTATTGTCAAATCTTTCAGGTGTCTAGTTTTACAGCAATGAAGAAGATTTCGACCTGTACTCGCTAGCATCCCGCTAATGTTTATGGGTTTGACCACTCATAAATGGAGTTTTGTGACCCAGTATAATAATCTAGTGGCGCAAAATAATCGAAACGCTACTCAAACGAGGTCTTATTATTTCTAGCTTCGAGTTGAATATTAATATTTCAGGGCAAAAAATTATTTTAAAAATCCAAAAAATTATAATAGTAGAAAACTTCATTGACACCCATTCATTGTGCACTTGTTCAGAGTAGGGTTAGCCATTTGTGGCTAGTAGCTAGTTCCGCGAGTGAACACCCCCTGGTTCAACTCACCTAGCCGTGTGAACTCAGTGGGAGCAGTGATGCTGTCCTTTGGCCTGAAGGATGGCTGGCAAGTCAGGAGACAGTTTGGTGGATGAGCACTTCAGAGAGGTGGCGATCAGTCATTCTGGTTCTGTGTCTGCTTTTATTGTAATTCAAGAGAGAGAATGTCTGCTCGCATATGTAGGTTGAGCGGAACAGGCTGATCTTTTTTTTTTCTGGCATGTCTTCTCAAGAGAGGGAACTGGGCATCATCCAAACTGCGGTAGAAGTCAGGCAGGGAGAGAACCTGGTGTTGACTCTTCAGAAAATCTCCAATTGCAGACTCTCTTCCACGTCTTGTGCGTCTATCAGGAAAGGGGTGGAGAACAACCTGATGTCGTTCTCAATGGAAGAGAAGTCCTTGAAACGGTGGTCGAATTCTGTCGCTAGAGATGTGATCACAGACACATACTTCTCCTTTTTAGCCAAGAGGTTGACTTTGGGGAAAGCTGTTCTTATTTCAAGCAGCGCTGGGAAGTGCGCAACATTGAAGCTGCATAGTTGTGCTTCAAACAAGCGGAGCTTCACCCGAAAGGCTTTCACCTGTGCGTACAGGTGTGACACCAGCTGGTCTTTGCCTTGTAGGTTCTTGTTCAGTGTATTCAGGTGCTGAGTAAGATCAACTAAAAATGCCAGGTCTGCCAGCCCAAGTGGGTCACTCAGTTCATGAAGAGGTTGGCCCTTCTCGCTCAAAAACTGCTGGATTTCTGATCTCAGCGCGTTAAACCGTAGCAGCACAGAACCGCGGCTCAGCCAGCGCACATCGGAATGATAGAGTACATCGCCGTATTCAGCATCTATGTCATCCAAGAAAGCTTGGAACTGTCTGTGGTACGTCCCTCTCGCTCTGATGGTGTTCACTGTTTTTACCACAGTGTCCAATACATCGCCCAGCTGTGCTGTTTTTGCACACAGTGCTTCTTGGTGCACTATGCAGTGCATCTTCACGGCCTCCCCTCCACTTTCTTTAACCTTGGCGCACACCATCGATGCCATTCCTTTTCGATCCCCTGTCATGGTTGGAGCCCCATCTGTTATTACTCCACACAACTTGTCCCACGGAAGCTCCATCTTCTCCACTGCCCCTGACACGGCTTCAAAAATATCTCTACCCGTCGTTGTGCCCTTTAAGCTTGTATTTTATTCCCACGTAAAAACACTCTTTGTTGGGCTAGCAGACCAGCAGTCAATTCCTTAACTTTCTGAGTTCGCTCAGCACCCGTGTATGATGCGAAACTCTTGTGTTTTGTCTCATAATGCCGACGGACATTATACTCCTTCATAACAGCAATCGATTCCTTACAGATCACTCATACACACTTCCCATTTGCAGAGGTGGAAAGTAACTAATTACTTTACTCGCGTTACTGTAATTGAGTAGCTTTTTTGTGTACTTGTACTTTTTAAACTACTTTTTAACATTTTTAATTTTACTTTTAATTGTACATTTTACAGCACAAGCGTTACTGAGTAAAAAAACAACCAAAAATTTTAGCCTAGTTTATAAAGAGAGGCGCGTGCGACCTCTCACTCAAACGCTGATGGCTGACATGGAGGCTGACGATGGAGATTCACTTAACTCAGAGGAGATCAACATTAGCTGTTCTTCCTAAACCCAGTGCACCCCACATCTCAATAGAGGCAGAAAACGCTGATTGCTAAAAAAAACAACTTTTTACTTTTACTCAAAGTACATTTTAAATGATTTACTTTTACTTGAGTAGATTTTTTGACTGGTAAATTTACTCGTACTTGAGTACATTTTCAACAGAGTAACAGTACTTGTACTTGAGTACAATATTTTAGTACTCTTTCCACCTCTGCCCATTTGTTTCGGTGAAAAAAACAGTCAGTTTTCCACTGTGTTTGAAATTTAGGGCACTCACCATCAATTTTCCGCAACTTTGAGGATGACATGTTGACTGTTCACTTCGAGACACAGAACCTTAGTTGCTTAGCGACTATCATTTCCCCCTTGTTTCTCTGATAGGGCTACTACAGTAACAACTAGTGGAATTGGAGAAGTTTTAGCGGGTGGCGCCATCTGGTGTTGAAACTCAGAATTGCAACAGAGTTACAATGTAGGTCAAATATAATGTGCGGGCCATGTTCAATGACATTTTAAAAATCTGCCGCGGGCCAATAAAAACGGGCTCGCGGGCCTTAGTTTAGACAAGCATGCCATAGAGTGATGGACCTGTAAAAAGAACATGCCATTACTGAAAGACTGGTCATTGTTATTAAACCAATTGGCAAAGGAACTAAAACACTGGTCTCTTGTCCTCCGGTCCCAGGCACCATTGACAAGTAGAATAAACGAATCTTCTTACTTCAAGAATAACTCGAGCAACGTTGGATGCAATTGATGTTGTTTGTAGTCGTAAATAGATCTGTAAAACTATAAAAGAATGAAGAATGCTTTAAATAAATAGGAATAACAGGCTAAATAACAGGCTACATACAATGGGATGAGATCTGCTTGTTTACACAGACTCAGGAGATTAACAAGCAAACATACATTGATTACTAAAATTACTTACAAGCATTGCTTTCACAGACGAAACAAAGTTGCCATTAAGTTGCGATCTGGCATTACAGTTACTGAAGTTGTTTATGTTGGTTGCCGTAGCAACGACTTGTGGACCACAGCCAGACTGCCTCGCGGCGTCATTACTGTAAAAAAAAAGAGGTTCCGTAACACTCCCAGGGTTGCCAGATGAGGCTGATGATTTCCAGCCCAAAAAATGCTCAAAACCCACCAAGAAGCACACAATCCCGCCCAATTCCATTGATTTCAATGTAAAAAATTGGGCGGGTTTTTCTGCTAAATACCATTTTTGCCTGCAGACGGCCATCCTAAGTAGCCCAATCTGGCAACACTGAACACTCCCCGTCTGATATTGAACATAATATCAATATATATTTTTTTCTTTTAAATACGAGGAGAACAGTGTCACATGAAAGAGAACAATAACATCAAAACATATAGAACTGTTATAAGGTGAATTCTAGTTCTTCATTGCTTTCTGGCCTACTGCCAGCTGATTGCTACCACTACCTCAGCTTGGAAGGTCCCACTGAACTTGCCAGGTGATGTTGTAGTAGTAGTAGATTTTGCCCTCTGAGTCCCAGGCTGGTTCCCAGTGGGGAGGCAGCACAACCTCGCGGCGTCATTACTGTAAAAAAAAAGAGGTTCCGTAACAACTGGTGTCAGAGTTGAAAGGAGCTCATTAAAAAGGCGTCCTCGGTAACCTGTTGGTAACACCAGAGGTCGTGATAGAACAGAAAATAGCTACCTGTCTGGCAGTTCACTCGTTTATGTCTCGGTTATACCACGTTAGATATTTCTGTCCATTTTGTTTGCCAAGCATTCAACCCCACCTTTGTAAGACCAAGCAGATCTCATTTTGATCGCGAAAATATCTGCTTGGTTGCGACTGAGGCTATTGTTAGTGCACAACTTTCATTGTATCCACCAGTTCCAGCCCAACTGTTATGGTAAATAGCCACGTATGTTTTTCTCTCAGATAAAGATGGCAAAACTGGTGTTTGGCTATGCATAACTTAATATTGTAATAGTCGCTTTTTAGCGTGACATAGGGCCTACTTCTTTGTGATGACTTGAGAATCTCACTTCACCCACAAGTTGGGAAGGGTCGCGCGAGTTAACATTTATAGCCAAGCTACTTCTGCGACCCAGTACAGTAGTCGTAGGCCTAATGACCAAGTAGTCTAACAAACGATTGCTTGAGATAATGACAGTTAGCGTATCATACCACTGAAATACTAATTCATTGCGGGCCCAACACTGGCAACATATCAGTCGTTTTTGAGGGCCCTACATCCAATAACATCTTTCAATGACAGCTAACTGTGGCTGTAGGGTAGCACCATAGTAGAGCTAGATAGAATCTGTACTGGCCTCACTAAACGTGTACATGTCTAGATATCCAGTACGTATAAACAGCCAGGAAAGGAAAACGATAAGAAACATCCCAATCTTCTGTATTTTCTCTTCTCCTTTATTACTCGTCACCGCGGGTAATATTTATGCTGTAAAACTAAACAGAAACATAGAATAGAACACATTTAGCTCTCCGATTCCAAATCCATATTCAACACATACCCAAGTTAGGCATGGTACGGTTTATGTGGACAAACCGAACCTTACGGTTTGCTTCTCACGGCACGGGGCATGTGTAAACCGTACGGTGTCCACGGTTTAAGTTTTTTTTTGTGACCAGACGTTCGACGTGCGCATTGTAGCCCGTATGTTACCACGTGGTTATCATCGCAAAGAAGCGAAACTAAAGCAAGGAGGAGCGGCGTGTACAAACATGGCAAGTGGAAGTGAGGAAGGCGGGCCGCCTAGGCCGGACATAGAGGATGCACCCTCGTCATTTAAGTCAGGTGTGTGGGACCATTTTGGATTCCGCGTCACTTATGATGATGCTGGCAAAAAAAACGTGGATCGAACGGCAACGATATGCAAGCATTGCAAAATGCATGTTCCGTACGCTGATGCAAACACTTCAAACATGGCCAGCCATGTGCGCAGATATCACCCAAGTTTGGTAGTGGAGGGGAGGAGAGGAGCGCCTGCCAAAAAGCCCTTCACCATTAGCGCGGCATTTAAACAACCTCTGGCTGCAGACACCGCCAAGGCCAAATCAATTTCAAAAGCCATTGGCTTATTCATCGCAAAGGACATGCAGCCCTACAGCGTGATGGAAGGTGAAGGCTTCAGAAACATGCTGAAGGTGTTGGAGCCGCGATATGTGATGCCCACTCGGAGATACTTTGGCACGAATGTCATTCCACACCTATATGAAGAGACAAGACAGGATATAGTTAAAGAGCTATCGGAGGCATGCCAGGTAGCGCCACAGATATCCTATAGGAAGACTAGATACGCCATCGCGTATTTCAAGCACGTCCACACAGATTGGCCATATTAGCACAGCCTAAACTCTCCACAGACCCTCCATGACACCTGAAGTAAACTGAAGAATTGAAACGTTGGGATACTTAAAATGTATACTGTTGCTTCGCTGAAATATTGACACGTGTATATCAATGGTAGGGCTCCTTAAAACGTAAGTGTAGACTGGGGTAAAACGCCCAGGAGAGTAATATGCTTCCCACTTAACCTATTTGTCCAAAAATGTAGATAGACCTACAACTAATACTCATTTTAACCATTGCTGTGCATTACGTTGACGGCATGGATATATTCATTGCACCAAATTAAAGACGACAGAGGTGACGTACTGGAAGAGAGATGTACAGCGCAACAAGTTAATTCTATCTGGATGGCTTTAGCGTCACGACTCATTTTGAACACAAGATGGAGCTGTCGAAACCAAAGCAGATGTAGACTACAAGTGAACGTTTATTTGGTATTTTACTGAAATATAAAAGATTACTTTGTGCATTTGTTTATGGGATCTATTTAATTACCTGAACAAGCCTACTGAACTATATTACACATGATTTTAGACCTATGAACATTATAATGTAATGTAATATAATATAATAATAATGTGAATATTCATCACTATGCAGTATCAACATATACTTTCGTTTGGATTTTTTTATACTGTATAACAAACCGACCCTTTCGAAAACCAAAAACTCACTGCAACTGGTTGAGGCAGCAGGCTGCGCTAACATGGCCGCCATGCGCGGACGTTCGACTTGCATGACGGGAACGCGGACGACGCATCTAGGCTCAATTCGAAACGGGAGGCAGTGACTCGATGACTCTCCTCCTACATAAACTGGTTACTGATCAGATAGGTGTAGTTAGCTGATGAGGCAGCCGTTACGAACGGCACGAACGAGTGCGCTGCCTTGCACATTTGATGTTACGGCGATTCTATGGCGGGAGTTACGTTCATCACGTTAGCGCTTAGCTTACGCATGCTATTTGAAAGGTGAATGATCGTCAGACGGCGGAATCGTAAAATAGGCTATAAATAGATCTAGCGACAGCATATTTAGATACTACAATGTTGATTTATGCATTCGATTTTCAATATCTACATACATAAGTGTCAGAATAAAGAGTATGATAAGGTAGTAGCTTGGGTAGTAGCCATGTTTGTTTTTCAGGTTTCCGGTTGAGAGGGAGGTGGCGCACAGCATGTTGGGTACCAAGGCAGCGAAGTCAGCATCTGATGTATCCTCGAAATATCCTCGTTACGCCCACAAATGCAGTCAACTGCCGAGAGAGGAAATAAAGCAATTTTTCGTTTCGATCCACACTTCATGACTCGATGTCCAGTTAGCTCACTGGAAGGACAGCTGCCTTCCCTGTTTCGAATTCAGCCCTAGTCTTCCTGTAGGATATCTGTGGGTAGCGCTGACAACAGATGGATGGACTTCCAGGTCCACGGAAAGTTACCTAACAGTGACCGCCCATCACATTACGCCCCAGTGGGAGTTAAGAAGCTGCGTGTTACAAACGCGCCCGATATACGAGAGCCACACCAGCGAATTCCTGTCCCAAAAGCTGAGAGAGGTGGTGGAGGAGTGGACGTTGGAGAGGGGCAGCGGCAGTATTCCTGTTACAACGGACAATGCCAAAAACATTGTGAATGGCGTAGGTTTGACGGAGGGACTTGGGCCACAGATTTCCTGCTTTGCGCACACCTTCAACCTGGCAGCCAAAAGTGCAATATCTACTGCCCAAATCACACGACTGCTTGTGAGAATCACAAAGGTGGTTACTCTTTTCCACCGTAGCAATACTGCCGCCTTCATCTTGAAAACTAAACAGCACTTGCTGACATTGCCAGACCACAAGTTAACTCAGGATGTGCCAGCTCACTGGAACTCGACATATGACATGTTGGAGTGCTATGTAGAGCAACAGGCGGCCATATATTCCGCCGTGACTGACAAAGACATGAAAAAAAACAAGGACATTATCCTGTTGAATGACGGTGAGACAAAGCTGGCAGAAGGCCTCTTAGAAGTGCTTTAACCGCTGAAGAATGTCACCACCCTCATGAGTACAGAAACATCCCCCTCCGTCTCAATGATCATGCCACTGCAGAGCATGGTGCTGAAAGCAATGGCACAAAGTGCAGCTGACAGTTCTGCCATAAAAAGACTAGCCTGGTCCTGACCATCCCATATACTACCATTTCATTTCGTATTATGGTCTGGAATTTCTTTTCTCTGAAGCGCTTGCAGGAAGCGGGAAGTAACGCCCAGTTCTGGTTTGAATTGATTGGACAGCTCTCACCCAATCGGCGATAGTTACTCATGACGTATCTGTTATGCGCCCAGAGCGAGCGATCACATGACCCGTACAGGAAGTTAACTCACAACAAGCCCATTCCCTACTCTCTCTCGCTAGTTGTTGTGATACAAATGCTTGAAGATTGTGCAGATGGCTGTGAACGATAGCTGCAGGCTCTGCTTTGGAAATTTAAGGATTGATGGATTAATCACGAATTCCAAATTGTTATTTGACAAAAAGGAAGGCAATGTTGCGTCGCAATTATCTAAACTCGGGTTGATTGTAAAGGACACGCCGCAGCGTTCATTCCGGGTCTGTCGCAAGTGCTGCTCCGTTGTCTCACGGCTTCTACAGGACAACTCGATGTTACAGAAATGGCACGACCAGGAGACTGCGGAGGTTTTACAACCCCAAACAGACGAAGCTGCTTCGGCCTCCGCCGACAAAAGGGACCGGGAGCCCACTCCATCCAAAACGCCAAGGCAATTGAAAAAGGCCAGAACATCAGCCGGATTGCCTCCCCCAGCGAGAACCAGCGAGACAGAGGTAAGTTTCACAGCACTATGCCATGCTTAACTGGTAGTATTATGGGATGGGCCAGGACCAGGCTAACTTTGTTGTGTACCACCACATATCCATGGTATGCAGTGCATAAGTTATTGTGTTGATTATGTCAGTCAACCATGTAATACAGGCTACAAGTTGTCATCCTAGTTGCAATGAAAGTGCTTTGATCGTTTCCACTGAAGTCGAAAGATTTCCCCATCCCCCACCTTGGAGTAGCAGTGGGGGATGGTACAGTGATTAGCGCTCTACTTGCACTAAGATCCGATAGGTCTGTTCTGCTATTCTGTACTTCACTCTCGTGATGTTACATGTTTGGACCCACTGACAACTTAATTGGGCTTACACTGTTGGTAAAGTATAGTTTTTGATGTCCCATTCACAGAAGGTGGAGACCCTCCCCCATATAGGCCTACTGCTCAACTTAAACCTACTAACAGGGCTCTAAATTGGCATCAGCCAAATGCTGGTGAAATTTCAATTTTGCTGATGGAAAAAAAGTACTATTGTCTTTGACCCATTAGTGAGAGTGTGCTAGTAAGTTTGACATCAACTAGCTGTTTTGGCTGGTGAAGAACATGTTTAATTTAGAGCCCTGCCCACTACTCACAGATAGACATTAACTTTTTGCTCACCTCCACAGTCATTCAGCCACATGTTTGTTGGGTAAGGGGATGGAGACTCCCAACTGAGATCGCTCCCGGACGTGCGGTCCCAGGTGTTTCTATCACTCCCGGACGTGCGGTCCCACCCGATTATATTTCACGTATTATCATATACTGCCACATACAAGCAATTTAGGGTTAGGTTTAGAGTTAGGGTTAGGTTTAGGGTTAAGGTTAGGGTTATGGTTAGGGTTAGGGTTAGGGTTAGAAACAAAAAACTAACATCAACAACATAACTAGCTCCGTCATATGGCGGTGGTACCGATAGTCTGGCTAGTGGGAGCGAGATGAAATGGGAGCGTCCTGGGTTGGGAGCGTCAATCAGGGAATCGTTTGTTGCCAGCATTGCATTGCACTTTTTCTTTTCCATTATACATATAAGCTCTCAAAATGAGTGATAAAACAAGGCAGTCAGTGCTGTATGATCATATTAAGAAACTATCTGAAGTGTATCAGACAAATAGAATCCAGATTTTGTTTCATAAACCTAAACATTATTTATTATTCTTCATTTACCCTTTATTTAACCAGGGAAAGTCCTGTTGAGTCACAGTGACTTTTCTTCCAAAACAAAACAATATGCTACTGACATATGTCAATCCCAAGATTGAGATACCTGCCAAAGTTACTCGAGAGACTAAATGACTAGCCACAACCCATTTTTGACCAGTTGGCTGGTGTCAAACCCTGCCAACTACTCTTCTGGTATTCTGATTAACTTGATTCATTTGTTAATCCAGTGCTACCCTTTATCTCTTCTCCAGGTTGTTATCAACTACAGTTCTCGGAAGGTGAAAGTGAAGTGCCAGGATGATGTGGCAGGTATTGTCGAGAACTTGGCAAAGAGGAACTTTCGGACTGCAGCCAATCTAATCGCACAAAACAGTGAAGTGATGGAGGAGGTACAAGACCGTGTGTTGGAGGAAGTGGAGGTTGAGTGTCGGACGCTCTGCAACCAGCAAAATCATTTCATGCTGTGGAGGGCAACCGCTACTGATCTTCAATCTTTTTCCTTCCACGACTTACACGCTGACCTGAAGAGGCTGTCCCCTTTCCTGTTCAGCGTGCTCGCCAAAATATCCAAGGACTCCCTACCACACATTTGTGCCGCAGCCTCCATCGCCTTACGGGGAAGAGAGAACCGGTTATCAGCCCTGGCCTACTACATAAATGCTGTGTTGTTATACGGTGGAGCAAAGAAGGCAGCATTCCAGCGACTCTCAAAACTGGGCATCTGCACAAACCATGACAATGCAATTGCCAAAGAAAAAGAACTGGCTCAGCGCTGTGAGAGTCCTGTGAAATCACTAAAAATTGATTTAGAGTCCTTCCTGATCCAGAGGAATATTCAAAGAGGCCTACCATCATCAGGTGAGTTAAGGAAATTATGTGTATGTAAACATTGAATGTCCGTGTTCGGTCTGTTCTCATATTTCTATAGAGATGTCAATGTTGACATTTGTTTTACCTTTTGTTTCCCATAAGGCGCAACGGCACACGCCATCACGACAAGTTCTGACACAACCACCACCAACACAAGCCCGGTCACAGCAATCATCCCTGCCACATCAGCAAGCTCTGCCACAACTACCAACACATCAACAGGCACACCTGCAAGTGCTGAGGGGAATGCCCAGGATACATTCACTTTCAGCGACCTGACCGTAGAAGACATGGATGATTTGGGTGTTGCTCCATTGTCTGCTACGGTTCATCCATCCTCTCCAGCGCCGGCACCTCCAACATACTCCATAGTATTTGACAATCTGGACTTCTACAAGCAGACACATCATCAGTCTGTCCATCACTCCAACAAGTCTATACACTGGATTCACCACATGTGTGTCATCGACAGAGTCAATTCACTCCACCTGGACGAACAAAGCAGTGCAGACGCTTTGATGTCTTATGCCGTTGGCCATTCACTCCCCAATACTGACACGCAAGAAAGTCTACGAAGAGAATATGTCGTCTTGGGTAGTCGCATCCTGACCCAGTATTTGGAGGCATTCAAGAGCTTGGCAAGTGTCGTGATCAAACATATTCCACACCAGTTCTCCGAAGAGATGACCCAGCCCTCTACACATGTATGTTTTAGGTCTATTCACTGTCAAATTGAACCAAACCTTTTACATTGAATGCATTTTATTCTACTAAAAGTATTCATGTCATACTTCTAGCAGTTTTTGACACAACACTACTTCCCTACAGTACCCACTTGGACTTCTAATGAAGAATGAGACCCAAACGGCTGAACTGATTGATGTGCTCCAGCATCTTCATCAACAGTAAATATCTTTTTTTTCAGTTCTCAATACACTGTTATCATAAAATGATGTAGTTGCACTAATTAATGGAAGGAGTTTTACAGTTATGCCTCTTCATTGATAGCTATGTCGTGTGTCCTCAATTCTTTTTATCTTAAGGTATGTCCCAAAACTCCCCGGTGGACCACACAAGATTTTGGTTGGGGGCGACCGCCTGACAGAGGGGAATTGCCGGAATGCCCAGATATGTTTTTTAGAAGGACGGGACGAAGAGGAACGGCTGGAGGGACTTGTCTTCAAATTCGAAGACTGGCATGCCATCCGTAACCTCTTTGAGGTTTGTGTATTCTTAATTAATGACTTCACCCGAACCTCACAGCTCTCGACTAGTTACATCTGAACTTACTTTACTACTGTTGTGAAACGGACAATGATGTCTTTCCTGTGTTGTGTGCATGCTCCAAATGCATTTCTGTATCTTACAGATCTATCATCAGATCTTCTTCGCTGAGGCATCAGCAAAAGACCATGGCACACTAATCGCCAACATGAATCTTTTAAGGTACATGGTCATTACATATAATTATAAGAGTTCAAAATAATTATTATCTTGTTCATTTCTGTTTGTTGAGCTAAACTGTCTTTCTCTCTCTCTCTCACTACATATTTCCCAAGGAGTCTCTCAAGGGAGTCTTTCCTTTACGATGATCCTCGCCAACCCATGACGGTGGCGTGGATGTATGAACTGTGCATGTCCAAGAAAGCATAGCCACCATGAACTAAGGCTGCTTTTCCTCGGGGCCGTTTGGGGAGTGGGGTTATTAGTACCAGTAAATACTGAAAAACAGGTGAGGTGTCTTCTGGGTAAGACAGAGTTTGCATTGAGCACTTCAACTAATACAAATGAGATGCAATGGAAAGGATGACTGTGAGTGTGAGTAATAACCAATGTGAATTTTAAACAATCACGATGTCTGCGTGCTGGGTGTAAGTGTGTGTGTGTGTGTGTGTGTGTGTGTGTGTGTGTGTGTGTGTGTGTGTGTGTGTTGCCATGTCTGTCTCTTTTTTGAGTACTTATTTCTTATGTGGTCAAAATCAATCAAATCTCTGTTGAATGACTTTTGCACACTGACTAAATGTAGTACAATTTGACTGTAATCTGATTTGAGATTCTGCATTAACATTTTTTGCAATTACTGTTGGATAACATTAATATGATTTACAGGTGCAGCAATGCCAAAAAAAGGTCCACGTGCAGCTTACAATGCATATAAGCAATTTGTTGAGATGGACACAACTGCACTGTTCCTTGCTGCAGCTATGGAGCATTTCAAGTTGGATGATGTCACAGGTTTGTTTGACACAATGTTTTGAACCTTCTACTAGATGATTCTGTGATATGTCACAAACAGTGGTGGGAAGCCTGGGTTCATTAGCTGCAATGTAGAGTCCTATATTCCAAACAACCTGGTTTTACTTGTCCAATGCAAAAAGGTTATCGTTTCACCATACAATCAGTTGGTTGTATTGGACGGGTAAAACCACTGACCTCTATACATAGATTGACTCCATATACATAGATAGACTCCATTGGATAAAACCAGGCCATTTGGAATATTGTGAACTACATTGTAACCAATGAGTCCAGGTTACCAACCACTGATTATAATATACTAAATACATCTGTCCTGTTGTGTTATAACATGTCATTACAGCCACTGCTGGAGTTGTGCCAGACCACATTCGACAGGGCGCTGAGGAGGTGAAAAGGACCTGGCTCCATGACTCTGTAGCAGAGGTTGTGGACACGTTCTTGACATTCTTCAACACCTTCATCGTGCCAGCTGCTGTGACAGATGCCGCCCAAGGAAACGCCAAAGAGAAGCTTCCTTGCCGCCAGCCTGGATGTCCAAGGATTTATGTGAACAAAAAGAGCAGAGAGACCCATGAACAGAAGGTCCACCATCTTGTGGTGGCACCTGTACCACCTGCCCAGCCTGCTTCCTCCAGCCTGGTGGACTGCAAGAGGCAGCATTCAGAGGCCCGGCTGTCCTTCGGATTTCTGCTGATGAACATGTTGGACGCTGTAAAGGAGGGAGATGGCGAGCGATTGATTCGCCTTTACAAAGACGCTCTGCTGATTTACAAAGCTTACGGACATACACAGTATGCATACAGCGCATTCCTCTTATCTGTCCAGCTAAATGCCACTTTGTCCCCCCGGCTGGCACATGACCTAACATGGAACAGGTTCTGGAACAGCACTGGTGGCAAAGGAAAAAACATACCCCTTGACCTGCATCTGGAGCACCTTAACAACTTTCTCAAGTCCTACTTGAAGAACAAGGGCTCCAACCTGACAGAAGGCACAGCCATGAGGGTCAGCAGGTCACTTGGTGTCTTAAAGACAATGATGAACCGTGCTGACAGTCAGCTGCAGCTGGCACGTTACAGCGGTGCCCACCATGCACCTGATCGCCAAACTGACATCTACACTTTGCTGGGGGTGTTCAGAGAATCAGGAGTTTTCAAAGACCAACCAGGAAGACACTTTTCTGCCTTTCCTAACTTTGACAGAAATATTCTGTCCAAAATGGACTGGGAGAACCTTCACAAATGGATGAGAGGAAAGCTTAAAGACTGGAGAGGCTTGGCTTTGTAATTTATTGTCAATTGTGTATATAGTGTATATAGTGTATATACTTATTCATGCCTTTGTCACCAGTAGGCTAGACTACTGTAATGCTCTCTTCTCTGGTCTCTCAAAAAAATTAATTGACAAATTACAACTCATTCAAAATTCTGCGGCAAGAATCCTAACAAGAACCAGAATGAGAGAGCACATCTCTCCTGTCTTGGCAGACCTGCACTGGTTACCTGTCTCATACAGAATCGACTTTAAGATTCTGCTGACAGTATTTAAAGCATTAAATGGACTTGCCCCTAGCTATATCTCTGACATGCTCTCTTTTTATGCCCCTGCTCGAGCTCTCAGGTCCACTGATGCCAAGCTGCTAAGCAATCTCTGTCTAGCTCTTCTTCCTCTGCCTTTCCTGCTATTTCTGCCTCTCCTCTATACCTCTCCTTTTAAATCCATCTCTAACAATGATGTTTTTTTCCCATTTGTTAAGCACTTTGAGTTACATGCCTTGTATGACACAGTGCTATACAATTATTATTATTATTATTATAGTTAATAGATTTCATTTGTTTGTCCGGGCCATTTAAATGCTCGCATTTGCACTTTGTGCCAATATCATCTCTTGCACTGTTATGTCTAACTAATCATCTATCTTTGACTGTTTTTTTTTTTGGTTTTTTTTACATCATCATCCTTCAATAGTCTTGTCTATGCCATAACTGTCCAATCACCAAGCTTTTGGGGCACCTCTGAAGTTAAGCAACAAAACATGGAATCGATTGTGTTCCAGGTTTTCTTGTCTTTAAGTATTTGCACTGAAACGAACATCACCTTTTGCTTTTAGTTGTGTCTAGCTTACCATTTTACCTTGTACTGTGAATTTACCTTTCTGAAAATGTGACTGTAGTTCTTCAAAAGTCAATGTACTTAAAATGAAGCATTTGCACTAGTATCAATGCCAACATCACCTGTTAACACTCAGGCCACTTTACAGTAAAGCCATTTTGTACAGTTTGTCTACCTGTTATGGGTTTTGCACATCTTTAATTTATTCAGTATTTTTATGTGAACACAAATGTATGGGAGTTGTGTGGAACCAAAAAGGTTTATCTCTCTAAACATTCCATATTGCACCATTTGCACTTCATCTTGCATTTTACTGTGTTGCCAATAAAGGCCATATTTTTCACTGTATTCTTTATACTTGCAGCGTTTTTATTTATAACAGTTAAACTGCTACACTGTCTGTCTACATTTACAATACTGTAACACCTCTCTAACCTGTGTTGTGGCAAAAATGTCCTACAAGAAAGTTTTCCAACCATATTTTTTTTTTATTAAAGACAATTCAAATTAAACAAAGAAGAGTGGGGCGGGGTGTTTATACAATATATACATAAATTTAAAAAACTAAAACATACACATATGTTAATACTCTGACTCAGAGCTAGTGACATGGCTGCTGAGTGGATCATCTGTATCATCAGCTTCGTCATAGTAGCCAGTGTAATACAAATCTGGGAGAGTGTGTCTTTCCCCTGCATCAGACTGCTCATCCTCAAGCTGATCTGTGTCCACATCTCCGAATACATCGCTTATGATCTGTAAAACCTCTCTGGCATGCTCTATTCTGAAAACAGGAATGTTGGCTAGAATGTAGGGCAGGTCAAATATATACTGACAGTTGTTCAACACAGAGTCCACCAGTTTTTGACTGAATCCAGTGCATGCTTCAGGTGAGGTGAAGAGGTGAGCTGATGGACTGATCAGGCTGTCTCTGTATCCATTCAGCATGTCAACAATCAAGGACTTGTCCTCTGCAGTAACATGCCTTGATCTCAGGTTCACTGGCTTACCCTGAGTCTGTTCATAATCTGGTGTGGGTTCTGTGCATGTGCCCGATGAACAAGGACAGACAGTTTGACAAAATGTGCAACACTGGTGCATTGGCTCAACACCACAGGGCTCAGCTTCAAAATGTGAGAACAGTACTTTCCTGACACATGTCGTTTTTCCGAGGTTGAGCAGTTCTTTCACTTCCTTCTCCGCCTTGTAATTCTGTCCCATGTTGTAAATGATGCCGTGTGCTGACTGACCATTTCTTCCAGCCCTCCCCACCTGCTGTATAACAGACTCAAGGTCCCCTGGAACACCATACATAATCACATGTGATACATTTGGGAAATTCAAGCCCATCCCCAAAGCTGTTGTTGCTACAACAACGCGACAATTCCCTTCCCCCCGCAGTGAAGCCAGCACTCTGTCCTTGTGTTGGGGGAGGGTCTTGCTGTGAAACATACCAATTAAGAGGTTCTCACTTTTACAGTCTGAGTCACAATCCACCCAGGCATGTTGTTGCAGTTCAGCCTTCAAGTACGCAAAAACTCTTCCCACCTTTGGCATAGTCTGACAGTAAATTATTATTGGCTGCATAGTTGATCCCTTGCCTTTCACAAGTTGAACAACCCAGTCAAGGCAGTCCAGTTCATATCTGGGCACATTCTTCAATCCCAGACGGATGTTGGTCTTGTTGGGACTAGCAAGGATGTGCACGGCATTGTCCATGTGAAGTAGGCTGGTGACGCGATCTCTGGACTTGATGTCTGCAGAAGCAGTCAACGCCAGTACAGGTGTACCTGCCAGTCAGAGATATTTTCAAAATTAAATCAAACCCAAAACAGCATGTAATATTGCATTTCATTATATATTCTAATGTAGTTGGACTATGGAGATAGTGTCGGTGTGTTCTCCAGATCTACACAAGTTCTTAAAGAGCACTGAGCCAGGTTCTTAATATGCAGTCATTACACACACACACACACACACAATGTGTGACTTAGCCTTGAATTGATGAGGTGGTCACAGATTCTACAGTACAGAGGAACACCCTCCAGAAATAAATAAGATGCTCCCATTTCCTTCCACATTATAGCAGTAGTATGTGGTTATGTGGATACTTAGCTATCAAACACCCATTGTGTAAGCCACATGGATAGAACTGTACATTTACATTACAATTAATAAAAGTGCGCCGAATATTATGTAAAACAACCAAAGGACAAATGCGTTGACATGACGGGCATTAACAACACAGATGAGTCATTCAACTCACCTTCCTTCGTGATAGATCTCAGTTCTCCGAGCTTTGCAAAACTCTCCCGGAATGCAGTCTCGCCTGTCGACACCTCACCCCTAATAAGACAGATGCAGAGCAAATTTATTCATGACGCCACGTGAATACTCTTGATTTAGTACAAGTAACGTTGCAGCGGTTGTAAAATGTTAACTTACCATTTGTACGTGAGATGGACTTCATCCACAACGACACCGAGAATGTTGTCTCTGTAAGCAGCTGATGATAGCATACGTCGCCATTTAGAGTTCAGCAGCCAAGACTCTGGGCTTCCAAAGACCAAACTGAAGCGTCCATCTAAGATGTCCTGCTCTTCATGCACGCCGAGCTGTGCTACACTAACTCCCAATTTCCCTGCTTCCATTATTTGGTCCTCCATTAAAGCCAAGAGAGGCGAAACAACAACAATGGGGTTCAACTCAGTGCCATTGCGTGTAGCCAACTCCTTAGCTACGAGTGGAGCTAGCTGAAAAATGAGGCTCTTCCCGAAACCCGTTGGGAGCAAAGCCACGACATCTTTCCCTTGGATGAAATTAATCAAGGCATCCTCTTGCTCCGGTTTTAACACACTGATGTGTGGAAATCTACTCAGAACGGCCTGGATAGCTCCTCTGGCATCTGCCATCGTTGGGGTTGCTAGCTACAAACTTCGTCATCGTCATCGTCACGAGCGCCCTCCCCCTTTCGCCCCCACCAACCCGTCTCTTCGTTTATTGGCTGCTTTCTGGAGGGGGGGCGTTCTGTTACAATTCTACCGAGCAGAATGCTCCACAGAAAAGCAAGGCCAGACACGTAGTGGAGGCAATCCTTGTCCGGAAGTACGTGGATGGTCTCGCGAGGCTATAAAAAGACGCCAAGGCAGCCATCAGCAAGGATCTCCAAAGCAGATACAGTGATCTTAGCCTTCAGGACTATCTACACTCGCCTCCAAAAGAGTTGTCGCCTATCCATCTGTTTGGAATAACAGCTAATAACCTGACTTTCAATTAATCACTTGGCTTCAGAAGTCACTCATATGAAAGCTACAACCCTCCCGAATGAAAATGTATGTACAAAAATAAATTACATGCACCAAAGAAAGATTGACCCTTTATTGAACACAGACAGGGCAGATTTTCACAAGACAAAAGTTTTGTCGCCTATCGAACATAATGTGAAAATGAGCAGATAAGTCACTTCAAAACACTTCAAATACGCAGATTGGGTGTCATACTTAATCACTGAATCACTCTCACCTCCCCAGAAAATCGACTTTGGCCTTAGGTGTATATTTAGGGTCATTGTAATCATGGAAAGCAACACAATGAAAATCAATGGAGTTCAATGAGAGATGTTGACATATTTGCTATTCGTAGAGCAATACATGTTTAACTTCATGATTTAATCAATGATAAAAAGCCCTCAAACACCTGCAGCATGCATGCAGCTCGTCATAAGAGCTGTATCTGTACCATGTTTCACTTTATGCACCATTTCTCATTTTTCATATTCTTCATCTCCAACACCATATTGTTTTGATGCTATCAGTTCTAATGGTTGATCTTGGGATCTTGACTTCAGAGTATGAGTCCCATTAGCCTTCATTTTGTCAGAATTAGGCCTGACATACTCTTGGCTGGCTTTTTTGGGACAGGACAGAGAGACTTCTTTGGTGTTAAAGGTGAATAATTTGGAAAAAATACATGGTGCATAAAGTCAAACATGGTACGGATACAGCTCTTATGAGGAGCTGCACGCATGCTGCTGGTGTGTGAGGGCTTTTATCATTGATTACATCATGAAGTTAAAAATGTATTGCTCTACGAATAGCAAATATGTCACCATCTCTCATTGAACTCCATTGATTTTCATTGTGTTGCTTTCCATGATTACAATGACCCTAAACATACACCTAAGGTTAAAGTTGATTTTCTGGAGAGGTGTGAGTGAATCAGTGATTAAGTATGACACCTGATCTGCGTATTTGAAGTGTTTTGAAGTGACTTATCTGCTCATTTTGACATTATGTTCGATAAGCGACAAAACTTTTGTCTTGTCAAAATCTGCCCTGTCTGCGTTCATTAAAGGGTCAATCTTTCTTTGGTGCATGAAATGTATTTTTATACATACATTTTTATTCGAGAGGGTTGTAGCTTTCATATGAGTGACTTCTGAAGCCAAGTGATTAATTGAAAGTCAGGTTATTAGCTGTTATTCCAAACAGATGGGTAGGCGACAACTCTTTTGGAGGCGAGTGTACACAGAGCCACAGCACTAGACCCAAGGTTCAAGTCCCTGCCTCATCTAGATGAAGCCTGTGTTGACAAAATCTGGGGTGACCTCACAATAGAACTTGTGAACCTCGAAAAGCAGGTAGGCTATTCTGATGTTCTATACATATAAAATAGGCCTAGCTTAAATGTTATTCATCATTTATAAACTGCATTTAATCCTTTTTTGCTATTATAATAGATATATAATAGATGTATATTCCCACTGCCCTGTGGGAGTTACTGTAACTCTGTTACTGTCACCTGCTTCATGCCATTAACATTTCCCAAATGTCTATCGGCTGATTCTTGTTAGGTTCAACAAGGCATTGAAGCCCAGGCAAGCACTTCATCCTCAGGAGCAGAATCCGGCCCGCCAGAGACCTCTCCTCCCTCCTAAAAATCGGCCATGGCAACAGTTTTTGCAGACTTTTTTACAACAGAGGCAACAGCAAGTGCAAAACCTTTGTCAGATGTCATAAAGGAAGAGGTCACATCCTACAAGCAAGCTGGCTGCATCTCTGTACATCAGTGTTTCTCAAAGTGGGGCGGAAGCCCCCCTAGGGGGGGCGCGGAGCCATCACAGGGGGGGCATGTGACATCTGATTTTTGTGTTTTTTTCCCCCAAGGAAATGATTTCCTGTCTTACCAATAAGCCAATACGTTTTAAGCATTATATACATAATTATGAACTTTATTAATTGCTATACAGGAAATGAACACACATCTGCATTCCACTGCAGTCCCTCTTTGTTTTATCTCACCAGTCACCTTTCCTTTGATTCTGCACAACAAGTACTGCGGTTGCTTGGCGGGGGGTGGGGGGCTGGGAAGCATCCAGACCGCCCGAAGGGGAGAATGACGGGAAAAGTTTGAGAACCACTGCTGTAGATGAAGATCCCCTCGCATGGTGGAAGAGCAATGCACACAAGTATCCCCATGTGGCGAAGTTGGCACAACGTGACCTGGCTGTCCCAGGCACATCCGTGCCAAGTGAGCGGGTTTTTTCTACAGCAGGGGACATTGTCACGGCAAGTAGGTCTCGTCTCTTGCCAGAAAATGTAGACAAACTGATTTTCTTGCAAAAAAATATGAGAATTAAGTGAAAGGGGGAGGGCTGTTATTAACAGTGCAGTGTTAAGGTTTATTGCAATATTTAATTGAACCTTTCTGTATTTTTTGTATTGTTTTAATATGAGAGTGGCAATTTAAGTTTAGATTTTTTTTTTTAATATAAGAGTGGCACTTTATGTTTCGATGTTTTATTGTTTATATGAGTTGTTGATTTTATTTTCTGTTGAGCTGGTTGGATGATTATGTTTACAGCCTCATGTTCTCAGGCAATTGTGTGTTCTTCTATTCAAAAGACTTTGTCTGTTCCTGTAGATGCCACCAGATGGCAGCAAACATCCTGACACTTTTTTGAGTAATAAATGTAAAACATGTTGAAATCATCCATGTCTTCCTTCTTGCTCTATCAAAATACTAAGTTTCTGAAATAAAATAGTGTGCTTAGAGGCAAATGAACCTCTGCATTATTATTACATTTTGACTATAATTCCATAACCTTTTGCTGTATCCTAAAATATGGTAAGTTAAGGTAAATGGCAATTAACTGGAGACTTTACCCCTGTTATAAATTGGCTGTTACCAGAATGGCAAGGATATTACTAATAGTTGTGTAGTACTGTGGTAGTAAAATCTTTTAAGTGATTATTACAGTGTTCCACTGGTGTAATGGTGTGTATTATGGGGTCAAGATAAAAACTAAAAAAAAAAAAAAAACGTACAAAACCGTAACCCGTAGACCTCATACCGTGATACACACCGAACCGTGACTTTTTTGAACCGTTCCACCCCTAACCCAAGTCTATACAAATGTAACCCTTAAAAGTTGGTTACCAACCATAAGACACTCCAGTTCAGACGAGGCGAGGAGATACGGGTTACAGTTTGAGTTGAATGTTTATTTCGGCTGACCACAACACTTACATCTCAAAACAATCCCTGAGGTAAACTGACTTGCCGGTTCCGGCAGGTCCCCCTTTCTAAACGTCCCCCCTCCTTAACATTCCAAAAGGGAACCCTAATCAATAAGCTCCAATAACTCCCATAGTACAACCGTAGCAGAACAATACAACACCACATTGGGAACATAAATAACAAAAATAAATACAAATATCATGGAAAAATAGAACACACATAGAAATATTATTGGATGCAGAATTGTACTGTTACAGTCTTCCCCTCCTACCAGAAGAAACGTCCCCGTTTCAGACTATACACAGTCCAGCTCGGTGAGTTTCATGTCTCTGCAAACGAAAGTTTAATGCCATTTTATGATCGATTGCTTGAGTGCTTCATTGGAGTCAATGTAAAGGTGGGGGGGGGGCTGCAGTCTTGAATACCCAAATGCTCCGTTCAGCACCAAATGTCAAAATTGTGATGTGAACATCTCTACTTCACCCCAGAAGTCACATAAACAGGGCTTAATGTCTAAAATAGCGAACCACCACTTTAACAGCCCTGCTGCACGTCCCATGGCTACTCGGTGGTACTGTCGTCAAGTCTCTGGCACATACTTTTTTGACGAGTGGTCGTGGCTTGGACTCATGCTTTTCTGTCGAATCACAGATGGTTCAGAGAGAATACAAGTTGCTAGTGTCTCACTAGAACCTCTGGATGGGTAGTAGGCCTACTATTCTCAAGCCGATTGCTTGGTCACTCGTTTTTCTTTTAACTTTTCATTGGTGATCATAAAGTCAAGCTAGTGAGACTGGGCTGTTTGCCTTGGAAACAATTGAAAAAAAGGGTTGTAAGTTCCCTGGTAGCGGGGAACAGAGAGATGACCCCATTCACCGCGAGTGTTTCATGACATCTGTCTGTCTCCCTGCACACACAAACGCACACACACACTCTCTCTCTATCTATCTTACACACACACACACACACACACATAGAATGGTTCATACTAATGAAAAAGCTGAACTGAGGTTGAATGTGTTGTGCCTAGACTATCCCGATAGTATTTTTTTTGGCAAACATAAAGCATGTTTTTACAATGCTCATCTCATTTCTATGGAAATTGGAGAGGAGAAAAATCATATGCGTAACTCTCACTCAGGCAGGCACTGTATTAATGATGATTGCATTTCTTATTTGGCACATTTGGGACGGACACATATTGCTTTTTCATTACTTTTCATCTAAGGTCTAATGAACAGGTTATGCATTATTTGTGGATGTTGCCTTTTTGTGCAATGATCCGTCCTGGACTCCTTCACAGTTGGTAATTTCTCTCTGATCTAATGCGTTATGGGTATTTCAGTTTAATTCAGTTTGGATGGCTTTTTGGCTGAAAATAGTAGTGACATGATTCGTCTTGCTATCATGAGTGACTGTGTGTGTGCGTGTGCCTGGTGCAAAATGTTTGAAGTTAGTGAGTGACACTTTAGGAATTCTTTCATACATGTCTAAGTGTCTGTGTATCTGTGTGTGTGTGGATGAGTGTGTGTGTGTATCTTTGAGATTGCTTTGATCTCGTTTGGTGGTTCAATGCAAGAGTCTATGCCTGCTGTATGTTTACCGCGTATAAATAGCATGCATTATGCTGCCCATCAGGAGGGCTTTAAATTAGTTTTTTTTTATGACCAGCAGTATAATGATAATTCCCCATCAATAAGCACCTGCCAGGTGATCCATGCCAGACTGTCTGGATGCTGCGCTGTGCTGACCGAGGCTCACTCAATAAAATGCTCCTGTTAAATACATCAGGGAGGAAAACCTTAATGTGAAATGTTGCCCCAGCCCTCCAGCTGCTCTGAAATACTTTTTAGAGATGAGAGATTTGCTATCTGACGTGTGAAATGGCAAAGTAAAGGCCGTTACTCTCTGCCATCGAGATTGTACAGATGTGTGGGGCTGATGTGAACAGGACCGCTGACCTCCTTGGACACAGACACGGTACAAAATCATCTGATCTCAATACATTCAATGCAATGGAGATTCTGGGGGCCACCAGGGAGGCTCAGGACAACGTACCCGTTTGTGCCCGACTGTCAGCTTCCCTGGCTGTGATTCATCTAGCTTTGGCGAGGTTAGCCTCTAAGCTAGCAGACGGTACAGAGGGAATCCCCAAAGGGAAGGCATATACGGGGGGGAGAGGATGGCAATGCCAGAGGTCACAACTGACAAGTTTGATTCGCACGGTTCCACACAGTTCCCCTTTCTCACATTCTGTCCATCATTATCAGCATCATCATCATTGTCATCAGCATCAAGTCTGTTCATTGGAATAGGAACCATGGGGGACTCCATTCCAGAGGAGAACATCAGCATTCCAGACGTGTAGAGCATCAGTTACGCCACAGGCACCGTAGTGAATAGCCGTGTTTCATTAGTCCTGTTACGCCACTGGGATAAGCCAGCTGTCCCCCATATGTGACCCGTCGACTGCCCATTAGGTAGGGCACACATTGCTGGGAGTTGAATAATCAGCTGTGGCACATTGGAACAGGGTGGCGTGTGCTTTATGTAGCCTTGAGATGAAACACATGGTAGCATAGGCCAGTATACTACCAGAGATTCTTTAAGTATATAGAGATATGCCAATGTAATAGGTTGTTATGGGCACCTAACATGACCAGGTTCCGGTCTGCCTAAAGGGGCGTGTCATAATACTCCTAACATTGAATAGAACAGTCCTTAGGTCTGCCTAAAGGGGGATCCCCCCCCCCCCCCCCGCAATAATAGAACCCGGAAACAATGGGCCAATGGAATCTCTCTCTCTCTACTCTCTCTGGTACTACTGTGCCATCCCTGACCACAGAGGGCAACATTTCTGGACATGGTCAATCACATGATTTCCTCTTTTTTGGTCTTCTGATTTTTGTAGTGGCCTTCACTGTCCTGAGAATACAACAATACAACCCAGCAGATTCATCATCAAAAGATATGTTGTTGTTATTGTTGTGCTTTTTTCCAGATGGAATAGAAACATTCACAAAGCAAAACATATTTTCCATCCAGCTGATAGCAATATATTTTGACACAATGGCAGCTTCATCAGAAAAAGAGAACCAGACAAAGGTCTGAATTCAGAGGTAAATTGATCTGCTCGAAATGGGCATATGGCCCACATATGGCTTTTCCACTGCGCTGAAACACAATGGCACTTGTGGCGGAATGTGTTGTCTGTATGTGATGATATGTAGCTGAACTGAACACATTCATAGTGAGTATACAAGGACTTACTACACACTGATGATTAGAGGTCAGGTTGAAATGCTGATCTGTCAAAAAAAAACACATTTTTTTGTCTTCCCATGGAATCGCTGTAATTAGTAAACAATAATATGAACAGAACTTAACCACCATATAATCATCCTCACCCTCATCATGATGCACAACAATAATGAAAACAGACACAGAAGAAAAGGCAACAAAACAATAACAGGATATTAACACAGACATCAGAGGGCGGCTAATCAAATGAGAGCACAAGGCAATCAGTAGGCCTAGCCTCCCATGCTTCAATTAGCCCTCCCCGAGCAGCTTTTAGCAGCCCCCTCTTATTACTGATGGGTAGCCAGAGGACGTCGGCAAAGGATACACGGTGTATGGATGTGTGTGCCTATCTAATTTCCACCCATTAATCCCATCCAAAAACCCTGTGTGAATATCAAAGTTCGTTGGAGTTTATCAGTGACCTCTCCCTCCCTCCTTTCCTTCCTCCTTCCCTTCCTCACTAACTCAGGTGGCTGAAAAACATATCTGGTATGGTCCATCTGCCCAACTCCATCCACCTCGTCAGAAGTTATGGGCCATACAAAAATGTGGCCATGTTGAATTCAGTTATCTACAAAGTGTTGGCCTCCAAAATCTAATCAGTTCCTGAACTTATACCCAACAGCATAAACACACCGAATCTGGGACAAATCCATCCATGAGTTCAAAATTAGACCTTACGAGATGGCAGTGGACGTGGCTGCGCATGCAAAACCATTAGGCTATCCCAGACGCTCAGTGTTTAGGGTTTAAAAATAGTGAAATGTATTGGTTAGTTGGTGAAGACTTGGTCAATGAGCAGCTAGGATTCAAGTCACAATATCCTTTTAAGAATTCTATGCCCACAAGTGGAAATTCGAAAAATGAAAAATAAAAAATGAAGCTGCAATGATCAGACGTAGACAACAATTAGGCCTACTATTCAGCTGTATAGACACAACGGGGATTGCGAAGATATAATTGATCACTGAAATGAGTGAACATTCAGAGTTATCAGATTGCTGCAGTTCAAACTTCACTCATATTTCACAACAACTGAAGACTTGAAAGAGCAATAAGGTCCCTCCCTTTAGGCGATGGAAAAAAACACCTACCGGTCACCACCTCTCTCTCTCTCTCTCTCTCTCTCTCTCTCTCTCTCTCTCTCTCTCTCTCTCTCTCTCTCTCTCTCTCTCTCTCTCTCTCTCTCAAACACACACATATACGTACACACACACACACACACACACACACACACACACACACACACACACACAGGCATATTTGCGCAGGGCCACAGACAAGCTGATAAATAAATGCATGTGTGATGCATGAGTTTGCAGGGGGTAGCTTGAGGCCATTTTGGTCATTAATTGTACACAGGGAAGACTAAATAAGAGAGGCTTACTCTGGCTGCCAAGCACTCTGGACACAGAGCAGGAGTGATTAGCATGCCCAATAGTTGCTAATCCACTGGCTAGGCCTTCTTTTTCTTTTTCTTCTTCTTCTTCTTCTTCTTCTTCTTCTTCTTCTTCTTCTTCTTCTTCTTCTTCTTCTTCTTCTTCTCTTGACTGGATGATAAAGCAACTATAGGGATGCAAAAACAAGGTTAGAGTAGACACTGTTGAGGAGAGATTAGTTATTCGTCAAGGACATTAATGTGTATGAATGTGCCTTCAGAGAATTCAGAGTGGTGGCAGTCTTGCACAACAGAGGGAATAGAAAAAGGGAGAGGATAATAAAAAGGGAGTGAGAGAAAGAGTGGTAGGGGGAGGGAGAGGTGGAGAGGGAGCGAGAGAGTTAGAGATGGGGAGGGGGAAAGAAGTAGACAGGAAGAGAGAGAGAGCGCATTTCAAAACATTTAACACGGCACAGTTAGCAGACTAATAAAAAAAGGAGATCCTCAGAAAAAAGTAGGTCATCCATTAGCAAATCACGGAGTGAAAAATTCATAATGCTGAACTCCCACGAGGGCTCCCGTGACTGCGAAACGAGGCATAAAAGCAGCTTCTGTGTTCGTAGCACCTACACAGTAAAAAAAAACAACACCACAGTGTTAATTCAGCACTGCTATGAGAGCATATGGTCACATACAATTGAAGTGATAAATTCAAAACTTGGAATGTTGAATTAACATCGCAAAACTCTAACTCTAAATGGCAATCCAACACTTAAAGAGTTGAATGAACATGAAATGAACTGCAACCATATATTCCCAGTGTAGCCTACTCATGATTACAAACTCAGTATCAAGCCATGTGACAATTTATGATTTCTCCAGCTTTCGCGATAGATGGGCTATAAATCATCGAACCCCAGGCCCGGCCTGTCCCGTCCTGTCTAGCTGGCTGTAGACCAAGCGCGCCTTGTTTTACACCATGATAGGTGATAAAAGGAGAGCTGATTCTTGGGCCTGCTTTGCCGTCCCCTCTGGGGGCTCTTGGTTTTTGAATGATGCATCTCAGCCAGACGTGTGTGTCAGACATGTCAGAGAATGATGGCGAGGCCAAAAATGATAAGAGCACCCCCCCCACCCCCATCCTTGTGTTGCTGTAGAGTGAGTCTTGTTAATCCACCCTTTTTGGCTGGTGTAGTGCAACAAGTCACATGTGCACGATGCTTGGAACATTGACAAGCGCATACACAAACACACACAGACATAGACACTATGAAGATATGATCTTATCTCTATCACACGGCGCACGCACGCACGCACGCACGCACGCACGCACACACACACACACACACACACACACACACACACACACACACACACACACACACACACACACACACACACACACACACACACACACACACAAACATAACACATAACCCCTCTTTGAAGGATCAACTGTTTGAACTTAATGTGTTCACTTTCCATCACTTGCTTCCCTTGGTAGACGTGTAGGCCCACGTATAAGCATACTGTAGGCCTATATAATATATTCAGCGCAGCTTCTATCACAGCCATCAGGGGAGCACCAATAGGGCCTATAATACAAGTGGCAGTGGAGCTTAGTTCAGACAAACACTGCTGGGGTGAGTTTCTCAAAAGGGAAGTTGTTAGCCTGTTAGCAACTTCGGTAGTTGCCAATGGGAAAATGCATTGAAAGCAACGAAGTAGCTAATGTAGTAAGCAACTTTGGTTTAGAGAAATTCACCCCTGGTGAGCTAGATAGTGACGTGTTACATTAAAATTCTTATAGCCTTTGAGCCTTTTCTCATTGTGACTCTCACATTCTTTTTTCATCCCGTGACGGCCTTTTTGTTTACCAAAGGTCCATTCCTTTCCCTTTTCCACTCCCCCTGTCCTCCAGTTGCGTGTGTACACAGGGGCCTGTCTGCCGCAGATTTCGCATGACAATTTCCCCCAAGAAATGGCCACGGAGAAGACAGGCTCATGTTAATCGTGGCAATGCTAACCTTCAACAGTGACACCTGAAGCGACTCCACTTCCACTGACATCCACAGCTGATGAGTAGTAAAGAGTAGAGTCGAGTATTTTTCTTAATCCCGAAGGAAATTCACAGATTATTGCACATTGCAGTAAACACAAAGCATACATGTACAATCAGCTTTCCAGCAGTTCACATAGCCTACATACACGCGCATCCTCTCACACACACAAACACACACAACTTTACACCTCATGTGAACATGGTAAGAAATAGGATGGCTTTCATTTAAAGCCTTTATTTCATTATTTTAAACAGGCTTTATTGGTTGCTTGGGAGCCTGTTTTTTTATGAATGCATTTTAATCCTTTATGAATGTGGTTATAAGATATTTGTAAATCATTAAGTCTTTTGTAGAAAAACAAATATTAAAGAATAGCCTATATGCCACATGACTCTGCCCTCCCTGATTCCAAAGCTCCAGTCATTAACATTTCAGAAGCGACAAACATCAACACTCAAAGCCACTTTACAAATGAGATGCAGTATCAGGGACATTTTTTCTGCATTGGGAGTCAATGAATAAATACATACATGAATAAATGACAACTGATGGTGAGATACGTGAAATGTTTTATGTGCTGATATTTATTTGAATGCATGGAAGGGTAGGAATAATAGAAATATAATAGGAATATAGTCAGGTAACATGTAAGCTTTGGCATAGGGCATACACTAGGTAACATGTAAGCTTTGGCATAGGGCATACACTAACAGAAAAAGGTCAAACAAGGTTATGCAGAAGGAACTGCAGGATACAGCCAAAATACAGAAGGTTATGCAGAGGGCACTGCAGGGTACAGATAAAATACAGAACAGTTGAGCAACTAATATATCATCTTAGACCGATACCAGACATCATGTAGGAACTTCCCTAAACACCGTTGGGTACCAGCAGATGTCTGGGCCTGAATAACCACAAT
>NC_085874.1:13906983-13984483 GCF_034702125.1 Engraulis encrasicolus
AGTTTCTCCCTATATACAGGGGCGTAAAGTATACCCCCGCAGCCCCCGCGAGGCAGGGGGGGCCCATACGAGGCAGGGGGCCCACATGGGCCCTTGACTTGAAGAAACGGGCCCCCTCCATATGATATTAGGACCTCTTTTTTCGTTTGGGGGGCCATTCTTGGTATTGCAGGGGGGCCTGAAGTACTTGCGTTACGCCAGTGCCTATATATACTCTCTCTCTGTCTCTCTCCGCAGACCTCTGCTTGTGAATCCCATGGCAAGGAAGAAAAGAAGTGGTGGTGCCGTGCCATACAACCAGAGATTCTTTAAGTATATATCTCTCTACTCTCTCTGATACAACTCTTATCTGCTACTCACGCGCTCTTGATGAGTTGGTTAAAAGTACTGCATCTGCAGAAAACGAGGAACTTTCATTGCAATTATTTAGCTTCATCTTAATCTCCGTTATCAGCTCATTATGCGCTATTGGAAAAGGAGATGAATGGGACGAGATAAACAGAGCAGCCTCTGTGCGAAATGATGGATGTCTACCATTCCCACTCTGTGCAGTATAATGGATGTCTACTGTTCCAACGTAATCCCAATGTCTACAGCCTCTGTCAGAATCCTACTGTCAGGATTCTGTATTAAACTCATCCCTATTCATTACTGAAGTTCAACTATTCTGGACAATCATGTATTCCTTTGCTGTTAAAAGTTCTTGCAATGTTATCTGTTTTATTATTGTTTATGGACAGACGTGGAAAAATAGTAAAATTGACATTTTATGATTTTTTTCTCCCAGACTGTATTTGTAATCAATATTTGTCTCTTATGATCTTCATGTAATTTACAAGTGTTACCATAAAAAGGACAAACACACAGACACGTGTCGAAGACCCAGCAAGCGCATCACACTCCAGATGTTATGCCACCACGTCCCATCACGTTCCCGCGGGGGGATTTCTCCTCCATTTAAATAACCCCATTACCTCCAGCCATCTCATTATTTGAACTCGGGAACAGATGGCCGTCGGCCGAAGTTGTCACTGCCATGTTGCAGAGCGCTGCAGCAGGAACCTGCTGGCAATATGGCCTCACGCTGAGGAGTGACAACTCTGATCGCCTTCTCTAATCACACAGACGCAACGCACGCAAGCACCATTACACATGCATGCACACGCGCATGCACATGTGCATGCACACACACCCGTGCATGCAAGCACACACACACACACACACACACACACACACACACACACACACAAACACACACACACACACATGCGTGGACGTGATCACTCTGTGGGTGAGAGTCTCCATCACCTCCACTCAGTCCATAGACTATATCTTAGATGACAGGAAGAAACGGAAAACATTTGTTAGGCATTATATGCACTCTAGCTGTGATGAGCCACATTGATTTGATTTCACTTTGATTTCCTACTGATTTCTTTACCTGTTCACCTTATAGGGGGCTGGGCCAGGTATCGCGATGTCTTTATGTGTTTTTTCTGTGTCTCAACTGTAGGGGGCATCAAACGCACACAGGGCCATACACTTCAGCAGCAGACACACACATATCACATAGGCTACATTTTGTTTATGCCAGCGCCCCTAGTGGCCATATCTGGTTGCACTTGTTTCTACTGTTTCTACTGTGAGCCCTAGCAACATCTCATTCAAGGCATGCAATGGTTGTGTACAATAGACGTCAATGCTTTACAGACAATTAAGCTATACTAAATGGTTCAGAATGGTGTTTGCCTCCATTCAATTAATTATTGTGGTCTCCCCAGTCACATCTAATGGTGAGTCAGACCCTTTTGTTATGGAACCCGTGTTAAAATTTCCTGCTTCACTGGAGAGTAAATCATAAAATGTTTTGCCCTTGTAACATTGTCCTTTGTGTGGAATTTAACTTCAGGTATGTTTATGCTTTTTAACTGATTTACCTGTAATAGAAGACATCATGAAAGTAGTAGTAGGATATCCGTCTATTTTGCCCCCCCTATTTCTTCTATTTTTTCTTTCAGTTTCTTCAGACAACATCCAAATTTCCATCACACTCAATCACAGCATCGCCCCTGTCAGTGCCAATGACACATCCTCCACCACCATGTCACTCAGTGGAGAAAGCGGCCTGTGTGTGTTATATTTTGATGTTTTTCTTTATCGCCTCTCGCCTACCTCCTCTCTGCCACCCCTTTCTATTCTCACACCCACCCACTCATTCTTTTCGGGGGGGAAAAGCGTTGCTGAATGTGTTACTGGACTTGTTGGTGTTGGCAATTCCATTGGGCTGATTACACACACACGCGCACACACACAGAAGAAGCATGAAATCTCACTGCCTGTCATTGGAAATGAAAGCCTATGTGTGCAAAGTCTGCTACACCCCCCCCTCCCACACACACACACACACACACACACACACACACACACACACACCACCACCACCTCTCTCACATCCAGAGTCTCTCAAGCAAACGAAGCGAAACATAATCATTAATTCCATTAGTATTTCTAATAAATAGCTTCTGGCCTCTGTGGGAGGAGAGCAGGATGGTGTGAGTGAGATACAGAGTAGAGGAAGCTGACAGTGAATATTCTGTGAGCATGTCAGACTCTGCAATAGGGTACAGCTCTATAATTAAACACAGCGTGTGTATTAAGCGGGAACAGCAAAGGGCAAACAGACAGAGAAATATATTGAAGTCTGTTTCATGGGGGCCAGCCCGAATTTCTGATAACAGAGAATAGATACTGAGACAGAGAGAGCATTATTGAATGGGTCGGTGATAGATAGTGGGATGGACATAAAGAAAGTAGCAAGACAGAGAAATGCATTAAGAGAGGTGAAGCCAAGCAAGACCTACCACGGACTAAAGGGAAAGTGCACACTTCAGTTCACATACAGCTTGCTGTTTTCATTTTCACTGCTCTGAATTGAACTATACTGCAAACTGGTGGGCTGAAAATATTACTGTAAAAGCAGCTATGTCCAGGACCAATAAATACACACTTTAAGACAGTATTTAAAGCTGCCGGCAGCCTTTTAGCCATCAATAGTGAACTGTGATTTCCTGACTTCAGTTTAGCTGGTAGAAAAGAAAACTTACTTGCCCATAGTGAGTGTGTGTTTGGCTAGTAAGATTAGCATTTAGGCTACTGGCCATTTTGGTTGGTGATGAAAAAAAGTTAATAGAGCCCTGGTTATATTTTCTGTACCTATACAGTGCCCTACCCTCTAAATTAAACTTCCTTATTTCATCTCTCCCTTAATATTAGTGCCTAATCCAAACAAATACAGTTCTGGTGTTGTAACTTGCCATTAAAAAGGCACACACTATGTTTCATTAAAATCATTGTGGGTCGGGCCCCAAAGTGTCTGATGTCATGTGAAATGACTGACCCCAGTGAGTCAACTGCTGTAATCATTTAGCATCAATATGACATATAACCATCCATTATGATCAGGGCCTCCGAAGAAGCATTTTTTATGCAAGTATTATGCAAGGGTTTTTCAGTATCCCATGGAAGCATCCAGAGAGATCAAGAGAAATCAAGTAAACATCTCTGGCAATAGCATCCATCTGTCTTCAAGTTTGTCACAGTGACAGTCTGAAGAGCCATACTGCACTCGTCAGGGGATTCCTTCCCTGTGTGATTCTGTTCTGATCCTACATGAGTAGTCCCACAGAAGGAACCACCGAGCCACCGTTCCGCCCACACAGCGGTCTCTTGGGCTCAGATGAAAGAGCCAAACAATCTGCTCTTCGATAAAAAAGGGGGTCTCTGCTGACAGTCTCTCCTTCTTGAAGGTTACAGTAAATCTAACAGAAAGAGACTTTTATTCTTGGTTATTGCTCAAATTCAGTACTGGCTGGTAGCAAAAATGTAAACAAAGTAAGCACAGCCTCTGAAAATTAACCATCTCCTTGTTGGGGCAGAAGCCTCTACCATCAGAAACGTGTCACGTGAACATTTTTTTGTTTTTGTTTTTTAAAGCCTTTATTTTTAAGGAGAGGACAGTAGAGGAGAGACAGGAAGCAAGATGGGAGAGAGAGATGGGGAATGATCAGTAAAGTTGGGAGAGAGAGATGGGGAAGGATCAGTAAAGTTGGGAGAGAGAGACGGGGAAGGATCAGTAAAGTTGGGAGAGAGAGATGGGGAATGATCAGTAAAGTTGGGAGAGAGAGATGGGGAAGGATCAGTAAAGTTGGGAGAGAGAGACGGGGAAGGATCAGTAAAGTTGGGAGAGAGAGACGGGTCGCCAGCGTAGCAGTCCAGTGCCCAGCCAATACAGTAGAGCCATGTCATGCCAGTAGGGAAAAATGAGTGGTAGAGTCAGTTAAGTAGGCTAAAGTGGCATAGAGAACGGCGTCGTGTTTAAAACTGCTCCAGGACATTTGTCCCTTCCCTGTAACCCAGTTAAGGTGTAAATATAGCTTGATGTAAAATAAGCCCTGAAGGTATAGACAAATTGTCAATAAACTTGAATTGACCTCATAAGCCTGTGGAACTTGCAGGGAGGAGGGCCCACTCACACTGTTTTCTGGATGTGCCTTTTACCCCAGAAAAGTTTTTAAAACCTTAACAAACTTCTCTTTCATTCACCTTGTGCGCCCCCTTATGTGCTATATCCCCGACTGTGCACACAGGGTCTCTGGATCAGTGGTCAGAACACAACCAGGCGCAATTTGGACCAAATCAAATTCTCCAAAAGCAGCAGTACAGTATATTCTCAAAATGGCCCTTCGGGGAGAGAGAGAGAGAGAGAGAGAGAGAGAGAGAGAGAGAGAGAGAGAGAGAGAGAGAGAGAGACACAGAGAGACACACAGACGGAGACAGAGACAGAGAGACCAAGAGAGATAAACAAAGGAGCTTTTTACAATTCAGGTAATTGCCTGAATACATTCATTTTGCACCACCACCTTGATTCAAATATGGGAACATCCTCCACATGCAAACTACCTTCCACTCAATATTGCGATTCCTTTTATGTAAATCAAAACCTCCCACCTACAGTGCTTTCCCTCTCTCTTCGTCTCTGTCTGACAGACACAGAGTATTCCAAAATGATTGGAGAGGATTACTTATGCAACATGGCATTATAAAAGTAAGTAAGATAATACGCCAATTCGAACCGTCTATCGCGTATGTATGTGCATTACGCCCTTGCATGTTGACATGTTGACCCTGTGACAGTTTAGGTTTAGGGATGGTTTTGGTCTAGGCACAATTTTGCTACAAATTCACCATTTCCCTTGCTTGTTTTGCTATTATTGGCAAAAGTAAAGCATCACAAACATTGCTTTACTGACAGGTTAGGGTTAGACATTGTTTTGGTCAGGTCACAGTGAGGCATTTTCACGTAGGCTGTAACAACAGAAATCCACTGTGGCAACAGAAATTTGCTGACGGGGCGGGAAAACTGTACAACCCTCATCAAGTGACAAGTGTTTTTTCTGCGGAGTTGAGGACCACAACTTAACTTGCAAAGGCTTCGCACCTCAACACAGAATACACTGGTATGAGACAGATACACCTTTACATGATACCATTCTGCATGCAGACAGAGATCATTCCAGAATGAATGGAGACGACTGCTTATGCCATCCGCACACATGTAAGCAGAAAGAGAGAGAAAAGTACATGTCAACGCTGTCCAGCAGAAACCTTGTATATCCACTTTTCCATTTTGTTTTCACTTATAAATTTATAAATCACAATTTTTTAAACAATCGATATTTCACCATTAATGTTGGTTATTAAATAATGAATCATACATAATCTCCTGGAGACTGACCAGTAGTAGGCTACAGATTTTTTTTATATAATGAATAAACAACGAATATGAAATAGTATAAAAATAGTGAAGATATGATGTTTTTGCTGAACAGTGATGATGTGGCTCTAAGATTTGCTGTATATGTGTGTGGGTGTGTGTTTAAGCCTGATTTTTGTGAGTGTGTGTGTGTGTGTGTGTGTGTGTGTGTGTGTGTGTGTGTGTGTGTGCGTGTGCGTGCGTGCGTGCGTGCGTGCGTGCGTGTATTGACGTTGAAGGAAAATATATGAAATTTTAGAGAAGGAGAGACATCTCTCAGGGATCAAATCAGATGTGCAGATGGGAGTTGGAGATGCTCAAGATAAACATCATGCATGTTGAAAAGAAATGATTTTACTGCACGTGTGTGTGTGTGTGTGTGTGTGTGTGTGTGTGTGTGTGTGTGTGTGTGTGTGTGTGTGTGTGTGTGTGTGTGTGTGTGTGTGTGGCCATGGTCCTGTGTTTGAGTGTGTGAGGTGAGAGACGGCTGAATTATGTGGCACAGCATGACCACACTGCAGAGAGTTATTCAAACACTTCAGCTGTGTGTGTGTGTGTTTGTGTGTGTGAGTGATGTCTGTGTGAGCATGTCACACATGTCTCTCTCTCTCTCTCTCTCTCTCTCTCTCTCTCTCTCTCTCTCTCTCTCTCTCTCTCTCTCTCTCTCTCTCTCTCTCTCTCCCTCTCTCTCTCTCTCTCTCTCTCTCTCTCTCTCTCTCTCCCTCCCTCTCTCGATGTATGTATGTATGTAAAAACATTGTCAAAGGTAAAATATTCTCAAACGAAATTGATTTTTTCCAAGATGCCTTGTCATGGAACTGCTGTTTTGAGTAAAATCATGACAGAGCCCAACTCAAATTTAATGACAGTTGGGGAGAAGAGAAGATTTCATCTATTTCCATTGTTTTCATCTCTGATGAAGGCAACAGCAAAACAAAGGATAAGATTTAATATTGTTTTTTCATCAGTTTCTATTTGTTTCATCTCGCTGCCCCAGAGCCACTGAGAGCGCCGCAGGGAAATTACTTTCCTTTGGTCATTGAATTTCAAGGCATAGGCTCACTCACTGCTGAAGAAATTGGAACGGAAATATGTTTGATGAGAATAAGCACGTTTTCAGTGTATTGCCAGATTAATCAACTGCAGGTGGTAACGAAATGATTTAAAAAAGAGAATGTGAGATGCATAGATTATTAGTTAGCCTAAGTCAAACAATATAAAAACGAAAGATATAGCCATGTCTTAAAACATTAAAAATGGTTGTGGAGAATCCCTTGTTTTAAACAATTCCAACAGCTAATTGGGTGAATGACATATAACACAAGTAGGCCATCTGTTTCATCTTGTATTGGAATACTCTGAAATTAAAAGGGCTTGTAATGTCATAACATTATCTTAGTATGTATGACTATTTTATTAAATGCAAGTGCTTTGAATGAATATGAATATACCTTTATTGCCCCAGGGGGAAATTGTTTTGCGTTTTGGGAACACTTGAACATACAGACAATTACGACATCATACAAGGAATGTTTCAGGTCTTACCAGAAAACCTGACAGAACACCAGCAACCCACTGGCTGTGTGTGCATCAGTTATTTGAAACCTCGTCTATCCCTTTTTAGTATTTGGCTAAAACATGGGGGTTGTTTAAGCCATTCACTTGTACTTCCTGTTGGAGCTCTACTAAAGCACCAGGCATGGCCGTAACTACCATTGAGGACACAGAGGTCATGTCCTCTGTATTTTTTTTCAGTCATGTAAAATTCATCTATGATAAAATTCGATATATAATCAACAATGATAAATTTAGTCTGTATACGCCACCTCCATTTGTCCTCAAGGCAGTGATTAATGGAAACAACCTTAAGAGTTGAATGAAGTGTTTTAAGCATTCTAAATGTACAATATGCAGTACAGCAGGCAGTAGGCCTTTTTGACCTTGGTATTTGAAATTGTCTGGTTACGGCCCTGGAACTAGGCAGTCATCTCACTCCCCACTGTAGAAGCCATCACTCAATGGTGCAACGGGCAATTTACACCAAACACCACTCAGACCAAGAGGGGGACCAAATCTTAGAAATGCTGCCTAATAATTAAACTGAGACAGAAAAGCGTGAAATGTCTCCACTTGCTCTGGTGGATAATACCAGACCCTCTGGATCTGGCGACAGCTCAGCAATTAGCTCTCTCATTAGCTGAGCTGGGGGGGCTGAGGGTCCCTCCACCTGGTCGCCACGGTTATGTCAGGGGCAACCGGAACTCACAGCAGCCCATAATAATCACATATTATTACGAAAAACACAGTGGTGACAGGTTGTGCTACCGAGAGTCGGTCAATTTTCTATCATTTTCCATGAACTTAGCAGGTTTTAGAATAAGAAAATGAAGTATTAAAATTAGGGCTGTCAGTAGATAAAAAAAAAATCTAATTAATTACAGAATTTGTAATTAATTAATCTAATTAATCGCACTTACTCGTATGTTCTTTTCATGACGCGAAACAATAATAATAATAATAATAATAATAGTAATAATAATAATAATAATAATAATTACAATAGGCCTATAAGCCCTATGATGTACTAATATGTTAAAATAGGCCTGGTAAACAGAGTTAGTGAATAAATAGGCTACATTAGCAAACACAAAAAATGAGTCTACAGTATCTTATCTATCTATCTATCTATCTATCTATCTATCTATCTATCTATCTATCTATCTATCTATCTATCTATCAGAAAAGGTCAGAGTTCAAGGAAATGGGAACACCCCCTGATGAAACAGATGACGTGCATTCATTCACGTTTTGTTTACATTTTGGGGAGCTGGATTAGCCAGGAATGATAACTGCACTGAGCTAGCCAATAACCCTTGCTTGGACTAAACATTGATTCTACACCAAAATATTCTATGGATATAAGACAGGACAAGAAAGACTGACTGATGTAAACTTCTCCAAACTCTGCACGAAAGGTAAGACATCCTATCTCTGTAGGCTATAGCGATTGGTTGAAGCTAGAAAACGTCAGTGTCTGAGGTGTCAGTGGAAGTTAGCGATCAAAGTTGTCAACTTGACATCTGTGGCACAGTGGTATTATTTTATTCTGAACGTGGCATGTATCACTCAAATCGCTGTAATCACAACCCAACTTGAGAAGATCATCTTCCAGCACTTGCGATGACTTTGTGCTGTCAAATTGAAATCCCTATAGCAAGGGCGTAACAATGTTGTTGACATTGGTGGGGACATAATGTGTCCGTACGTTGCGTTTAGTCTGGAGGTTCTCTCCCCGAAAAAATTGAATTTTTTAGACGCAATTTCCAGCATTTAAACCAATTCTGGAGTGGATAGTGACAAAACCCTTTTGATTCACAGGGCACAAGATTGGCAAGATTGAGATTTTTTTTTTTGGTAAGCAAATAATTAAAGTGTCTGGCATGTGTAAGATGTTTTGTTATTTCTGAAAAATCAGGATCTGTGTAAGTAAAGCAGGTAATATGAGTTTGGGTGCTGCAGTCTTGGGGCATTTTGATTGATTTTAATTGTGTGTAAATTAACTGATGAAGTTTTAAGTGCACACTGCATAGATGAGTACCATTATAGTTACCAGTGAGAATTTATCAGCTCTGTACAGTTCCCGCAAAAATAAAACACCAGTAGTCAAAATATTAAGGTCCAGCAAAATTTGTATTAATTCTTGTTCAGGTTATTCACAGTGAGACATAAATTACATGACAGATTATTATTTTTCTTTGTCTTTTGTACCCAATGAATAATAATACTACAAATAATAATAACACAGTTTACATCTGTTGTTGGTGCATCCTATTCAAGTAGAGCAATGTCTGAATTTGCCTTCAACATTATGTGATTATTACAGTTCATTTAAGCTGTCAATGGCACATTTGAAAGCCACATGAAATACAGTATAGGCCTACCTGTCTGGCTGGTGGAGATAGGTTTGCAGAGCTGTTGTGGTGTGGCTGACCTGCAGAGCTGTTGTCTTGTTGTGGCTGTAGAACACAATGCATGATAATGACAGATTATTATTTGTTTTTCTTTGGGACCCTATCAATACTTTTGTAGCATACAGAATACAGGATGTCTTCATAAAAGTCATATCAGTAGCCACGCAATGACTCGTAGCAACTTAGTTACCTGTAGGCTTACTTCTTCTAAATGAGGAAAGTGACAAGAAATGTAACATGTTTAGCCCGACCCCGTTTAATCAAATGTAGCATCCACGAAAACACAGTATGTCTATAACCTATAGAATATTGAACGTTAAACTGTATGAATGAATATTGAATACGGTTAGTTTGTTGTCATCATTACAGAGTTCTAAGATGCTAACCGTAGCCATAGATCTAGGCTATGTCTGTGACCGTAGCATTAACCGACTAGCTTAAAACAAGACAGATCAGATCAGAGTAATGAGGTCTAAACGTTTTGTGCAATCAGTTCGCGGTGCATTTCTACACCTATCCGTTAAAGCCACGGCATTTACAGCTACTTAGACAGCATTAAACAAAACTTAGATGTCATTTTAGCAGCTCGGACGTCCGCCTCCACAGTGTGTGAAGCGACATTTCACTGAGGGGGGACGTGACCGAACAGGTTTTTACAAGGCTGTTCTGTGATAAACTTACCGCTGACTTGGTGAAATAGCCTCTTATGTCCGTCAGTTTCCTTTTCCTGCCCGAGGCAGACATGACGACTCGGCGTATACCAGTAGACCATACGTTGGCAGCTGTTTTCCCGTTATTCCGTCAAAGCTGAATATTTCTGTCATTCAGCTGTCATTCTGCTGTCCCCACGCGCTTAGCTACCAACCTAGCAACGATAACTAGTGCAGGAAGATGAGCCAATCACAGATAGCAAGGCTGTCCCCACCAATGACACGCCGTCTTTGGCAGAAGGTACTGATGAGGGTAAAGTTAACCATTTATTTTCCGACTGCCGTGCAATTACCCCTTCAAAATTGGTATGGACATTTTCAACGTATCCAAATATTGGTATGGACACGTCCATAGTGTCCATACGCAATTTTACGCCCGTGCCCTATAGGCTCTGCGCTGTTGACACTTGCACTGTAGCTTGTGTCATGGGGTAATTTCGGAGCCTGTAATATTTTGATTCTTATGTGCAGCGTGGAAAAGGTAGCGAGTATCTATCAAGTGGTTTGATGTTGTAGTGAATATACAAGTGTTGTTCTGCCGATGAGCAGAAACCTCTGCTGAAATTGCGGTAGGCTCTATGTAAGTTAGTAGCTTGGCTACCGCGGTCACACATCATGAACACAAATATTTGCGTCGTGTGTTTCAAAGCCTGAACAGTCAATGCATTCGTATGCTGGGCTATAGTTGTATGAAAGATTTAAGTAGGCCTACCACAAGTCCAACTATTATACAACTGCCATGGCCAAATCAAATGATAAACTGTCTTGAAATGCGCCTGTATTCATATCAGATGAACCAGCTGCCGAGCGCAGACTTGTAGCTTACATCTCGTGATAAAATGCTTTCTAAAAGTTATCAAATATAGACAAATCGATAATGGGAAAAACACCACATTTTGTCTGACACACTGAAAAAAAAAATCCGTAAAAAAACGGATAAAGTCCTGGCAATTTATTACCGGGGACATATCCGTTATGTGACGGACAGTTCCGTTTATTCTACAACGGAGAATTCCGTAATTTTACAGCAACTTCACCGTTCTTTCACATGCACTTCCGTTCATAATAAAAAGGAGAATTCCGTAGATTTACACTAAATTCTCCGTTCATTCACATGCTCTTCCGTACATCATAAAAAAGGAGAATTCCGTAGATTTACAGTACATTTTCTGTTCATTTACATGTACTTCCGTTCATTATAAAAAGGAGGATTCCGTAGATTTACAATAAATTCTGTTTATTCAGTATTTCAGCAAGTATTCATTATGACTCATACACAGTCTTTCCTTAACACTCTGAGGTCTACGGGGTCACCGGTGACCCCATTTGACACTTCTACAAAAACATCTGTAACTCTGTGAGTTGTCATTCAAACATAAAAGTGACAGCATTAAAAACCTTGAAACTTCTAGTTTTCAAATATATACTGACATTTATCACATGGAAAGTGACAGGGGGGTTTTACTTTTATCTAGCAAACACTTTTGTTCACAAGGTTCAATCTTCAAAAGTCTTGACTACATATATTTAGCGTGTGTTTTCATGCACTGTTAAAAGACCTCTACAACTTTTTTTTTGTACAGTTGTGATTACACTCAATTAAAAAAAAAATATATTATAAAAGTACTGTCATATTCTTTTTTGTTAGGCTTTTCAGAAGAGGGGGAGATAACAAATGTTATCTTTTTCAAGAATAATTAACACCACTGCCAATTTCATGAAGTATTGATTATGACGCGTACAATATCATCTCTTAACAACATTACCGGTGTATAATTAAGTCTTGAAATTCGAAGTAGTGTTAAATATTCTTGAAAATAACATTCTTATGAAATAGGTTCCAACATATTGAAAGAAAAGACATTGAAAAGACAAGAAAAGACAAGAAAAGACATTTCACAATCGTCCAGTTTTACAACATATATATATATTTTTAAAATATGATGGTAACACTTTATTTTAACATTACATCGTTTAGCACTAATACATACAATCTTAACCCATTGATGCCTAAAGCACTTGCAGAAAAGGGTGCTGATGCCATACAAAACTCCAGGCGCCAGGGCCAATGCAACATCCAGCATCAATGGGTTAATGCCTGTATAAGTAACTTGTAAGGCTTGTACTAAGCGAAATCAAACTTGCACTAAGCGAAATCAAACATTTGTTAGGTCCTTATTGAGGTTATATTAGGTAATAAATCCCTAATTGTGCATGGATAAGGAATTTGTGAATACATGCCTAACATATATTTGATTTTGCTTAGTGCATGCCTTACAAGTTACTTACAGCATACAGGCATTAACACTGTATGTATTAGAGCTAATAGATGTAATGCTAAAATAAAGTGTTGCCAAAATGATAATCAAAATAATTCCCTGTAATAATCAACAAGCATGAACACAGATAAATTGTCATTAAGTGGTAAATTAAGGAGAATCTGTCCTTGAGAAGGAACACAAAATGCTCTTTCTTCAGGTGTTACTTGAAGCTGCATAGGCTGTCTGAATGTCCGTGGATTCAAAAGAGTCATTGAAAGATACACCAATTTCTGTTGCTGTGGACTGGTGGTGTCTACATAGTAAGTCCTTGTACACTTGAACAGCCATCTTGGCTGCAAATTATCGTCATACCCTGTGCATCTGACAAAGCGTGTACTTGACAAAGATGCCAAAGTACTTTCTTGATGTCTGTAGTAACAATTTACATTTTGGGCATAAACACATGTTGAGTGATCACTGGGTTGCTGGGAAGCTTTGAGAGAAGTTCTAGTACCTTTGGTTGTTTGTTGGTTGAGATGGGAACGTCATAAACATATTCAAAGAAGGTGAAAACAGAGCAACTTGTCAATTGTGCAAGTCAGGCAGTCTGCAACGGGAATGGTCACGCGGTCATTCCTGGCGGTGATGACAGACTCTTCAGGTTCCCAATGCAGACCACTAGTGGTTGGGTTGTGGATTCCATCTCAGGGTCAGTAGTGCAGTGAAGAGGGATGTGAAGTTGGTTCCAGACTGAGAAGAAGTAGAAGAGGAGGAAGAAGGACGAGAGAGAGAGAGAGAGAGAGAGAGACATCATCAATAATATTTAATAGCAAGTGTTACTTAACTGATTGAAAGGTATGAGCATACCAGTCAAACTAAGTATAGCCGACATCTTCTTAGATCTTCATTAAACTGAGTGAATTAATTTAATTCATTTTTCATTTCATTATTTATATATACATATGAAGAGTTTATTTGCAAAACGGTGCATCTACCATTTTTTGCATTTCATTATTGAAAATGGCTGTCCAGAGGTCCTATCACCTATGTGTGAATTCTTGCCATTCAAATATTTTGAGAACATACTTTTTCAACTTATATGAAATTCATTTTGCAATGCAATGCAGTGGAATGCCCAATACAAAATTGTTAATTTCCCAACATTCTGCAAAATGGAGATACACCGTTTTGCAAATAAACTCTTCATATATATGACCGGTATACGTATGAACTTATACAGTATAATATCACACTCTAAAAAGAGCTGGGTTATTACTTTGACTAAACCCCTGGGTCAATTGCTTTTCTATGAAAAATGGGTTAAATATAACCCATATTGGGTCATTTTCCGTACCCATTACCTGGGTTATTCGCTAAACCCACATCAGCACCCAGGCCCTGGGTCATTTCAACCCTGTAATCGAAGTTATCTTGTCAAGATATTTGAATTTTGAATTTTACCGCCCGGCCGCCATTGCCAAAACGGCTACCAGTAGACTACCAACGTCCAGAAGAAAGGACACCGGATGGCATGTGAAAGCATTGTTTCGGTAAGTGTGCGCCTTTTATTAAACTTGCCATATTGCTTTTCGCGGTGTAAATATGCGTCAGCCGTGAGTTCCTGTTTGTGGCGAGTATATTAAGGCACATTTCATAGAAAGCTATACCCATTTCGAGTAGTCCTAATAGGAGGAAACGGTAACTAATCTTTTAAGGGGAGCAAATGAATAAACTCTTTGTCATAACGGCCGCGGTTTGCTATCCTGTGGTGGATTTGGGAATATATGCTACATTTCATTGGAAAGTAGTTTGTTCGTCCAGCCTTCGTCCAGGTTCTGTCAACGGTGGTTAGTTAGCTAATAACCAAGACACTACGGTAAGTCATCGTTAGCCCTTCTGGGATTCATTTGGTTGCTATTTCGCATAGTTCTAGCTTATATTATAACGGATGGTTGGCTGTCAGTGGTTGGGCAGATTCTTTTTAGGTAGAGGGCTAAGTGTGTCTACTCGACGATAAATTGAGGTTCAGTCATTGTTACTCTCAATGGGTTCAGTACACAGTGAGGCGATATACTTTCTATACGGGCTGTGATACTACTAGCCTAATGCAGGACGCAACTGACACAAATCTGAGAAATTAGCTAACCGCTACCTGGCTCCACTCAACCTAGAATTCAGTTCATAACGACAGCATTTTCGTTTGGGGGCCGCAAGCTGGCATCTGAAGGCTGTCTTCGGTTTCCACAAGTGTCATGTTAGTTCTACATACTGTAGGGGAGTCGATGGGCTTTCTTCTTTTTCTGTGTCAACTAGAACTAGTTGTACGAGAGCAAGTGCTCGTGTTGTGTGACTTCTCCTGACTCCTTCGATGTTCTTCCGAGGCCGAGCGAGCTCACTGCGACTTGCACCTTTCACAAGTCCGAACTCTGATAAAGGCAGAGAGAGGGATAGCTCGCGCATCAAATATTACCGGTATGTTAGGTGTGGTAAGTCGCATCGTGTGTTTGGGCAGCTTGCCTGTGCAAGAAAATGTTGTCGCGACAATTGTTTATTGTTTGTGTGTCAACTGGCGTTTCTTATCTCGTATATGCTTTGCTTGCTTGATTAGAGTCGTAGCTCTACTACGTAGCTGTTTGATAAATGCGGATGAAGGCTACGCGTGGAAAACGTGTTTACATTCACCAGTCGTTGTGTTCCAAAATTACTTAAATGCGGAGGGAATAGTTATCCAATTTCTTTCATTCACGAGCAGGGATGTGTTGCTTTGTTGACGCTACAGGGAAGTTTCCTGGTTTAAAGAAATTTGTGGCTATAGGCAACAGCTACTTCAACAAGCTTTGCATGAAATCGTGCGTGTGTAACTTAGTTCTAGTGTGAGTGTGTGATATCTCTGTGCAGTATTTATGAAGGGACTGGTTGGTTTATATTTTTGTTTATGTAAATGAAAAATGTAAAGTTGTGTGTAGTAGTGAGACAAAAGCCTTTCATACATTTATTTAAGGTTGTCTGTTGTCTGTTTGAAGGTGTGTCTGCAAAGCTCTGAAACGTTTTGTCTTTTTTTTATCTCTTCTGCTCTGGATAAGGTGGACTTCTCTCCTCTGACCTGTTACCAAGACAGCTGGGTGTGTATGAAACTGGAACTAAGTCACTGAAGAAGTAAACCGATGAAAACCGATTTGGATTATCTGAGAGATGTAAGTCAGTGAGTTCAGGATAAATGTGTATCAACTGTATTGTAGGCTTATTACTTGAACAATAAAATCACAACAACTGCTTATTTTTCAGCTGTAGGACACAAGTAAGAGGAGAAGAATGCTGCTCAGCTGGGTCGGCGTCGGCCACACTACTTATTCAAGAAGCCCTTGGATATCATCGGCATGTATGAAGTAAGTTTTTAATGTCATGCACAACAGCAGGCGTGAATGCGCTCGCACACGCGCACACACACACACACACACTAACAATGAGAGCTGGCCTGATATTGTTCTTTGATGCTGTGAATGTGTATGGAATGCCTACTGTCTGGTGTCACTTCAGACAATTTTGCTACGGTTTACTGTATGTTCTGTCTATCTGTCTGCCAAACTCTCAAACTTGTTGTCTGTCTTTTTGTCTTCCTCTTTGGGCACTGACAGGCACAGTCATTCCGGTAGTCCGTTCCTCGATGGACGTGATGACCTGGCACCAAAACCGCTTAATGTGTACGGAGCTGTGTCTGCATCGAGGGAAGAACGCGGCACTGAAATGTGAGTGTATGATCCAAGAATTGTAAACATGGGTACCAGTTGTACTATATATTTCACAGTAAAATCCCAATTACTCATAGTTATTCATTCTTTTTCTGCTGTAGGACACAAATGAAAGAAGATTACTTCTGCTCTGCTGGGTCTGTGACACTACTTATCCGAGGAGTAAGATCTTTTTATGTCATGCATAACAGCCCATGCGTGCACGCACGCACACACACACACACACACACACACACACACACACACACACACACACACACACACATGCTCATACACACATGCACACACACACACACACGTACAAAACATGCGCATGCACACCCCACTCTACACCACACACAGATAAACACACACAACCTTAAAGGGACACTGTGTGAGATTTTTAGTTGTTTATTTCCAGAATTCATGCTGCCCATTCACTTTATGTTACCTTTTTCATTAATGCTTACCACCACCATCAAATTCTAAGCATTCATTATGAATTGAAAAATTGCACTTTTCATACATGAAAAGGTGATCTTCTCCATGGTCCGCCATTTTGAATTTCCAAAATTAGCCATTTTTAGCTGCAAAAATGACTCTACTTGGACCATGCTAGAAAATATTTGTTTATTACTTAGTAAACTTTCATGTAAAGATCAAATTTGGCAATAGGCAGCCCAGTTTCAATGAGCAGCATAGTTGCAGTACCTTTTTTGACCATTTCCTGCACAGTGTCCCTTTAAAGGAAAATCCCTACTAGTTTCAACATCCAATTATATTGTTCTCACTACCACTGGTTTGTCAGGACCCAACAACGCAGTTCAGGATAAATGTGTATGTCAACTGTATTGTAGGCCTATTACTTTAACAATAAAATCACAATAACTGCTTATTTTTTGGCTGTAGGACACAAGTAAAAGGAGAAGAATGCTGCTCAGCTGGGTCGGCGGCCACACTACTTATTCAAGAAGCTCTTGGATATCATCGGCATGTATGAAGTAAGTTTTTTTTTTATCAATGCACAACAGCAGGCGTTAATGCACACACACACTCACACACACAATGAGGCCTGATATTGTTCTTTGGTTCTGTGAATGTGTATGGAATGCCTACTGTGTGGTGTCACTTCAGACAATTTTGCTACAGTTTACTGTATGTTCTGTCTATTAGTTTGCCAAACTCTCAAACTTGTTGTCTTTCTTTTTGTCTTCCTCTTTGGGCACCGGTAGGCACAGTCATTCCGGTGCAGTCAAGTCAGAAATAACATTTTGTATACCAGTGTGTGTGTGTGTGTGTGTGTGTGTGTGTGTGTGATTACATTACATTATTACATTACATTGCATTTGGCAGACGCTTTATAACCAAAGCGACTTTCAAAAGAGGACATAATCAAGCCAACATCACAAGTAAATACAAAGTGTACAGGAGATATACAGAACAATATAATTTACCTAAACCATATTTATGATGACTGAGATGGAAAAGCCATGTCTTGGCCTAATCATTTACACTTTTCTTTTGTTTTGCTTTTTCAAGACTTGTGGTGAGATGCCAAGAGCTGCCATGAGGGATATGCAACCTGCAGCTTCACCGTGCTTTTGGGAGGTCATCTACTACGTGAACCTTAATATCTACAAGCCAGCTACTTTAAATCCTTGAAAGGGTAGTGATGTCAATCAAACCAGATCACGAGACAAGGTCCTGAGGTACAAACTGTCAATATAATTGCGACATCCCTGTCAGTTCTTTTTGACTGGATACATGCTGTGTTTGAAATGTATTATTTGGATAACCACCCATCAGGGCATACCTTGTTTGTTAATGACAGATAGACCTGCCATGGACATGCAGTGCACACTTTGATGTTTTTTTATTTTAATGTTTTCTATGTTTTTTCAATGTTTTTTATTTATGTTCTGTTATATGCTGGTTATGTAAGTGGTACTGTATGGAATGTAGTGACTGTAGAGACCAAGACATATTTCAACCAGGGGACAATTAAGTTCACTCCACTCTGTTAGCGCAGTTATGGATGCACTGTAAAGTTTGTTATTAATAAAAAGTACGGTGAGAAGCCTGTTTGTGCAGATGGACCTGCTGGCGGGTCTGTTTACTCATAGCTAAAAAGCAACATATTCTCTGTGCAAAGCACATGGGCTCTTCGCAAAGGGGTTAAACATTTTAATATGCTGTTTTACAGTGTGCTATACGAAAGGTAAGGTGAAACAAAATTTTTGAATTTCTATAATTGTACAGTGTCACTGAAATCAAATGGTACATTGGTAAAACAGAACCATTTCCTTTAACCCCTTTTAGCAGACCCTATGTTTTAACTTTACTGTCACCAATATTGTAATGACTGAGTTTTAACCTGTTACTTAAGGCTCTTGGTAATGTCATAGCAATGTTGCTGTGATGTAGTTGAGTCTTTTCGGTCATGAGTGATCAGTCTGGCTGATAACCCATCTTTGCAAAGAGGCTAAAAAGATGCATGTAAATTCAATTAAGGTTTTATTGCTTCAATGCTATGATGTGTTAATGCTACACTGCTGTGATTTGCATCTTTATAGTATACTTTTATGAAATGTATTGTTAATTATCTACATTGTTCAGCAATAAAAAAAAAAAGATCTGAAATATTATGCATTCTTGTATTTTGTTTTTTAAATTGATCTCAATTGTATTGGTAAACAATTCTGGTATATTTCACCTTAATGTACTAATGTAAAGTCATAATTGTTTTTTGTAAATCTCCTTGCAATTTAAATACCCAATATTGGGTTAAAGTATGAACCCAACAAAGAAGTCAATATGACCCAATAATGTGGTAGTAGGTCTGACCCATGTAATGGGTTCTTTTAACACAGCAATTTGGTCAGAATGACCCATTTAGTTGGTTTAGAGGAATGACCCAATCTGAGGGTTAAAATATTTTAACCCAGGCAAAGGGTAGGCCCAATACTGAACCAGGGCCTGGGTCAGAAAATAACCCAATTTGGGTTGTTTTTGACCCAGCCTTTTTAAGAGTGCAAGAAGGAGCCAAGACTGACTTGCACCAACACAGACCCACACGCAAACACACACACACACACACACACACACACACACACACACACACACACACACACACACACACACACACACATTCCTACCAAAGATGTCAGCGATGCAGAGTCCTAGCTGGCCAATAGTGTGTGAGGTGTTAAGTTCCGCCTCTCCGGGCAGCAGCAGCAGGTTGGAGGGCGGGACCTTTAGCTTGACTGACAGCTCTTCCACTGCATGCTTCAGAAGCTCTGTCTGCAACACACATACACATAAATATTACTTACACACACATCAGCTGTATAGGGTTCTCTACTTTCCATGGCTTCCCCCAACTATAAAACAGAATTATAATACTTCCTGTAAAAAGTCTTTGACTAGGCAAAGCGCTATACAAAACAGATGTACTGCTGTGTGTGTGTGTGTGTGTGTGTGTGTGTGTGTGTGTGTGTGTGTGTGTGTGTGTGTGTGTACCTGTGCTAGTTGTATTTGGTGTATGTCTGGTCTGTGGCGTATCTTTAAGTTTACCAGTCGTGCCGGTGTGTTCTGCTGATGCTGCTGCGAGCGTTTTCATTGGCAGGTTTTCCTGCGAGGGCGTGGCCTGCATACGATGGCGATGTCTGCATCGTCAGACTCCTCTCCTTCATCCTCCTTTAATTGGCTAGCTGCCGCAGCAATCACGGCCCCTCTGGTGATGGACGCAGCAGGGAGCCAAGCGCATCCAGCCTCTTGTTAATCTCCCTGTCACACACACACACAATGTAAGGAAAGTTGACAAGACACTGTACGTAGAGATAGTGTCAGTGCGTGGCGTGCACACAAGTGTGTGTGTTGTGTACTCACGTTAGTTTGCGGTTGGGCCGCCGCCGTGCCTTGAGTGGTGTGGAGGGGGAGGGGGGCGGAACGCCTCAGCACAGTCCTAACACCAACACATACACACACACAACACACATGATGGATATGGTAAGCATACAGCAATAAATGGGAAAAATATTGTAGGGGCTACTGTGTTGACTCATGGTCTGTGTGTGTGTGTGTGTGTGTGTGTGTGTGTGTGTGTGTGTGTGTGTGTGTGTGTGTGTGTGTGTGTGTACTCACATTGTGTTTTGCATGGGTTTGGTCACCTGGTCCGAGTCATCTGAGAGTTCGGTACACTGCTTCCCTCACCATCGCTGTCGCTGTCAGAAATCTGTAAAACACACAATATACAGTCTAAAGTTCACCGTCCGTGTTAGCTGTAACTTATCCAAATACTGCTACTTTATACAGCAGGCACATATTTACTGACCAAGTTGCTCTCTATGACAAAAGTGCTATGGGCTACTGTGACAGGTAAACAAGAAACAACAGGTTAACAACACTTGACGCTAATTAGTTCTCTACAACTACAAACCGCTGCGGTTCCCTTCCGTTTGGGATCCATATCACCAAACTATAGTTCTCTTGAAAGCCCATTGGGAAACTCCAACTCCCATTGTCATTGTGACACAGCACTCCACAGCACACAAGTGAACACTGCACACAACGAAATTGCATTTTATGCCTCACCCGTGCAAGGGGGCAGCCCTCAGTGGCGCCCCATGGGGAGCAGTGCGGTGGGACGGTACCATGCTCAGGGTACCTCAGTCATGGAGGAGGATGGGGGAGAGCAATGGTTGATTACTCCCCCCACCAACCTGGCGGGTCGGGAGTCGAACCGGCAACCTCTGGGATGCAAGTCTGACACCCTAACCGCACACCCATGACTGCCCTATTGTTATAAGAATATGGCTATGACAGCCTTAAATAGCAGGTTAAAATATGGTCATTGACATCTTGGTGACAACAAGGTCATAACTCTGTATAGCAATGAGGTCCTAACAGAGGCTCTGCATGAAAGTGTTTTTAAAGATTAAAAGACTTTTTAAAAGTGACTATCCTTTGAAACATACCTGCACAAAATCAACCAGAAAAGACATCGCAGATTTTACACTGCAGCGGCTTCGGCGGCAGAAGATGTGTGAGAACTGTGTAGCACTTTTCATCTGAAAATGAGAGCAGAAAATTGTACAGCAGTACTTCCAAAGTCTCTGTGTTATAACAATAACATATAGTAACATATTTATCACAATTGCATACTAATACAACAATAAGAAAAATAATCAGAAAAAAAAATCTAAAACAAAGAAAAAAAGAAAAAAGAAAGGAGGCAGAGGGCCTGTAAGTGGATGGCAATAAGACACATGATCACATAGACAATATGATACACATGGAAACACACACACACACACACACACTCACCATCAGTCTGATCATCCAACTGTTCAATCAGAGTAGGAGCTTGGACAGATGTGGCCACAAGATCTGGGCCCTGATTAAAGGGCCGTACACACACGTCGCTGCTATTTACTCGCTACTTGCTCACTCGCCTACTCGCCACTCGCTCTGGGTGATTTTGTTTACTGGTTGTCATGGTTCCCGCTGTCCGCGCCAATAACGTCCGTACGAAACAAAATGTACGCTGTTTAACGTTGATCGTGTGCTGTGCACAGCCATGCATATAATGGTGTACACTGTATTGGATGTATTTTCCTCAACACTTTTAACCAAAGTGTGATGGCGTGCAGAAGTTGGGTGGTCAGAACACAGACCTGTGTTAATACAGGTCTGTGGGTCAGAACACCACAGGGGCAACGTCAAGTAAGGGTTAACGTTCGACGAGAAGGTCGCTACCGTGGAATAGCAGCACGACAGAGAGAATCTTTAGACCCCGACGCGGAGCGGAGGGGTCTTGTTCTCTCTGAAGTGCTGCTATTCCACAAAGCGACCGACTCGCCGAAAGTTAACCCGCTTATCATATGGATATACTTAAATGATTCACACATGCGGGGACATTTCTTTAGACCTATTTAATGTTAAGATTGTTGCTGCGCAAAACAAAACAGTGCCGTTGTGGAACACCGCTAGGCAACAGCTAGGTAGGCTAGCCAGGACAACAGGTGTTGTCTATCACAGCAGCTGATTAGAGTGACAAAAGACCGGACCCCCTGCGGAGTGATATGAAACATTCGCTTTAGCCACTGACTTGTATACAAGCCAGTGGCTTTAGCAGTGAACGTCTTGTTGCCATTGACAGCGGTAGCCAGGACAACGGGTGCTGTCTATCACAGCAGCTGATTAGAGTCTTGTTGAAAAGTCGCTTTAGCAGTGAAAAGTCTTGTTGCCATTGACAGCGGTCTGTTATAGACCAACCCGTCCGTTATCGAAAAATAACAGACGTCCGAACGTTGGGGAGCCCCGTTGAAATGAATGGAGCATTCGACAGATGACGTCACAACCATATAATAACTGTCAATAATATGTATTCAGCATTCCAATTGGTTACTCGCTTAACTCGCGTCGCTCGAAGATAAAATAAGTTTATCTCGGAACCCGCCCACATCGCATCGCTTGCACTCTCCTCGCCTACTCGCCAGCGAGACTCGCTGGAACACGTAGACATTCTATTGACTTCATCCGCTGAGCGAGTAACTAGCAGCGACGTGTGTGTACGGCCCTTAAGAGTGAGAGAGAGAGAGGGGGAGAGCACGTTAGTTCCCAGTGCATTGAAGGTAATGCTGTTCAACTCTGCCACCTAAAACTCAAACTTTGAATCTTCTTTTCAAACGCCATGGTATCGTCACCAATTACAATTGCCTACAAAATCTCGTGCGTGGCCGTTTTATCCCTCGAACAGCGACGTGCATCTCGCACGTCGCACCCTCCATCTGAAACAACTGCCGGTATTTATTTTTCCTAACAACGGCGTCATACGAGGTCTACCGAGACAAAACACGACAGTGTTGACCAGTTGCCCAGATCTACCATATTCAACTACATACTGAAACGGCGAAAACCACGACACTTACACAGAACTACGGTTCAAAGTTTGTCTATTGACATCGAACCAACACAAAACATTGGGATACTGCTTGCTTACTCGTGCTATTCTTTATCATGTACGAGGGTTGCGGACGGTCTGATTTACATGATTTGACGCAGAACTGCTTAACTGAAATTTAAACTGCTAGCTAGCCCCTGTCTTGCCCCCTCCGATACCTGTTACTAGTAGCAGCATCCACTTTTGCCCCACTACCGGTACTAGCTCTACGCCAATCCATCCGTGGTGTTTCAGTATCCTTGCATAAATTCTGTCCGACTCTCTTTCTTTCTTTTATGTTCAGAGAATAGCTTTCAACTTCACATCAGTAAAGTGCCGCCTGATTTATTCCACACCACCAGCTAATTATCAGTTACCCTATTAGCAACCAATGTTAGCAAACCATCCAATATCACATTTCAAACCTTTAATTTTCCCAACACAAAACGTTTTAACCATTAAGTTAGTCCACATGTGAATTAAAAGAAAATAAATATAATTTATAGTGCAAGCGTTAAAGATCAATAGCTAACTGAGTATCAATAACTAGCCAAATCTGATTGTAGGCTAGCACAGAATCATTGAGGCTGTTCCAATGTTCGTACAGCAAAACTTGTGAGGCAGGGTTTGATTTTAACCATAAATATAACGCTAACACTCGTAATTGTTACGAAATTATACAAATAAAGTGAATTACTTACGCCAGCCTCTCTGGGTGTCTGAAGTCAAGTCGCCCGCATCTTGCATTTCCAACGGTAGAAAAGGCGGGCGGAAGTCTGCTTTCAAATGTCCACAGTCGCCGCGAGGGGACAGCCAAACGGCCAAGTTTCTCACTTGTATAGCACGACTCAGAAATGAACCTCTTAACTTCAGGTTTCACACATTCTGTGTGAATATTACACAAAAATGACACATAATCTGTCAATATGCTGTCTACACATCTCAATGTGTTATTTTTTGACACATCTGTTTGGGCAGTGTATCCCAGAGTGCATTGCGTTCTTCAAAATACGGGTAAAGCATCCGTAGAATGAGATTACGGGAAAATCCTTCATACGAATACTGTAGTTTGTACCGTTTATTTACGGACATTATTTACTGTGCATGGTATTAGTATTAGAGATTGTCTGATTGCTTGTGTTAATTGAAGGAAAACATCGTTGGTCCACAGCTATTTTTAAACTGAACAGCTGTTCGCAGCAATGCAGGGTCAACTGGCATCTCGTAATAATTCAAAAATACCTAAAAATAATTAAATACAAACATATGCTTTTGTTCATGAAAAAAGACAGAAAAGTGTCTGTATTTGCTGTATTTATTGTATTTTAGCTTTAGAAGTTGACGGACGGCTTGTATTTATCACAGCGTGAGTGAGTGAATTCAGTTGCCACGCCATGCGCTTAGAACGTATGTCTACCCATAAATAATTAATGCCATTAATTTTTACAACGCGTTAATGCGCCTTGTAATTAATTAATCGAATTAACGCGTTAAAATGACAGCCCTAATTAAAATCATGTTTTCAGGCAAATTGCTGTTCTTATTTCTATTTCTGTGTCTTGCAACAGAAAAAAAGATTCCCCCTAATCTTATGATGAGAACCATAACTGTCACATTAAAATAGACAAGTCTGAGAGCAGAACCTGAAAAGCTTAAGGGGAAAAAAGAACATTAAAATGTACCTATACCTTTTCCATGATGTAGAGTGAGCACTGTTTGTTTTGACCCTCTCTTCAATGCTTTCCTAACAAGCCCAAAAACACAGATACTTGTGCGCTAACAAGATGGATTCACCAAGGTCGCTCTTTGTAGGTAGCGAAGGACTCTGCACAGGAAGGAAGAATAAAGGTAAATGCACCAAGGCACAAAAAAAACATAGGCCTACCGGCTAACAACAACAACAAAAAAACTGAGCAGGGTCATATTATCAAGCCCAACTGTCCAACAGCCCTGGTTTGACAGTCAAAGTTCTTCACCTCTCTTACTTGTTGCATTATTTTGACAAGAAGAATATGGAACTAGAAATGCACTCAGAGAGTGCAGACCTCTGCCAAGGAAGCTGTTTGATAGAACATTTGGCTATGTTCAGGGCCGCGTTAACCCTCGCCGAGGCCCGGTGCAGATGCAATCCGGGGCCCCTATACCACACTATAATGAGCCATATTCAAAACGCATGAAACAACGCAGGCTACACGGTTTACTCCAACACAAAAAAGGGTGCGCTGAACCCCCTGCTGAGTTCACCAGTCACAACGCAAGCCATTGGAAGCATAGCCAGCTGTCAGGGAGGAGATTCTGTGCACTGCCGTTTGGCAGAGTAAACTTCGGCTCAGCTAGAACTTCCAAACAGAAGCACAACCAAAAGTCTCTTCTTTTTGCTACGTTGCTGCCGACCAATTTGTCGAATCGAAACCGTCGTGGTAAACACGTGTTAAATAATGTAACCTCCAATGGCCTTGGAAAGACTGACTGACTGTCAAAGGAAAGTAGCCTACTCAGCTGTCGCTTGTCGCAAGGAGGGAATCCCCTTAGCAGCGAACCACAGCAAAGCGAAGCTGTCACGAAATTCCCTCAAAATGTACCAATTAAGAAGTTGGCGGTTTTCATCTAGATGGTGCATTAAACTAGCCTGGGAGTACCCATGCTGCCTTGCGCATTCTTTTCGAATTGCTGGACAGCCTGGGGACCAAGGCAGAAATCTTTACATCGAAACGGGGGCCAATCACAGAGCGAGGAGGCACGAAAGACGATGACGCGTACTACTCGACAAACGGAAGTTAGTTGCTAGTAGTTTTTTCGCGAATCCATCATGGCGGCAGCCGAAGCGAAGCAATCTTTCGGAGAAGCTCTGGACAGTGTTTTGAATAGTTTGGAACGTAATTTCGCTTTGAAAAACGAACAGCGCTTAGCGTTAGAGTCGTTTGTCAGCGGAAAGGAAGATGTGTTAGCCTTACTACAGACTGGATTTGGTAAAAGTCTGATTTACCAACTCGCTCCGTTGGTTACTAAGGTAATGGGGGTTAGCGAGACCCCGGTCGTTGCTGTGGTTTCGCCATTAATAGCATTGGTGTAGGACCAAATAAAGGACGCAGTCGACCTTGGAATATCTGCAACACAGCTGGGTCAAGACGATGAAACGGCGATTGAGAGATGATGCCGTTATAAGATTCTGTTTGGCAGTCCCGAGGCCTGGCTGAGCGCGATGTGGGAGGACATGCTAGCCACCGATGTATACAAGACCAACCTGACCGGCGTATACTAGTTGTCGATGAAGTCCATCTTACTTATATAAATGGTATGTGTTATTTCTTGATATCATTGTCCTTATGTCTGTACCTACTGTGGTTGTCACAATGTCACATTATGGGTTCATTTTCGATATCAATTTAATGTTACAGTGAGTAAAGGCTTAAGTAGCACAGCTTTAGTCGTTTGGGTAGGGTGCGTAAATCCAAATAACTCCTTGCACTTGAAGAAGCTAGGGCTGCACGGGATTCAGACGTATAGCCCCATGGGCTCCCCCTGATTATATTTCACGTGTTCTTATCATATGCATGCACTCCCCCCTGATTATATTTCACGTATTCTTATCAAAACATGCCCAGGATCTTCATCGGGGATATAACTTAGGTGAGAGACAGAGAGAGAGCTTCCATGCTTAACCTAACTACCCCCTAACTAGGCCCTAAGTGTAATGTAATGTTTTGCCTTTTGTATGAATAGGCACAGGTCAAGACACCAGTCTGTCTAATTGACTGACACCTTTTGGTGCCCTGCCTGGACGGGTGTAAAATAAGGTCATCTGATAAGTTATAGGCCACAGCTCCTTCCTGTTACCCATATGCCTGATTAAGATCCAGGGTGATCGAAATATTGCGTGTTTTAATTAATACAGTTTATTTTTTGGAGCATATCCAGCAGTGTGCAGACTTGAGTAGCACAGCTCTCGGTTGTGTGCACAAGTATCATCAGCCTACCTGAGAAAAATATGTTTTTGCTACATTTGTTAAGCAGGCCTAACTTCAGAAGGGCAATCATTTTCCACTGCAAATGACTAACATCTCTACACTTTACTTGTGGTTTTCTTTTCTCAAACAGGAGGAAGGCTGAGAAAGGACGGAAGGCTTTTAGGGAAAGCTTTGCGAGGTTGGGGAACTGAGAGCCATCGTGAAACCAGGTGGGTAATATTAACACCTTTTTTCAGATCATTCTAACCTTACCTACCGAAGACATTTTATTTCACTGAAAACTTTAACTCACTCAACTCATTAATCTTTTGAAGAGCAGTTTTCTAATCATGGTATTGCTACTGTGATATCACACCTCTCACCCCATTGATTATGCAGTGTTCTAAACTTTCTGACATTTTGACATTACAAAAATTACATGCAATAATCAAGTAACGCTTTGATGCTTTGGCATTGCTCTTTTCATAGTACAGTTAAAATATCATGCAATGTATTCAGTGTATGAAAAAGTAGGCCTAAGCGGAGTGTTCTGACGTAGTGTCCTGGCAGAGTGTATCTTACAGGCCAATGCACACCTCGAGAAAAGAAAGTTCTGTTGCTGGTGCCTGTTGATCTGTCCACCAAGTCAGGGGACAGGAGCGGTGTTCCCGAAGTGTACAGGCAGAGTAGTCGGGGGAGTGGAGGTGGGGGGGGGGAGGTAACCCACGACAACAACCGGGGGGATGGGCTGACAGGTAAGAAGTAGTGGAGACACCAGAGAATAGGACTGTTGACAACCCATAAGCTCTGAAGCCACAATTCTGAACAGCTATGACTGTAATGCAAATGATTTCCATGTTGTGATGTTGTTCTTGTATTCTCTTATTTTGTAGAAACACCGGTACTGGCATTGACTGTGTCTGCGGAATTGCACTCAACAGAAATTGTCAGGAGACTGCTCCAACTCCAAAACCCAGTTGACATCATTGCCAGCCCCAATCGACCCAACATCAGACTCTCCATAAGACGACTTTCGAGTGAGTCACTGGACTGTTTCGACTGGCTCGTGAAGGACTTGACAGAGAAAGGAGTGGAGATGTCACCAGTCAATATATACTGCCGGACAATAAACACGAGGGAGAAAACGATGCTTAAAGAAAGTCTAAATGGCTGCTTTAGGAAAGCCCTGTATGTACATTTTGAGCCTCACGTGTCCAGTGTGGAGCCTGGCCATTCCTGCTGCACCTATTGCCACTCATTATGCAAGTGTAACTCTGACTGTTGCTCTGTGCCAAAACCCAACTTTGAAATACCCAAACAAATCCCGTCACCTGTCAAATGCAGAAATGTCACATTGGAAGAGCAGGGACTGGTCAGACAGCTTTTGGAGGAGTATAGGGATAGCCTGATTGCACTAGGTGAACACCTTTACACAAATGCCTCATTCTGCACTGGTTTCAGCAATGTACTAATTTACTCAGTTTTGGAAAGTCTTTGTGATATGACATGACTTGTCATGCAGAATCTCCCTGTATTTTACATAAAACATGGCCAGGACATCCTACGCATTGTTCACAAAGTATTTAAAGATTTTGATGTGTGTGTGAATTCCCTGACATTCCTGAAAAACCATACCTGTCACCAGACATGGACTTTCCAGTGTATTTTGATGTTGAGGATGAGGATGCTGAAACCTCTCTAAGCAGCATTGAGTCAGGCTTATCCATGCTTCCATTATCAGATTAAGTACAGAGCCACTGTAAATAATTGTAAATAACTGCACACTTGTGTATATATAGTAAATATCATTCTGAATAAATACTTTTTACATTTTTAAACTACATGTTGTAATGTGTTCCCTGAAAACTAATGAAGAGACAGCTTGGTAAAGGAAATGATTTTAATGAAGGACAATGACTTAGAATAACAAACAAGAATAACAAACTATTTCAAAGCAAGAAAATAGGAAAGTAATTAAGTAAAACTTATTTTAATAATTTTGGCATTCACCTTTTTGAAGACGCCGTACCAACATTGACGGTCGCCTGTAAGGCAGCATGGGTGTTACCTGGCTAGACAAACAGTACAAATAACTCAAAGGACACGGCACCATTCATTCAGTTTGCTGCTCATCCACGTCCACAGTGCCTTGTGATCGAGCTTTGCCAACAAGTCATTTCGGAAGCCAGGGAATGCAGTAGATGTGCGACCTGGTTTCTGTTTAAAAAGTTCTGCCTCTTGCAGTGTGTCCACCAAGGTGAGGATGTCTTGTCATGTCCACATGGGGAGCTCCACTTGGTCTTGTTATGCCCAGCTCCTTGTCAGTGCCTGCCATCATCTGTTTAAAGAAATAAGTGGATACCAAGGCTTAGGCTATTAAAAACAGAATATGTTCAGATAATCTAGGCCCATTATTACAGTACACATTATGGTAAATTAATACAGTAAGGGGGAGGGTTGGAGTGAGGGTCGTGTCAGTGAGTGTAGGGGGGCTGTGAAATGCTCTCCCCTCTATCGATTGACTGGGACAACTACCAAACCGTGCTCATTTTCTGGACTTTTTAAATGACTAGTTAATGGCAGATCAGTAAGAAAACCTAAACAAGAACTGTTACGTTGTCTATGAAGAGATTATAATGTAATAGTGAGCGAGCATTGAATTTAAGGAGCTGGAGCTACCAGTTGGAGCGATTGAACAGAGTAAACTGGATACCTGAGTTGGCACTTGGAGTCGGTGGGTTTGGCAATGTCTTCTTCAAATCCCTCGGTGTCGTCGATGGCGTTGGCTCGCGTGGCCTTTTGGAGACGTTGCCGTCTTTGAATTCTTCCTCCCATTGCCTGAATATTAGGTGAATCCTTTCCGAGCCTGTTTATGACTGAGGCGCAACGCGAACAACATCTCCTTGACTGTCCCGACACGGAGGATACAATCAAGCGTAGGAACGCCAGCCTGTTCGAAATAGTTGTTTCTTTTTTCACTGCGAACATGTCAGTTGAATGCCCATATGTAGATGGTGGTCCTTCTCATTTGTCTTGCACAAACGGCAAAAATCGTCTGGCGCCATTGTTGATTTCTAGACTGTTTTAGCTTCTTCAATTTCTGTGGCTTCTTGCAGATAATTTCCTCGTCGCGATATACACACGTCATCGCGCGCAAGGCAGCATGGGTTCTCTCTGGCGAGTGATGGACACTCGTGCCGTCCAATCAACGGCTACGGAAACCACACCTCCCTACGAGATAATGTACAGTTGGTCCCCAGACTCGATCACACTTGTGATTGAGTATGGCGTTTGCCGCCAGACTAGCATTAAACTGCAATAGTATGCAATCATTACAGTAGACTACGGTGCAAATTCGTAATGTTAGATGTGGATGTGGATGTATCCCACAAGTTTTTTTTTCTCCCAGATAAGAGCCACTTGCTAACTGAACAATCTGCGAGTGGTACCCAGGCATGTTTTAACTGAACACAAACCCGAACGAACGCAAAGATATAGGCTACGCTGACAGAGCATCGACATTATTACAGTGCTTTAGGGAAATGGCCATAACAGTGCTTTAGGAAAATGCGACTATATCATTTTAGTGTTTGCTAAATCCTTGGCTTGCCCTGTTGTTGTCAGAATGTCTGAACTTTGAGTGCTGGTTGGTGCAGCTTGCTACGCAGCATTATTGTGAACACTTTTTTAATAACACCTCAGAACGTCAGAAGTGATCCTCGCCGCGCCATGCAAGACTTTTGTTTCGCGAATGCAGTTGGGTGTGTGATTTATTTCCCCATGTTTTCACTATAGAATAAGATAAAGTTAGGTTGGTATTCTGTGCTCTTGTTTGCTTAGCTTACATGATTGCACAAGTCCATGATCGCTATGCAACCATTACAAAAAGCGATTAGGCTATAACACTGACATTACAAAAATGACTAACGTTGCCAACCTTCTCTTCAATGCGTTAATCCATGCCGGGCTGAAGTTTATCCGTACAATCTGAAGTGCTGACGCCGAGTTTCTCACATCTTTTTTAGACAGTAGCCCATCATCAAACTCAAAAAATATTGACCACCGTTTTCACTGGTGGCACACAACCAGAAGCATCTGACTGAAATGATTATTCCGAAGACCTCCGATTCCTGCGTGCATGCAGAGGCGATTCTAGGCTCAGTAGGGGGGCCACGCGAAAATTAAAAAGAAAGAACACTTGTAACCAGGGCTCCGAACCGGTTCAAGGAACGAAAACGAAAACCGAAAACGAACTAAATATTATGGAATTTTACAAGGAACGGAAACGGAAACGAAAACGAAATGGTCTTCAAGTGTTCCGGAACAAAAACGTTATTCTGAAATCCACAAACCGGTTAATAACGTTTTTTTTTCGTTCTCTATATTTCATACAAGTGCACGATTTTGTTTGAGGAGTAACCATGGCGACAGTCTTTTAGTTCGGCTACTGACGTGTATGAGGGGAAACATGCATACAGCAACAGCATTTTGCTTCACCTGAGCTCTTGCCGCCGATTGATAAAATATTGAGGAGCATTGGCCAATCAGAGTGCGACTGTGCATTGTATGGAGAAACTTCCTGGGTAAATTTTAGGATATGCTTCTCCTCAGAGATTTTGATAGGAAACTAGAACTAAACTGTCTCTGTTCTCCTGGCTTTCTCGTAGTGATTGGAAGTTGGCTCTAATAAACCCGCCCTAAAGTTGTTGACCACCAATATCAAATAAGTTTTTGTAAGAGAAATGACACTTTACCCGCGCTGTTCTTCAGTCTCATTCACGGACAGTCTACAGAGTTTTATATTGACACCATGGAGAGCAAAATAGAACATGTCTTGAGATCGGTGTTGGGATTCCTACAAGGACAGAGTATTTGGACCACAGTCTATGATTTGCAAAGGAATTGGATAGGCGATTTGATGAACCTAATTCGCAGAGTGCTCTCGAGAGGCAACTGGTGGGTAAGTCATGTTTAGCTTACTACTTGTAATGGCACCGCCGAGTGCCTCGATGTTCAATGCGGTTATGGCAAATTATGTTGTCGTAAAGTTACTGAAGTGCTTTTGTTGTGCGCAGCGTATCCCACTGTCGGTTGTAGAGAAGAGAGGTGAGAGCTGGTGTTTTATGTGCTGTAATCAAGGACGTCTTATTTATCTGTTGTTGTGGTCAATGCGGGATAAAGTCATTCGTGGCAGATGGACAGACGCTAGCTGACGTTAGCTGGCCCGCTCAATGTTTCGATGCGCAATATTTCCTGGCTGTCATCACGAACAGTAGGTCGCGTGTGACAACAAGCATGGACTAGAGAAAGACAGCGCATTTGTTGTTGTTTAAGTTATTATTCTCTTCTGTCGTGCAGAGGGCTGGGCTGATGGGATGGACTACGTGGAAACTCTTACTATTTTGTGACGCTTGTCTCCGGTCTCCGGTTTTGTGGTAATAGACTTGCACTGGAATGGTTGGTAGCCGATATCTGAGAGCATACCCGAGGTTTCAGACTATGCAACCTGTCCCTTCTTTAGAACTAGTGACCCCTTGCATCGTGCACATCTCAAAACAGTTTGGGATTTTTTTGTGGAGCAAACTGTGTCCCTTTTACTTACACGTTTCACTTGCTGCAAACCTCATCGATGGCCTATTAAATAGAGCAAGGCAAGAACTGAAATCCATGCCTATCGACACCTCTTATTATGCTGATGTTTACCTGCGCTATTCCAGAGATTTTTTAGGAACTCTCTCTGGCTATTTTTTTTTTAACTCTCTCTGGCTATTCTGTATTGTGCCTCCCTAATCAACATCCACCCACCGCTACTGGGCTGGCATAGGCTACTTTTGATAAGAATTATAGGCATCTGGTTAAATCTGCCAGGATGGATAGCCCATCTGAGTGTTTTTGGGTGTGTTATTATTTTTGAGAATAGCTGTGTAAATCAAGGGGGAATAATGAGTACGTCTATTCTAAGATAAAGTCCACGAAAATAGACTTAATATGGCCGTTAAACACTGCAGGAACGTTAAGAACGAACGTTATTTTTCGTTCCGAACCGGTTCAGGAACGATATTTTTGTGGGGGAACGATTGCAGGAACGAAAACGTTAAACTGAAACTTGCCTGAACCGTTCGGAACGGAACGTTTGAAAAATAATTTCGTTTTCAAGCCCTGCTTGCAACAAATCGCCACTACTGTTCCCCAGCTACAATCTTGGGGGGCCCAAGCTGCCTGTCTAGCCAGGTGACAAGATATGCATATGCGCCTCTGCTTGCCTACGGATGGCGAAATGCATCAAAAATACAATTGATTGTCTCAAAATATCGTTTCATATTTTCCAATCTCACGACGTCCGGGGCCCCCTCTAGTGGCGGGGCCCGGTGCTGCAGCACCGGTTGCACCATAGGATAACGCGTCCCTGGCTATGTTACACCCTATTTTTATTTTAAGTCTTTCTGCCTTCTTTTTGTGTTGTTATAAATTGTAATGTCATAATTCGCCCTGTCCCGCAATTAGCCGATCCCAAGCCCCTCCCATAGATTGTGACGTCATGCTACCTCGGACAACTTTGGCTTCTTCTCGGTCAAGTTGCAGCTGCGCTGGCCTAGATCTAATATCAATATGGACACAAATAGTATTAAGTTGTCAACTTTTATCAACGACAAGTTTTGTCAACGTCATCAGGTCAAAATATTTTAGTCAACAATTCTTTAACATGCGAATTGTTCAGACAACAATATTCATCATGATGTGAAGTTTCATGTGCCTTCCCTGGATTAGTTACTCCGAGACTGAGAGCAGTGATAGCCCAATGAGACATTTGTGCACTGACAAAATTAACATCCTATTATTATTATGGTCGTTGATAGGATAGGCTATTGTTTTAGAACTGTAACAAATGTTATGAGTAGGCTATAACGCCCGGTGAATCATGATTAAAATAGGCTAGCAGTCCATGTGGTTATTGAATTGAGAAGCCCTCAATGAACCGAAAAATAGCAGTGAACTACGAACAAGAGTTTTAGAAATAGGCCTAGTTGGACTATTCAAAGTTAAGTCCCTGTTAAACGTTAAGTCCCCGTGAGCAAGACCATCAGACACACGCACACACCGCTCCCCTATCCCTTCCAAGTCTTGCCTCATTCTATCCAAATTTTGATTTGTCCTAAATAAGCGTGACTGTTAGAATATTTTGTGTATCCCAATTTAATAGGTCTACAGGTAAATTCACTGATTGACCCATGTAGCCTAGGCTACTCCATCTTCTGACTTTTTTTTAAATGGTGAAATTATCGACGGTCACTTTCCAGTAGCCTATCATGGCATAACTCGATTAAGGACTAACATGTGGACTCTTGGACAAGTAGGCCTAAGGGATAAAGATTCAGTAACTAGAATTATTTTGAGTAACCGTTGAACACCTAATTTCTAAAATGTGAGTATATTAGGACACAGAAAATCGGCTGGAAAGCAGTTGGTAATTTCTCTTTCCAAATAGCCTATTGCAACGTGTGTTACCGTCTTGTTCTTGATGAATCTCCGTGACAACAGCAGGGTGTGGTCATTGCGTTAGGGCAGAGTTGCGTTTGGGAAAAGGCGCACACTATTCTTACTGCGTCGGAAGCATTTGGGCTTAATAACGCTACTCGTCCATGCAGTTCCACGGCCCTGGCGGCCCACTGGTGCGAAACTGAAAGTTGTCTGCGGCCGTGGAGGTTGTGTTCCTAGAGCAGTGTTTCACAACCACTGTGCCAGCAATTGTCAGGTGTGCCGTGGGAAATTCTTGTTTTCAAAAAAAAAAGGAAAAAAAAGAATTCATTATTATCAACAAATAATACCTACCGTATATGTCATTATGTAGTGTCAATGTGAATGCGCCAACTTGTCAATTTGACACAATTTGATATGTATGATACCTGCTGCCTGTCTGTCATCCCGTTTTTTGCGTTGTTAGGCCCTACAGCAAGACAGACATTGATATTGATAGCCTAGCCTACTGTCTTGTCGCCGCGTGGGTTAGACTAGGTCTACGTTGTGTCCGAGGGAGGGCACGCATACACATAGATGGAGGCGGACAAGAAGGTGCTGAACATTAAAACTGGTCTTTATTGTAACTACTGCATAATAATACAAGTAGGCTCCCTCAGTGTCCTTGTGGCACAGAAGAGCGTTGAATGGGGGAGCTCAGCATTATATAGCCCCCGCCTAAACGCATGGCATCATGGGAAGTGAAGATCCATAGTACAGTATACATCCATACACAACAGTCTACGTTTGACGTGCATGCTGATGAACTGTTATAGCTATAGCCTACCTTAGTGGAGGCGAACGTGACGAGAAAAACAAAGAACACGCAAAGGTATCTCATCATGGTCAGAAAAGTTATCGTGGTAAAAAAAAAAAGTTGGAAAGTGCAGCTCCGACGCTGTGTGTGCATGTGTGGGGGGGAGGCAGGGTAGGGAGAGATGCAGGAGCAGAGAGACGAGGGATGCAAAATTGCAGGTGATTCTGTTTCAATGTTTTAGCATAGGCTATATGAATCAGTTAGCCTATAGCCTTAGCTAAACAAATGGTTTCACTTTTTTTCTTTAAAAAAATGCACATATTTTAATAAACTGTTCAAACTCGCAAATAGATTGCGTTCGGCAACGTTTGGGTAGGGCCTATTGTGTATTCCGTTTGGGTATTCCTACTTGTGGGTATTCGGTCTCAGATGTTAATTTTGGTGCATTCTTAACAACAGCAACAATAAGAAGCATAATAAGAATAATCTTCATTGACCACCTTACAAACTATTCCTATGAAGTGCGTCCTAATGCCGTGTGCTGTGTGAAAAACTCACTAGTTCGAAAAATACATAGGCTAGTCGTCGTGCCCCCTAACCCTCCCATGAAAAAACAGAAAATAGTGTTAGCAAGGTCGGGATATCTGATATCAATTTTACATTAATTCTAGTAGGCTACACAAGCCTTTCCACCATGATGAATAGCCTACACATTTTATAGCCTATTTATTTAGGCTAGAGCCTATTTATGCCTACTGTATTTATGGATAGTAATGACAATTAATGGCTTTTCCTATTTTTACATTTCTATTTAGCCTACTCTGAATATGGGAGTAGCAGTTTGACCGCTCCTCTGGCTTCAAGTTCTCCGAGCAAGTCCGAGGGTTCTCCATAACTGTATTATGACGCACCAAAAATGGGCGTGGCCTGGGATCGGTCAATTCAATTTGCGGTCACTAGGGGCGTCTAGATTTCTAGGCTAGCAATGGTGAAAATTCTTTAAAACAAAATCCTGGTTCCGGTTCATGATCCAGATCACCACCAAAATGTAATCACCTGTTTCTTTGGTCATTTCCAACAACACCACAAAGTTTCACCCAAATCCGTTAATAAGTTTTTGTGTTATCCTGCTGACAAAGAAAGAAAGAAAGAAACAGACAGACAGACAGACAAAGAAACGCAACCGAAAACATAACCTCCTTGGCGGAGGTAACTAGCAGTTACTTGCACATGTAGGTTCCGTTTAGTCACTTTTGTCAGTGCATATGAGTGCTGACTAGCAGAGAGTTCAGCCAGAGGTCTCTATCTCAGAGACCCAGTCAGGGCAGAGAGAAGACGAGAAACGAGAGTTACGGCGAGAGTTAAAAAGTAATAATGAAATACAGTGGAGTGTGCAATTCAGGGAAAAACACTGAGTCAGGAATATTGCAGAGAAAGTAAAGTCATCTGATGGAAGAGGGAAGAACCCATCCAAGATGGAGTGACTTAGAGGAGAGGAAGTACCATATGTATTGACAGCAAAGGAAATATATGTTTATGTGTTTGTCAGCTTCTCCGTTTGCCAAGGGGAAAAAAAGCTAAATGCTGACAGAAATATTGACTATATGACCTTTTGTGTTTACATTTACATTAAAAACTCAACTGTATACGTCAGACTGGTGGACTACATCAAGCTGGATTGTCTGGTCTCTTATTGTTTTTTTTAAAACAAATGTATTTGGAAGGACAAACTGTCCATTTATCATGTGCATGAATGCAAATGGCACCTTTGTTCTGTCTTCTGTGTATATATTGACATTCCTTCCACTTCTTCCATTCTTGCAGCTCTCTTCTTGTCCCCTCTGGCCTTTCCCTCCCCAATACCCATCAAATTGTATTTCGCCAAATCATGTTACATATTTCTACTGAGCTACATTCAAGTCAAGTCAAGTCAAGTCAAGTAGGTTTTATTGTCAATTTCTTTACATGCACTGGTCATACAAAGAATTTGAAATTACATTTCTTGCTTTCCCTCGCAGACATAGACTAATCTAGGTAAGGACATAGACAGTATAGACATAGACAGTACTTATACATGGACATAAGACAGTATGGACATAGACAGTGCTCATACAGACATTTAAAGTGCAAGACTGGACAACAGAAGACTTGTAGAGAACATACATTAAGAGGTAATTGTTGTGCTTTTCCTGAAATTCCTTTATAGCGCTCTGACATAGTAATAGTAGCATTTTGAAGAAAAATAAATATTAAAATAGGTCTATCAAGTACACCAGCAGCAGTGTGTGTGTGTGTGTGTGTGTGTGTGTGTGTGTGTGTGTGTGTGTGTGTGTGTGTGTGTGTGTGTGTTTAGTGCAGGTAGAAGGTGCGGTGTGCGTCTGTGCGTGTGTCTGTGTGTGTGTGTGTGTGTGTCTGTGTCTGTGTGTGTGTGTGTGTGTAGCTACATTTATATAGGCCTACTGTAGCTCAGGCTTACGTCAAACTCCATCTTGCATCAAACTGTGTGGACGATGGAGTTACAATCCAAAGATACGATGTCAATGTTTGTTAAATACCTCATCATGCAATAAGACAAACAGAGCAACATATGGCTAATGAAATGCAGCAATGAAGCTGTTGTCATTATGTAGTGCCTGTACAGTGCTTGAAAATGATAATCAGTGTTAAGAGTGTGCAAATGCATCGTGTTATCGATGCATCGCGATTCTTGTTTTCAATGATGCAGTGTATCGCGATGCATCGTGATATAATCGCATCGTGGCATATGAATCGTGAATCGCATCGCATCGCGAACCCCTTGGCAATACCCACCTCTAATCAATGTGTAGCTCTAAAAACTCACTCTCCTGACACATCCTCAGCTCCCCCATCCAACCACATAGACGCACACACATGCATGAAGCCCCCCCCCCCAAATTATGTAGTGTGTGACTATCGTGGCTGTCAATATTTTATTTAGATGACTAGTAATGTTCACATGATTTACTGTTATGTATTATGTATGTGTCTACTCTTACTCTCTACAAAGTAGCAGAGATACTTGCAACAACTCTGTAAAGAAAATGCTAATAGCCCTGTAACTTTATTGCACTGACTGAATTATTGCTGCTTGACTCCACATAAAGAGAAGTATTTATCCAGCTGAGCTCTGCATATTGTCATTATGCTTTTATTACAGAATCATAACTAGATATCAACCACATAAAAAAAACTTTGCCTACAGCCATTCGTGTGTCATTTCACAATGAGTGTTATGTTGTTGTAATAACCTGGCTTCCTTCAGCCGGAACGAAAATTAGTTTCCACCAAACTTAATTTACTTTCCCTGCACAGAGGCCCATCCATAAAATTAATCTCACTGCATGACATTATGAGCTCTGGTGAAAATACATGTGGCCTGGGGAAGTTACTATTCAAATATCATCTAGTTGCACTTTTTACCCAATGGAGGACTTTTACGTTGTTGGTAAATAACTTTCGTCATGTTGGCCTGGGCCCAAGGGCAAATGCCTCGCTCACCCCCCTATAACTCCAACCCTGGTAACACATATGACACATCACTTTCTTTTTCAACGTGCTTTGAGTAGCTACCACATGTGAGCCGCACTTGTGCAGACATGCTTTTCGAAAATCACTGCCATCAGACTCTAATTGTGTATCTGAGGTAAAAATGAGCCTACTGTCGCACGAGCACTTCATGTTTCCATCAGCATTTCATGTATGTATTACATTATGCATTAACAATGCATGTGCGACTCACATAGGGCAGCTACTCACATGGGGTTGCTACAATGCTCTTATTCTGTTGACAAAACAAGTGGAAGTGCTGTGCTGTCATCTTGAATTTCCCTAATTGCTTATAATTCTTCTAAGTCTCTGAAATATGTAATAATGTACCAGCAGTTATTGATGGTTTTGAACCCCTGTGAAATAAATGGGCCTAACTCCATGTGCTCTGATTTTTGTCACATTTTCGAAAGCATATCAGTGTTCAACATGATAATTTGAGACCTGCAAGTAAAATTTAAAGTGAATTACTGTTCATATTTTTTTGTTCTCCTCAATCCCTGATTTTCATAGGCTGAGAGTGGGAACAAGAACATTCAGTATAAAACTGATTGGTCGCACTGTGATCTACAGGCATATTTTATTATTAGCTGTGTCAGCTATACAATCTTAACCTTGCTCCCACCAGATCGTCGTGTATTTCTGCCCAGCTTGATTTCATGGAGCAAGGCAGAGCCTATTCATCTGGTGACAATCAGGTGCATGCAGTGTCACCAGGGCCGATGCATCTCGATCAACTGAACTGTGAGCACTGAGGGTTTTTTTCCCCCCCAAAGTAATTCTCTTACAACTCCGTCCTTCCATCCTCCTCCGTCCTCAAAAATGTTGGGCTTTCGATGCCAGGGCAGCGGCCTAAATGTGCCCTGCCTTTCACGAGGAGTTCAACAAATTCCATGTTGATAAATGACTCTCCCTGTCAAGGGCCAAGGACAACAATGAGGGATGCACTGGGGGAAAACAAACAACCAAATAAGTATTCTCTTGCTAAATAAGTATGGAGAGACAAAGACCTAATAGTAAGGAATAGAATCATGAAGTAGGTTTCTGCTTCAACATTCTAGCCATATTAAAAGTAATAATAATACAAACTCGAATGATACTCAGCAAGATCTCAGAAACATGCCTGAAAATAATTCAGGGAATCAGATTTTTTCACTGTGCACCAGTGGTTACGGCTATAGCAGGGCTGGATTAACACTTTCTGAGGCCCGGGGCTAATTACCCGGATGGGGCCCTTCATATCATGTTCTGACGCATGACGTCACACAAACCCACTGACACATCAGCGTACACAGTAGGCCTACCAATCTATGACAGATACCGTTTAAAGTTAACTGGTGATATTATTTCTAGGGGTGGGCAAACATGAAAATCTTTAATCGCAATAACTCAATGACTTTCTGTGATTAATCCCGATTAATCGCATAGCGTGCGAAACCCATGAATAACAATAAATCATAAATAAAATAAATAATAAATAAAATAAAAATATTTTTCAACTTAATAAAATAAAATAATTAGTAATAATTTGCATATGTACTGTGTAGATAACCTATGTAGGTCTAATATAATATTCCACAATGGAAATGTAGGCTATTTGCCAACCTATCAGTCTAAATGTAGTAGGGCCAGGCTATATGCCTATCCAATGTAGGCCTACTAATGAAACAAATTATTGCATACAATATTACACTAGGGCTATTTAAGATTGTAGGCTACTGAAACTGATATATTAGAAATTATAAACTCAAACTAGGATGGTCTACATGGGCCTACAAGAAAAGAAAAAAAAAAACTTCACTTAAAAAAAACCATATGTTAAAACAGCTTGCCATAGGCGTGCGTCTGTGAGATATGTCCCGCCTTCTCTCACTGTCAAAGACTCCCACCTTCTCTCTTATCTGTCGCTATTTTTAAGGTGTTTCAGCGACTAGAAACTAATTGACTGTCTGCTGGCATTGACAGCAATTACATCTTTCAAAACAATAACGTTGACAACACTATCTTAAATGCTGACGAAGTTGCCGATGTCGCGAAATCATAGCCTACCATGTTGATGAAGCCTACTATGCACGCGCAGCGCCATAGATACCAAAACGTTGCGTGAGGAATGTAATATCTCGCGGTTCGCTTTTTGATCAGGGCTTTAGTAAGTCCGCGTGGCGTTATTGACAGCTGATAGACAGCCAGCACAACAGTACCCTTTTCATGCTGACTGTACAATAGACTAACCTTGCGAGCTGCAAAGGCGAGCCACATGCTGCTCGAGAGTTGCGCAAGGAGGACCAGAACTGTGTAGGCCTACCGAAAAAATCTTTGCTGGTGGTAGCCGCTACAGCAGGCTGACTACTCCACAGGTTGGTTAATTTGGGTGTTTTCTGCAGGCCTAATCATTCTTTGGCTCTTTCCTTTTTTATTTCTACTACTTTGCGTTTTTTCCTGTTTCCTATGGCTCGACATTTTCGCTCGTTTTCTTTTTTTTTCTTCTATTATTTTTTGTCATTTGACATTCCGCGACCGGAGGCCCCCCCTAGCGGTGATGCCCGGGGCTGCAGCCCGTTCAGCCCATTCTTTAGAGACGGCCCTGGGCTATAGTTGCAGGTTTGCTATAGTTACAGGAGCTATTGCCTGGTTACCACCAGAGCTAATCACAAGTGAGATCGGAACGATTGTGTAGACCTAAAGGCAGTATGGGAGTTCCCAGGCTACAGGAGCTATGCTTTCTTCATAAATCTTAATAATGGTTAAAACTATTTACAGTCATAGGAAAAAGTTTGTACACCCTTTGCAATTTTTTTACATTTCTGTAAAAATTGGTCATTAAACATGGAGACTAACTGAGGGTTAAAACCTAATAAATGCAACGGTGTACTTACTTATGCCTTGCTGTCCTGTGAATGTTTATGTTTATGGGCAATAAAAATATGATAACATGTAAATGTTTAGGTGGAATTAGTTAAAGCAGATGCTGATTGTTCCTTCCTGTGATTTCCAGGAAGATCAGACAATGTTTTATGACCAATTTTGACAAAAATGTAAGACATTTCAAAGGGTGTACAAACTTTTTCCTAGGACTTTATATATTCTATATGCACCCTCAGACATATTAAGGTTTATAATCAAGAATGCGTCAATTGGAGTGAACCCCTTTGCACAGGGCCTATGTTTATAATCTTACTGTCACCAAAAGTGCAATGACCATGTCTTAATCTGTCACTCAAGTCTCTCTGTAATTTCATAGCAATGTTGTTATGGTATAGTTGAGTATTTTTGGGAGAGGGTGAATAGGCCTGTCGTCGGGCCCATCTGCAGTAAGAGGCTCCACATAATGCACATAATACAAGTAATAAATCCGTTTCTTTAAAGTCGAGTGTAAGTAACATGGAAAGTTTTACTGACTAACCAAAAAGAAAGATGATGGGAGGACTTCAGTGAAAAAAAACTCCATTTGAAATAGTTCATTCAGGCAGATAGTGTGTTTTTTCAAACATGCTAATTTCTTTACATGCACTGGTCATACAAAGAATTTGAAATTACATTTCTTGCTTTCCCATACAGACATAGACTAATCTAGGTAAGGACATAGACAGTATAGACATAGACAGTACTTATACATGGACTTAAGACAGTATGGACATAGACAGTGCTCATACAGACATTTAAAGTGCAAGACTGGACAACAGAAGACTTGTAGAGAACATACATTAAGAGGTAATTGTTGTGCTTTTGTGTTTTTCCTAAAGAGTCCTTTATAGCGGACATATAGTAGCATTTTGAAGAAAAATAAATATTAAAAGGTCTACCAGGTACACCAGCAGCAGTATGTGTGTGTGTGTGTGTGTGTGTGTCTGTTCGTGTCTGTGTGTCTGTGTGTGTGTTTAGTGCAGGTAGAAGGTGCGGTGTGTGTGTGTGTGTGTGTGTGTGTGTGTGTGTGTGTGTGTGTGTGCATGTTTTGAGTTAGTGCAGGTTGAAAGTTCAGTCACAAATATAGTAGTGCAGGTGGAATGTTCAGTCGCAGATATGGTGGTGGGGGATGAGGGGGGGGGGGGGGGTGTCAGTGGCCTTGCTGGCTAGAGGCTGACAGTGGAGGGAGAGTGGGTTGAGTGTTCAGTATCTTGATCGCTTGTTTGAAATAGGCTATCAGAATTATGTATATTATCTATTGTAATATTTCTGGCATGCACACACCCAGACTGTCACATGCACTAGCAGACACTTTCTTCCTTTCTCCTTCACACACACACGCACACACACGCGCACACACACACACACACACACACACACACACACACACACACACACACACACACACACACACACACACACACACACACACACACACACACACACACACACACACACACACACACACACACACACACACATGTTGTACCGAGTCCTTTCACCTGAAACAGGCAGCAACAACACAACTCTACTGTACTGTACATACAGTATGTCACATAAGTGAATACACAACTCACATTTTTTGCAAATTTGTAAGTATATCTTTTCATAGGACAACATGAAAGAAATTTCACGTCGACACAATGATTAGTGACCTGTTGGTCTCATCAGACCAACCACATGACATGGTTCCAGTGATCCATATCCTTGGTCTGTCCATCTCTCTTGAGACCAAGAATAACAAATTTGCTTTAGATGGTGTCAAGCACGTGTGGTGGTAAACAAGTGAGTTTTACAAAAGAAAGTGTGTATCATCTGGATAGTCAAGCATGGTAGTGGGACTGACATGGTTTGGGGATGGATGAATGCCGTCAACATTGGAAATCTGAATTACACCTAAAGAAACTACTGCGATTACTGAAGCAGATCATGATACTCTCCATAGGATTGCATTCAAATCTCTCACCCATCTATTTTAGCCAGGTGCAGACTCGTCTCAAAATGTAAAAGTTCAATGTAAGGAAAGTTTGAAACGTACACCAATGACCTGCCTTTTAATCCATTTTCATTACAAGTCTTTTCAGGCCAACCCGGCCCCTTCTCAGACTCTTTCTACAGGATTTTAGCCTGGGGTGTACTAACTTTTGTTAGGCCTACATGTTGTAAAATGTTAATGCCTGTATTTAGATTTTTTTGTGAGCGAACAACAAATGTAAGCGTTTATATTAGTGGTGGGCCGTTATCGGCGTTAACGTGCTGCGATAATGTGAGCCTCTTGTCGCGCGATAAAGAAAATATCGCAAGTTAATCTATACTCAAAATATGGATTTGGAGTTTGGGTATGCGCGTCACCATAGCGCTTGATTGACAGACGCTTTCAGACTGCGCTCCAGTCGCTTCTCCTCTCCACCTGTTGCTATCAGCAGACCTAAATATGAACAGGGTTTGCATGCTGAAAACATTAATCTCTCTGCTGTGGTAGCCTAGGTGTTGTTTTAGTGCTTTTTCGTAAGTGGTAGACTAAAGAGACGTTATTGTTTGAGGTGAAGCACACATTGTGTGAGTAGCCTACCAGCCCGACATAGCCTACATTTCCTCACGCATTGCATGGAACACATTTCACTTCCAGAAATCTTGCCATAATTGCAAAACATTCCGTGTGATATGCATTTTGAAGATTGTCAAACTGAAACTGTCAATATCTACTCTCGCTGCATGTTTGTGTAATTGTATTGCGACCACGCATTTGCGACTATTGAGATACAATAGACGGTAATAATAAACCTCGCGGTTGTCGCGCTTGATTTTTTTTGCAAAGTAAACTGAATTAATTTCAAGTTGTTACTCCTCTGGCATTCTAACTCTGAGAACAACTGTCGGGTTTAGGCCAAATCCCCGAAGGCCAGTGCTGTAGGTTCTAGAAATCCAGCCTGGAGCTGCCGTGGGCTGCTGTGCGCAGAGCTCCTCCTTCTCTTAAAGGAGCGGCTGCTCTTTTTAACAGTCAGTGGCAGATACACATGGGCATCAAAGGCTTCTCTCTCTCTCTCTCTCTCTCTCTCTCTCTCTCTCTCTCTCTCTCTCTCTCTCTCTCTCCCCATTAGAAATGCTGAACTGTTGAGGTCATTTTGTTTAAATAGCCTAAATGTTTGATAGATTTATCTGCTGGCCTATTCGCCTATACAACTTATAGCGCTGTTCATTTTGAAATTTCAGTATCTTATAACTGTAAATGCTTCCTAACATATTCGACACACTTTACAAATATTGCAGTGATTTTTTTCATCACCAAGTATCAACATGACCATTTTTTTGAAGATGAGATGCATTTTGGAAAAAAGAGATGAGCTCTATGCGGCATCTGTCTTAAGAAACTCCCAAGGTTTTTTTTCTTCATTATTTCGCTAACATGCCTATTCTGAATCAGTCGTTTTGATATAGATTAATCTAGATTAATCTAAATTAATTTCATAATTACAGTGAGATTAATCTAGATTAAAAAAATAATCTATGCCCACCCCTAGTTTATATATGTTGTCTAAGGTCACTAATCATTGTGTCGAAGTGAAATTTCTTTGATGTTGTCCTATGAAAAGATATACTTACAAATCTGCAAAAATGTGAGGAGTGTGCTTACTTATGTGACATACTGTACCTAACTTCTTGAGCCAGTGGTGTCCTCTGTTCATTGTGCAGTAGCCTCTGGTCGACACTGGAGGAATGAGAATGACTCATCCCAGTGGACAGGGATTAACAAGGTTTGACATGTTTGGTTGCCTTGGCAAAGCATTGTGTCGGAACCATTCAACGGTTTAATAGATTTCTTTTCTCGACTCGGCAGGCTGCCTGTTTAGTTTCCCATTTCTTTCCTCTACAACTTTTTTCTTGAAGTTGGACAAAGCAAAAAAAAAGTTAGAAAATGAAATAAAAACACTACCCTGAAACGATTAAAACTTTTCAGTAAAACGTTATTTTATATATTAAATTATATATTTACCATATATATATTAAAGGGGCCCTATTATGCTATTTATTGTTCTCTCTCTCTCTCTCTCTCTCTCTCTCTCTCACACACACACACACACACACACACACACACACACACACACACACACACACACACACACACACACACACACACACACACACACACACACACACACACACACACACAGAGGGAGCCAGAGGGAGACAGACAGACAGACAGGGAGAGACAATGTTCCAGAGCTCCTACAACGTCATACTACCCGACAAGTGGTATAAGCTCAGCAAAGGATTCAAACCAGATTCACCTTAGGATGATAGTCTCTTGAACAGATGTTGGTGTGCCACTCTATTCCAATAGGGTCACTTGTCTGTTATGTCTGCAAATCTATTCCAATAGGGTCACTTGTCTGTGATGTCATTATGATGTGTCCTTGGAGATGGTTCTAAAACCTCACCTGAGTACACAGACAGTCATTTAGCAGCAGGACACTGAAGAGTACAGTTGGATTATTGTTTCCTCCTGGACATTTACACACGCCTCAAATAGTATGGGACTAAGATGGACAGCAAAAGTCAGGGGTGCGGGCCAATCATCATACTGTAAGTACATGAACATCAACACAGCATTATCATATCAGTAAGCATAGGTTTTGTAGCTCAACACAGAAAGACAGAAAGACAGGGAGAGACAATGTTCCAGAGCTCCTACAACTTTATACTACCTCACAAGTGGTATAAGCTCAGTAAAGGATTCAAACCAGTTTCACCTTAGGATGATGGTCTCTTGAAAAGATACATGTTAGTCTGCCACTCTATTCCAATAGGGTCACTTGTCTGTGATGTCTGCCACTCTATTCCAATGGGGTCACTTGTCTTTAATGTCATTATGATGTGTCCTTGGATATGGTTCTAAAACATCACCTGAGTATACAGACACTCATTTAGCAGCAGGACACTGAAAAGAACAGTTGCATTATTGTTCCCCACTCGACATTTACACAGGTTTCACATAGTATGGGACTCAGATGGACAGCAAAAGTCAGGGGTGCAGGCCAATCATCATACTGTAAGTACATGAACATCAACACAGCATTATCACATCAGTAAGCACAGGTTTTATAGCTCAACTTCAACATGAACACACACACACACACACACACACGTGCACACGCGTATAGAGAGAGAGAGGGGGGGGGCGGGGGGTGGGGGGAGAGACAATGTTCCAGAGCTCCTACAACTTTATACTACCTCACAAGTGGTATAAGCTCAGTAAAGGATTCAAAACAGATTCACCTTAGGATGATGGTATCTTGAATAGATATATGTTAATCTGCCACTTTATTCCAATAGTGTCACTTGTCTGTGATGTCTGCCACTCTATTCTAATAGGGTCACTTGTCTGTGATGTCATTATGATGTGTCCTTGGAGATGGTTCTAAAACCTCACCTGAGTATACAGACACTCAGTTAGCAGCAGGACACTGAAAAGTACAGTGTAAGAGCCAATTTAACCCCTTATATGAAAACAACTCTTTTGCACCCCCTATAGTTGAAGAGTGTAAATTAACCTCCTGGTTGGAAGCATCTCTTGTGCCCCCCTTCCAGGTCTGGAGTCCTGGTGTCTCCAATCCAGAGGCATAAAGACCTGCTGATGGCCAGACCAGGTGTGGCTGATTGGAGGATACAGCTTCTTATGTCTGTCTCCTGCCTTGAGAAGCTGAACTGATTACTTAGAAACTTATTTTCTTTTCATTTAAATTAATTTCTCACCTGTAAAGTAAAAATTAAATCCTCAATATTTTGAGGTTAAAACTATTTTCTTTTTGTGGACATTCCATCCTTTCAACTTTTAAACTTCTTGGGCAAGGGCATGTCAGTCAAGAACTATTACTCCCAATCAGTTACCATGGAACATTGGTAAAAGACCAATACATTTAAGTAAGAAAGCTGCCTTTTGGAGTACTGGACTTCAAGAAGTGGATGAATTGGATTTCAATGGACTTTACTTTCGAATTACTTTGGATATGTAACAGGGCGCACTGTCTGTTAAGTAAGGTGTGTCCCTCAGCAGTTCCCATACCCCAATGACGTCACGGGACTCAGGTAGCCGCTCAGTGGCTAATCCGTAATTGGTGGCTATGCCATTGTTTTTATAAAATCAGATGAATTAGACCGGCTCTTTGGAGCCTTCCCGGTGTGCCGGTATTCGCTGATGATGCCCGGTGCCTTTGCTACTGGTGCAGCAAGGTATGTGTGATCACAGTTTTGTCTAGATGACTGCAACCAGCTAGAGCTGTGTATTTAAACATATTGTTCATTCTCAGGAGCCAGAGTTCCCGTGGCGTCTAACTCCAGTCTTGTGGCTTCCCCCCTCTCAGTGTGGTGGAGGTGAGCTTGTAAATATTCTTTGTCACATGCGTAGCTCATGTTAAACATTTGTCCACTAATTGTATGTAACATGTACTGATCCGTGTGTGTGTGTTCACCTGATTCCAGACACCTCAGAGTACGTCGAGGGTCTCTGTGGGCAGACTGCTTGCGGCAGCTGCTCACCGCTGTTTTGCCCATAGCCAAAATATTTTAGCCTTTCTGTTTGTTTGTTTGATTTTCTTTTACCTGTCCGCCGCTTCCGCTTGTCACGTTGCTATTTTACGGGGTTTGGCTGTCACAGTTCTAGGCCTGTAGGCTGCTCTAGTCGGGGCAGGGCCATACAGTAGGCTAGTAGTTTGAGTGTGATTATACAGATTTATTCTGTGTGTAGTGGATATCCACACTTATTGTCATTTAATCACTTACATAGCGTAGTGAGCCTATGAGCGTGTGTGTGTGATTGGTGTTTACCATAGGCCCTTGGATTCGTGCACGAGTGGTGAACTATTTTATTCTTGACTAGTAAACCTGCCCGGCTAGCCTGGCTCGGTGACACCCTTTATCCTGTGGCAGCCAACCCCGTTCTTGAGCATTACTGTTTTTATCCCAGCGGCGCAGGGTTTTAACTGTTGACTTAAATTGTATTAATAAAGAAAAGATTGTTATTCCTTTAAACAAAGGTACGTCTCTTGTGCATTCTATCCGAACCTGTTGTGCCTTATTGGTTGAAATCAAAATATATTCTGGGGTGGCAGTCCCCCAGTGGCGTAGTCGTGCAATTACAAGTATCACTTTGATGGTTATTATTTTAGGAAAACTAACATCTAAAGGTCCACCTTACTACATATATATGGACTTTAAGAACACTTGGAACTTGGAAGTGAATTGTTTGGAAAAGCACATGGAAGCAAACAAAGGACGGCCATCTTGGAAACCCTGAACAAAGGCAAGTACAAAAAAGCCTCATTATCTACAAAAGAAGATTTGTTAGTTAACTGGAAAAGAAAATTTACGTTGCTTACCTGAAAAAGAAGATTTCTGTTACTTACCTGCAAAGGAAGAAGATTTCTGTTACTTACCTGTAAATGAAGAGGATTTCCGTTACCTGCAAAAGAAGATTTGTTTTACTTACAAAAGAAGATTTGTGTTACTTGCCTGTGAATGAAGAGGATTTCTGTTACTTACCTGGAATGGATATGGAACTTTTTCTGTTGAATTATGAACATTAACGAAAACATTAAGAAGATTGAAAGAAGAAAATCATTGTTTGTTCACGTATTGAGGGCCCAATTGGCTGACCTAGTTTGTTAAAATGAATGAAGAAAATCTAAAAGAAATTCTAGTTAAAGATGTTGATGTCTCAGATGGTGTTGAAATTACCAAACAAACTTTGGAAGAAGTGCGCACAACCAGAAAAGTCAAGCTTCGCCAGCTGACTAGGCGCATGAACATAATTAAAGAATTAATGAAAGACACCGCTTGTAGTGATGAACTCAAAGCAAATGAGACAATTTACAACACCACACTGAATGAATTTAAAGAAGCACACGCAAAGTATCAGTGTTTATTGAATGAAGAAGAATGTGAGAATGATACAACAACGTGGTTTGAACCAAAATGGACAGTGATAACAGAATTCCTTTCCTCTCTTTCACAATGGTGGGCCAACCTGAAACCTATCGGAGAGACGGCCAAAGAGGAGATCCATGACCAGCCTGCTGAAGTTACTGATGACATCAGCAGCAGGAAAACCCAGATCTTGCACATCAAGTAAAGGCCATTCTGTCCCATCTATAAAAAGCACAGTGTCTTCACGCATACAGGCAGAGGCTGAAAGAAAATCACTTGAATTCAAAGCCAAAGCACTGCATGAGAAACACGCTATAGAGGAACAAGAGGAACTGTTAAGAAAGAAGAAGGAGCTGTTGGACATACAAACACAGTTGGACGCAGCATCAGCCAAAATATCCTTTTTGAAATCTGCTGAAGAAAATCCTGATTCAACAAACTTGGACGGAATGAATGAGTACTTTGAAAAGTTACAAATAGACAAAGATGATACACTGGACTTCAAAGACATTGCCATGACACCTTGCGTAAAACCAAAGTCGAAGACAACTGGAACCATCTGGCATCATTCTCCATATCCCTCTACAAACTGAAGTCAATGCACCTCAACAGCAACATATCAAAGTCAGCATGCCACAACCCAAACATACAACAATGGCTCAACAGACTACTGCACCCCCCGTCAGACCAAGTCGACAAACAGTACAGATAAGTGACACCCAAATAACTCCAACTCCACCTCCACCTCCAACTACAATGGCACAGCAAACTCAAGCTTCTCAGGGAACAGCGGAGCCTGATCAACTCCACACAATCCTGGAAAGCCACAGCAACATCACAAAGTCTCTGGTAAGACAACAACAAATTGCTGCTCTGCCAAAACGTGACATAGTGCCCTTTGAAGGTGATATAATGAAGTACCAATCATTTATTCTGTCTTTTGAGCAAATTGTAGAGTCCAAACTTGAGACCAGTGAAGACAAATTGTCTTTTCTTGAGCAGTATACTAAGGGAGCAGCTCAAGAACTCGTTAAGAGCTGTCAGCATTTGCCCTCAGACACAAGTTTTGTAACAGCTAAACGCCTGCTGAAAGAAAATTATGGCAATGAATATAGAATTGCAAATGCATACATAGAGAAAGCCCTTACCTGGTTACCAATTAAAGCAGAGGACCCCACAGCATTGCAGGCATATGCACTTTTCCTCAGAAGTTGTAGCAATTCAATGGAAAGTATGACATACATGGACGAATTGAACCTGGCATCAAACCTCAAAGCCATAGTCTTCAAACTTCCCCATAGACTCCGTGACAGATGGAGAACAGTGGCCTCAGACATGCAAACTCAAAACAAAAGGGTGACATTTCCCCCATCTAGTTGAGTTCCTGGAAAAACAAGTCCGTATCCACTCAGACCCAGTATTTGGCAACATCACAGATAGCCCTCAGACAACAAACCAATCAAAACCTCAGCCCAAACCAAAATCCATTGCAAGCTTTGCCACAACAATAGACCAACTACCACATTGTGGATTCTGCAATGGCCTGCACACACTTGCACAGTGCTCGTGTCTAAGAAAAATGTCAAACAAGGAAAAAATTGACTTCCTAAGAAAATGTGGACTCTGCTTTGGATGTCTTGCAAAAGGACACATCAGCAAGGACTGCACAAGGCGCCTCACATGTGATGTATGCAAGAAACCACATCCAAGCCTTCTACACTTAGAAAGTAAACAAAAGACAAAACCAGATGCAGACACACAGAGACCATCTGCTGACCATGACATTGACCAACCTGTTGCCTTAACATCCTGTGGCCATATCGGGGCCGGTAAGAATGAATGCGCTCTTCCAATTGTCCCCATTCAGGTCAAAAGCAGCAACAGTGATAAGATAATTGAAACATATGCTTTTCTTGATTCAGGCAGTTCTGCTAGTTTTTGCTCAGAACACCTAATGTCAAACTTGCACATTAATGGACGAAAAACCAACATTACACTGCACACTATGAGTCAAGAGAAATGCATCCCCTCATCCCTTGTCACTGGACTTGAAGTTGCTGCATTGAACAGCACTGATTTTGTGACCTTACCAGACGCCTACACCCAAAAGAAGATGCCTGTAACAAAGAACAACATGGTGACCCAGGAAGACCTCTCAAAATGGCTCTATATGAACAAGGTGACACTACCCAAACTCGATGCCAAAGTCGAATTGCTTATTGGAATGAATGCTCACAATGTCATGGAGCCCTTGGAAGTGATTAATAGTGAGCAAGGGGGCCCATTTGCCATTAGAACACACTTAGGGTGGCTCGTTTGTGGCCCTCTTAGAGGCTGTGGTCAAGACACAACCAACTGTCCAGCAGTCAAGTGCAACAGGATCTCAGTAGCCAGAACAGAGGAGCCTTTGAATCATAATTACAACACAGAATTCAGTGAAAGAGCACTCAAAGACAAACCTGGAATGTCTGTAAAAAACAAGAAATACATGAAAACCATGAACAACAGTGTTGTGCTAAAGGATGGACACCATCATCTAGACTTACCTCTCAGAAGAGAAAACCAAGTCCTGCCAAACAAAATCTCAGCAGAACACCGCCTCCTCGGCCTGAAGGAAAAAGCAGGAAAATCAAAAAGGGATGGAAACAAAGATGTGGAAACGCTTGACCTGGAGAAAAAGGAACTGCTAATGGCGAAGGCCCTTGGGCTACAAAGGTACATCAAGAATGATGCTTTCAAGGTCCCACTGAAACACAAAGCACTTACTCGAAGGGGCATACCTGCTAGAGCAGTGTACAACCCACTCAGCTTCTTAGTTCCAGTCCTGTTGCTCGTCCTGCACATGCTCCAGCAGTTATGCAATGGCAAGTATAGCTGGGATGACCCTGTTCCTGCCACAACATCCAAGAAATGGATAGAGTGGACATCCAGTCTGGAGAAGCTGAGTGACATCAGTGTAACTTGCTGCATCAACCCAAAACACTTTGAAAAAACGACACGCATTCAACTGCATTGCCTCTCAAATGCCTGTGAATATGACTACAGCACTGCAATTTACCTGGGGATGGAGAATAGCCAGAGTGACGTCTGCGTTTCCACGACTGAAAAAGGAAGATTGGCTCCCTTGAAACAGTTGAGAGGCCCCAAAATGGAGCTCTCTACGATGCTTGAAGTCAAAGTGGATAAAATGCCCGGGATAGAGCTACAACTTGGACTTGAGAGGTCAGTGCTTTGGAATGATGGTCAGGATGTTCTGAAATGCATTGCCAGTGACCATTCACAATTCCACACCTTTGTTGTCCATCATCGACTATCACACCCAGACATGTCACAATTCACAGAATGCAGCCAGTACAGCCAATGGATAGAAGGTCCAACCTCTCTCTGCAGACCAGATGATGAATGGCCAGTCTATCCAATGGATCCCCAGCTCAGCCCAATGGCTGACCAAAATATAAGAAACAGTCACTATCCTGAGTATTGATGCTCAGAATGAAGAATGCCTAATTGCAAAACTGTCACATTTTCAGATTGGCTGAAACATAAGAAGTCGGTAGCTAAGCTTTTGGAATTTAAGAACATGTCAGATCCTTATAAGAAAAAGAAAAAGAAAATGTCTGCAAAAACAAGCGCTCAGAGCAGACAAGTTGCTCCAAAGATGCAATTCTCCAAATCAACACCAGATGGCCATAACCTTGATGTTGGAGATCTGGAGATGACAGAGAAGGTAATCATTGGAATAAGCCAAGGACATATATTTTTAAAGAACGTGACAAATTGGAAATGGCGCCACCTGGTGTACAAAGAGCAAGCTGCCTGTTCAATGTGGACCAAATAAAACTTACCGCTGTTACAAGAATAGCAACAATGGAAAGAGCCACACATCAAAACAGAAGACATCAGCTTGACTTGGATGGAGCAGTCCCCTGACGGTCCTGGAAGTTGGGCCGGGTCCTTCACACTTTTGAAGATGGAAGTGGGCCGGTGCATTCAATGAAGAAAACGAAGACGTCACGAGCATACTTGAACGGCCCATCACAAGTCTGCCAGCTGGTAGATGTCTGCCCCCCTGACAACCAAACCTTTGAAGTATGTAAACACCTTATTTAATTTTACAAGACATTTATTTTTGGTATGGTTAAAGGCTCTCTTTTTGTTTATGTAATTGTAATATAGTCACACTCCATACAATTAGGGGCCGGAGTGTAATAGCCAATTTAACCCCTTATATGAAAACAACTCTTTTGCACCCCCTATAGTTGAAGAGTGTAAATTAACCTCCTGGTTGGAAGCATCTCTTGTGCCCCCCTTCCAGGTCTGGAGTCCTGGAGTCTCCAATCCAGAGGCATAAAGACCTGCTGATGGCCAGACCAGGTGTGGCTGATTGGAGGATACAGCTTCTTATGTCTGTCTCCTGCCTTGAGAAGCTGAACTGATTACTTAGAAACTTATTTTCTTTTCATTTAAATTAATTTCTCACCTGTAAAGTAAAAAATAAATCCTCAATATTTTGAGGTTAAAACTATTTTCTTTTTGTGGACATTCCATCCTTTCAACTTTTAAACTTCTTGGGCAAGGGCATGTCAGTCAAGAACTATTACTCCCAATCAGTTACCATGGAACATTGGTAAAAGACCAATACATACAGTTGGATCATTGTTTCCTGCAGGACATTTACACAGGCCTCACACAGTATGGGACTCAGATGGACAGCAAAAGTCAGGGGTGCAGGCCAATCATCATACTGTAAGTACATAGACAGACAGACAGACAGACAGACAGACAGACAGACAGACAGACAGACAGAGACAATGTTCCAGAGCTCCTACAACTTTATACTACCCTACAAGTGGTAAAAGATCAGAAAAGGATTCAAACCAGATTCACCTTAGGATGATAGTCTCTTGAACAGATACATGTTAGTCTGCCACTCAATTCCAATAGGGTCACTTGTTGATGTCTGCCACTCTATTCCAATAGGGTCACTTGTTGATGTCTGCCACTCTATTTCAATAGGGTGACTTGTCTGTGATGTCATTATGATGTGTCCTTGGAGATGGTTCTAAAACCTCACCTGAGTATATAGACACTCATTTAGCAGCAGGACACTGAAGAGTACAGTTGGATTATTTTTTACTCCTGGACATTTACACTCGTTTCACATAGTATGGGACAGAAGTGAACATTAAAAGGATTACAGGTAAATCTTAATGGATTTTAATATCAAGGCAAAGTTAATTTGTATGGCAAACAATGAATTAGTTCATTAGTCTAATTCCATTGCTTTATGTCACTTAACTTAATGAAATGCATATGCACATTATTTTACGCAGAAATATTTCAAGCCTCTTTGTGCAGATTGGCTCGCCGACGGGCCAGTTATCTCTTTGCCATTTAAACAGCATTGGTATTGTAGATAGGTTCTGTCAACCAATGTGAGGCAATGAAGAGTCAAGTGCCAGAAATGTTTACAAGAATTTCTTAAAAATCAAGGTCATGAGAGAAGGAAGGAGGAGACAGAGGTTACCTCCCTCAACTGGAACCTTAAAATATAAAATAGCTATCACCAGATCAGTCACAACAAGGAATAAATAAACCCCAGGAGAGTGCAAAACCGCAATAAAGTTCATAGTGCATAAATACTTCAGGTCCACAAATAGCACCATTACAAACACTACACACTAAATTCAGACATGGCACTCAATGTCTACGGATATCTACCCACCAGCATGGTACCGTCCAGCTGCCTGCACTGCTCCCTGCCCCCTCTTGCATAAAATGTGAGACATAAAATGCAATGTCATTGTGTGCAGTGAGCACTGTGTGCTGTGGAGTGCTGTGTCATAATGACATGGGACTCCCATTATGGGAGTTAGGTGAACTTTCACTTTCACTTAAATCTTCACTTTCACTACTAAGTCACTATTTCGTTAGCATCGATGTGTTTGAGAAACGCGGTCCTGGTCTACATATACCACCATACTAATTTACATGGAAGGATTGGATTCTTTTTGCACTAGATTGCTTAAGGAGAGTTGGGGAAAACCTGAGGACCTTGGCTCAAGAGAGAGCATGCATTTGGTCGAGGGGGGTGTTTGATCAGTACCAGTCAAGCGTCTCTTGCTTCCACATTAGCTGCGTCATTAGCATGGCAGTCCTGAGCGTTCACAATTAATTAACCGCCTCATCTCTCGATGCCCAATTAAGCCGCTGGAGCTCAATACTGACAGTTGTGGCGCCCCACCAGTCGTATACCACTGAGGATTTGCCCTTGGCGAAATAGCACAAGTAGGATTATTGGCCATTGATCTGGTAATGTGCTGTTCAAGCACAGTTTACATCAGCAAAAAAGAGAGAAATATTTTGATGAATCCCAGAAATATGTAGAAAATGCTTATTTAATTTTCCGGGGGGAAAAAATGCTTACAACCGAAAATATTTAATTGAGGTACCCCATATAAAGTCAAAGTCAAGGTACTTTTAATGCTCCACTTCCAGATTGTAAATTTGATTGTACATTTTAACACAACCCCCTGGGATGCAGAAAGAAAGTTTACAACAATGCACATACTCACACTTCGGATGTACAGTATGTTACACTGTACATACGTAATATGGAGGAAGCATACTAACAGACACTTAAAGATTAGGGCCCGACCGATTATCGGCAGCACCGATACATCGGGCCGTTATTAAGCTTTTTTGGGATATCGGTATCGGCCATACTTTCAATAAATTTCCAGTGATAAGTTTGTATAACTTTCACAATCAATTTTGCAGCCGTTTCACTCTGAACGCATCCTCTATACTGCTCTCCCTACTTTGAGTTCATTCATGAGAGCATTGCCCCGCCCATCACAGCATCTGATTGGTTTGGCACACGGAATAGAATCAATCAACAAGGCTGCAAACGGATTCAAGGCAGCTGCGGCACACACATGGGGGGTGGGGTGGATACTGTTTCAAGGCGGCGGCATTTAGCTCTAGCTCACCATGTAACCCACAGCAGAATGACACCTCACTGAAACGGATGCCCACAAAGTAATCTCAGCATAGTGTACAGTAAATTTTAAACCCCTACATGTAAACACGAGAGGTGGACTGAAAGCCATGGTCAATGAGGAGCAAATACAACGTGTAGTTTGTTCCTGAGGCTAATTATTTGTTAGTGTTTGCGAGCCTGCTAGCTAGGTAGCCTGTCGGTGTGAAAGTCTGTCTTGTTCCGTAATAACTGTTACACAGCATAGTAGAACCAAAGATGATTGTTCATAATATCCTCACTTTAATAGCATTACGTTTTGAGCTGACGCTGCGTTTCAAATATCTAGAGTAACATCATGTTACCAGTAGCCAGACAGCTATGCCGTACCACTACCACCAAGTAGCTAGCAGGCTTGCGCTAACAACCATGGTGTCAACTGTGGCTGCAGCCATAAAGGCTGTCAGGTTTCCCCTTTTTGCACAAACTTTACCTTTGCACTTTTCACAACATTTAATTTTTGCACAAATGAAGATGTTTTTATTTATTTTTGTATATGAAAATATTGCACATTTTGTATGATGATTATGATTATAAAAAGGTTTTATTATGGCAAAACTGTGATTGTATGTAGTATTGTGAAATGTACTCAACCTCCCATGATGCCTTGCGAATTATGTCATGTCCTGTTTGAAAGCCATGAATGGCTACTAGTGAAATGTTTGTCATGCTGGAAGCATTTGGTCCTCAGCTACTGCAAGTTCATGTCCAAGTTTGCTACAAGTATCACTCAAGTTCAAGTTTCAACATTTCTCTCTCAGTCCATAACCCGGCAAAGTGGTATGTTGCTTTTTATTTATGTCCTATTTTTGTAACCTTTAAGTTTGTGTATGTGTTTATGAACTTATGAGTAATTTGTCATGTCTGTTTTTGTCATGTCTTAGTTCTACGGTGTATTAATAAAAAGAAACATCAGTGTGAAGAACCTGGTCTTGGCGTTTGTGACTGAGAGGAGAAACAGTAGAACACTACGGTGAACCAAGGAAGAAAAGTCGCCGAACCAGCGAGGAAGAGAAGCAGCCGAGTCGTACGCTGTGGTGCAAGCCGTGGAGAACTGCACGCAAGGACGAGAAGTAGCCGACCCTGCATGCATTGATCTCGGCAATTGTTTGACAAAAGAAGCGGTCTACACACAGTGTGGATTTCGGTAAAGGACTGAAGCAACGAGCACACGAGTAAAGCAAGGAAGGAAGCACTTAAGGTTGGTGTCTTTGAAGTTGCACAGCGTTTGTGAACTGTCTTCAGAACTTTCAATCGTCTTCCATCCGCGAATTCAAAAGGATTTATGAACATTCTGATTCATCAAACTGTTCGAGGACTGAGCTGACGTTTTAAAGTTGCACTTGAAATTACTTGAAGTCATCTGTGAAGTTTGCACAAGTTGAATTATGCTGTTAAGTCTAAATTGCTCTATTTGCACTGAACTACGTTTGCACCTTTTGAATGAATGCATTTGTTTTGCACATTGTTGAAGCGCTTTTGCACTGAATTTATTGTTGGCCCAGAGCTACAGTATTGTCACTTTGATGGGCCATTTAAGTTTCCTCTAACGACCTCTTGAGTATGTTTGGGTATTGCCATTCTGATGCTCCATGCAAATGAGTCTGAATTCATAATTTAGGGTTCATTTAAAATACAGTGTGTGGTGCTACATATTTATGCGACAATACAAACGTTTCTTTAAATTAGTTTATTTCATTTAATGCACAAGTAGCATACTAACAAGCTAATAATGTCACACTCAAGGGAAAGTACAGTGCAGTACACACAAAATAAAAATCTTCCTGACCAAGAAGATGCAAAGAAAGTTGCAACTGATAATGTTCAAGTGGAAGACTCTGGGGCTCCAGAACCAAATAAAGAAGAAGAGGGCGGTGATCCCATTCCATCTGACCCTAGGAGAAGTCAGCGTCCACGTGTCCTTACCGAGAAAGGAAAACAGTTGCAAGATGCTAAATTGATAGACTTACAAAGGGCATTTGGCCGCATATATAAAAGATGGAAATATCATCTGAATGGATTAAAAGGAGCAATTAAACACAGAGAAGATAAAGATTTTGTTGCTGAAATTATTGCTGCTGTAAATGTCCAACAAGTTGACTTAAATGCCACGTATGAAAAAATCAGAGCCATTTCAGTCCCTGATCATGAATTGAGGAGAAAAAATGACTGCTGTTGTGCTGTAACAAAGACTGCAAGGGAAAAGGCCCAGTGTTTTATCACTACTACAGGAGATCCAGATGATATACCTTGGCCTGAGGCTGAGTCAGTGTTCGACCCCACAGAGTCCAGTGTTCTCTCTCGGCAATCATTCCCAGCCTCCAGAGCTTCCAATCGGGCCTCTATTAAGCCTACACAGGAAAAGCAGCAGCAAGCTGCAGCTGAAGTAGCAGCAACTCACGAAGTTCTTAAAATTATGAAAACCCAACACCAATATGAAGAGGAAATCAGGGAACTGGAAGCAGAGGACAAGAAAGTAACTGCAGAGCGAGAGGCACAAGAACGTGCTATGGAAGCAGAAAAGGCGAAGCAAACGGCCCTGTTCATAACTGAAAGCACAGCAAGGAAAAGAAAATTGGAGGAAAAGAAAAAGGAGGTGGAGCGTTTAGAGGAGTTAAAAAGACATAATGCTGCGCAGGCCAGGCTTAAGGTTTATGCTGAGGAAGACCTACAAGATCACGCTGCGTTAGTCCCTCAGCATATACTGAGTAGTCATGCTACTGTAGGCACCACATTGGGACCTGCTGCCTACTCTTTTGCCCCTTTACAAGCCCCATTAAGAGAGCTTACTTTTTCACTGCCACCTCCTGTAGCTCTCCCACAAGGCCACCTCCTGTAGCGCCTCTAAAAGACCACTTTACCGCAGTCCCTCAGTGTATTCAGAGCAGCCATGCCACAGTGGGCACCAAGTTAAATGCTGCTGCGCCCTCATTTATGCCCTGGCTGGCCCCATTTAGTATGCCTTCTACTACACTGCCACCTCCTGTAGCTCTCCCACAAGGCCACAGCACTGAGCCAGTAGTACTGCAAGCTGTCACTCAAGCTACCTCCCATGACAATACCAATGACCTTGTGCGAATGCTCGCAGATGCAATAACGGCAAATAGAATTCCAATTCCAGAGCCAGCTGTCTTTGTTGGAAATCCATTACAATACACGGATTGGAAGATGTCATTCCATACATTAATCGATCGTAAGAACTTACCAGCTCAGGAAAAGCTCTTCTTCTTGCGGAAGTATGTAGGAGGCGAGGCGAAGCGAGCTGTGGAAGGATACTCTCTTGTCGGGACGGAGGACGCTTATGCGGCAGCATGGAGAGTACTGGATGATCGTTTTGGAAATCCCTTTATTATCGGCAAAGCGTACAGAGATAAGATTCAGTCATGGCATAAAATCTCCTCCAAAGATGGCAAAGAGCTCCGTGAGTTTGCTGATTTTTTAACCAGCGTAACAACAGCCATGCCTTATGTTCAAGGGTTGCAAACGCTGAATGACTGTGTTGAGATTCAGAAAATTGCTGCCAAATTACCAGACTGGTTAAGTTCCCGGTGGAACCGAAAAGCAACAATATTTCAAGATGCCTACAAGGTCTTTCCTGATTTCATGACGTTTGTTCAGTTTCTTAACACAGAAGCCAGAATCGCATGTAATCCCATAACCTCATTCCAAGCATTGAGATCATCAGAGCAAGAACCCTCCAGACAGAACAACTCCGATCAAAAGCCTCACAAAAATCACTACTCTACTGCTAGAACATTCACCACAAGTTCAAGTGAAAAGATCAAAGACCCGGTGTGCGAGTTCTGCAAAAGGCATGGACACTCTCTTCACAAGTGCTGGAAGTTCATGGAAAACCCAGTCGAAGAGCGTGTGAAGTTTGTGTATTCTGAAAGGCTATGCTTTGGCTGTCTGAAGATTGGGCACACATCTAAGAGTTGCACCTCTCGAAGTGTCTGTGACCGGTGCGGAAAGCACCATCCAACCTGTCTCCACCAAGATGGGCAGAGAACCCCAAAACAACAGGCTCAGCAACAGCAGTCCGCTGTCAGTCGGAGTTCCTCAGAAAGTGAAGATGAGCAGCCAAATGACCAGCTGGAGGTACAACCAGCAACATCGAACAGAGTCATTCAACCAGTGAAGAGTTCTCACACATCAGCAATTCTCCCCGTGTATGTGTCAACAGCTGCTAATCCTGCAATAGAGATTTTAGTATACGCTTTGCTCGATACTCAGAGCGACACTACTTTCATTCTGAACAATGTAGCTGATTTGTTGGAGGTGAAGAAAGACCCTGTGAAGCTCAAGATTTCCACAATCACCTCAAAGTCAATGGTGGTGTCAAGCAACAAGCTGAATGGGTTGCGAGTACGAGGCCTGAGATCAGAAGAAAGAATTAATTTGCCAGGAACCTATACAAGAGATTTCATTCCTGCAAACAAGTCTGACATACCAACCCGTAAGACAGCCAGGGTGTGGCCTCATTTGAGACATCTGGCGGATGAGATGTCACCCGAACTTGATTGTAAAGTTGCATTGTTGATCGGGTACAACTGCCCCCAAGTCCTGCTCCCCAGAGAGGTGGTCAGTGGCAAGGAAGGTCAGCCATTTGCCCAGAAATCTGTGTTGGGGTGGAGCATTATTGGCTATAGCGATCCAGATGCCGTTTCAGAGGACACTGGAATCAGTCATCGCATTCATTCAAGAGAAGTCCTTTCTGCCAAGCAATCACATCCTAAGTTTGAGGCCCACATTGTGTGTCACCCTAAGTTAAAGCAAACACTTACCCCAGCCAAGCATGCATCCAGTGGACGTGCAGAAAAGTTGGCTGTAGAGGCTAACCAGGTCACCTACCAAGCCAGTTGCAGTGTTCCTGGGATCTGATGCGCAGGTCAGGAAGATCAAATCTAATGGCATGGATCAAACACTAGATAAAGATGCACACACTAAACCAGTTTATTTGGAAAAGTCCATAAAAGGAATGCCTTTACTTGAATCAGGATAAGGTGTGAATTTTAATTACTTAGCTTTAATGTTTATGTATAAATCTTTGTGTGTATGCGTGTGAGAATGTGATCCAATCCCTGAGTTTCCATGATCGCACGTTGTGTGATGGTGGGAGTGTGGCTGCAGCCATAAGGGCTGTCAGGTTTTCCTTTGTGCACAAAGTTTACCTTTGCACTTTTCATAACATTTAATTTTTACACAAATAAAGATGTTTTTATATATGAAAATATTGCACATTTTGTATGATGATTATGATTATAAAAAGGTTTTAATATGGCAAAACTGTGATTGTATGTAGTATTGTGAAATGTACTCAACCTCCCATGATGCCTTGCGAATTATGTCATGTCCTGTTTGAAAGCCATGAATGGCTACTAGTGAAATGTTTGTCATGCTGGAAGCATTTGGTCCTCAGCTACTGCAAGTTCATGTCCAAGTTTGCTACAAGTATCACTCAAGTTCAAGTTTCAACATTTCTCTCTCAGTCCATAACCCGGCAAAGTGGTATGTTGCTTTTTATTTATGTCCTATTTTTGTAACCTTTAAGTTTGTGTATGTGTTTATGAACTTATGAGTAATTTGTCATGTCTGTTTTTGTCATGTCTTAGTTCTACGGTGAAAAGAAACATCAGTGTGAAGAACCTGGTCTTGGCGTTTGTGAAGCAGTTTATGAAGCAGTACGTCGTACGTGACTCAGGCACTAAAGGCACATTAGAGCCCTACTCGTTTAACCAATTAGTTTTATTGTGCGGCGCTAAGCTCTTTGACCATTTAAACACGCCTGGTGTGTGATATCAAAGTGCTGGCAGCTGGCCGCTCTGTAGGGAGTTTGTCCAGAAATTAGATGTGCGCTAGGTAGGCTACAATGATCCAAATACTGCTTTGTAAATCGCTTTTATTTGTGACGTGAAAACATTACATTATACTAAGTCCTAAATGCCATTGTTTCACCTCGCTGTAATACGTGTGCTTACGTATGCGTATACGTATGCGAGTGCTTATCAGAGATGTTTTATGCATGTTGGAAACCGGCTGTGTTATCATTCTCTCGCGCTGGTGATTCGTAGCATTCGGAATGTAGCTGACTTTTAAAGAAGCTAGCACGCATAGATCGCTTTCCAATAATTCATCCTGATGTTCCCACGTTCTCTGTCGCCCCCCAGAGACAGATAAGCATCCCAGTACAGCCACAATAAACTGAATAGTTCTAGAGGTGGTTATTCCACAGATTTTTTTCTAGGAAGAAGGGCTGTGGTTATACGTGCTTCAGTGTGCATTATTTACTTTAAGTAAACTACTATTGCAATATATTTACAGAAATATACAGGCCTATCTGGGCCTATGTGATTTTGACTATTTTTTCCCGACATCTGACATAAAAGTTAATTATTATATAGTATTAACTAAATATGCATGTGTATATATAATTAACATATAATAATATTTTTTATATATAATAATCATAAACAGGAAACGAATGGGACAGAGAGGGGGGGCGGGATCAGGAAATGACCCTGGCCGGACCCAAACCGGGGTCCCCATGGGCATGCAAGCCCAAACGTAGGGGGCGTAGCGCGCTGCACAATTTTATTTTATTATGAATAATTTTTCGAAATATCGGTTGCACATATCGGTTATCGGCCTCCCATTTCCATAAATATCGGTATCGGCCCTGGAAAAACCATATCAGTCGGGCCCTATTAAAAATCACTAAAGATATGTGAAGTAAACAGAGATAAATATGCTGTTGTACATGCTTGCCAGTCCGTGCCCTCCTAGTGACGCAACACCTTGAACGTTGCTTCTAGTCAGGCCAGGAGCAATACAAATATCGTTTCTGAGCTCCCGAAAAATCGGAAACTCCTCCCACTTTGTCCGGAAGCAAACAACCAGTAGCAAACCAAGGGAGGTGGGTCAACCATGCCATTTGGGAAATGTTAGTTGTAATGGTCTTGGTTAGACCAAGTCTCGAAGACATTTGAAAGTCGATGATAATCAGGCTAGTACATGCAGCTGTTCTCTCCCACCTGTCATAGCCTCAAACGGTGAGTCTCAAATCGTGCACTTGTGTACTTTGGGCACTATGTCTCAGTGTAGAGGGGCGCACACGCTGCAATTTCAATGCACTGAAATACCTGGATGATGCCCTAATAAGTCGAAAATGTAGTGTGGACAGTTTGTGAACGATAGACACTGCACATAGTAAATGGCCGACATGTTGATTACGTAATAGAAGAAATGTCCCGATCGGTTCAGTAGGAGTTTGGCACCATTATTTTAATTCTGTAAGTAGCCTAATGCAGTGTTGCCAGATTGGGCGGGTGCCCGCCCAATTGGGCTACTTGAGATGAGCGTCGGCGGGCAAAAATGGGAAAAATTGGCCATTTGGCGTTTTTTTTTAAGCCGTTTTGGGCCCATAGAAGTCAATGTAATTTGTTGAATTTGGGCGGAATTTAGCGCATTTTGGCGGTTTCTGAGAACCTTTTGGGCGGGATTTGGTCAGACACATCTGGCAACACTGGCCTAATGTTGATCAGACGACCAACCTCTTCATGTCAAGCCAAGCATTGTATGCGACATAGTTACCATTTGGGACAAAGAAAATGCAAACAGAAGCATAAAAAGCTGTGTAATATACACATTAGCCAACTGATATTTTTGGAGAGTTAATGCTATGCTAGACCATCGCTTCCAGTAAGAGCACAATATTAGCGTTCCAAACTTCCCATGGCCCTATGCACTAAACACCAGTGCACTGACACATGTGTGCCACTCGAGACATGCTAAAAGCAGAGAACAGAAATGGACTGGTCTAAATGCATGTTTTTGTAAAAAACGAAAGTTCGAGAGAAGCGCAATGAAATTTGGAATGCCTAATTTACCACCTGCATTCTGTTCTCCACTCTACTGTCATTCGCGAAAAGATAGGCACGCCTATTTAATTATCTGCATCTCATTCTCCGCTCTGCCGTCATTCGGTGGAATTTCAGCGCACAGACAATTTAGAACTATCCAGCATTTATTCTCCACTCACCTGTCTCCAGTCAGAAATGTTCTTTCTCGCTCGTCCCACCACCTCCCCTTGCGCCTCCCTTCTGCCGCTGTTTGATCGATTCATCAGGTGTCTCGCAATATGCCACGTAATCTATCTCAGCTTCTCGAGTGCAGTGCTCCCTGCGAACCCCGTGAAGCACTTTGATGATCGGTCCACCGCGTGGGCAGCCACTCTTCTGCGAGAGCGGCACGATCACGAGAAGTCCGTTCTCCAGCGAGAACGGAGATTTTTGCCCTAGCTGTCTTCCAGTTCACCTCGCTCCATTGCTCTCCAACCATCATCTGTCGGGGGGTGTTCGCTCAGAGTTCACACATATCTGCCGGTGCAGATACTGCCCGAGCTCTCAGTGGCGCCCCGTACTCCAGAGTGGGAGAATGTTTGCTGCATAGACATTTCTCGGCCGTGGCAGTACTTCAGCACCATGGCCAGCGATCTTACCCAATACGCCACGTAATCTCTCAGCTTCTTAAGTGCAGTGGTCCCCGCGGACCCCGTGAAGCACTTTGATCATCAGTCCACCGCGTGGACAGCCACTCTTCTGCGAGAGTTTGTTTTTGAGTGCAGTGGTCGCTGCCGACCCCATAAAGCACTTTGATGATCAGTCCACCGCATGGACAACCACTCTCCTGCGAGAGTCCGTTCTCCAGCGAGAACGAAGATGTATGCATACATGCTTAATCCAAATTTCAGAGAGTGAACTATTGAATGGGTTATTGCTGTCACAATGGGTGGCACACCATTGGTTGCTGTGGCCAAGTTAGAATTGTATTCCAGTTCCCTCGTGTTTCAGCTCTAGGGATTGTAAGGTGAGTATGATCAAAGATCCTCCTACATATTAGAGTAAGATACATCAAGCTTGTACTTTTCCAGGATGGTCGTGTAGATGGTGGTAGTGCACATCTTATGCAAGCCATCCCCAATGCCACAGAAAGAGAAGACGCAGGATGGGACAACGCCACCTTAGGAGAGTGAACTTGAGCACACCCTGAGTCCTTTGCACTGGGCAGGTGGGGTTTGGGGTATCTCATAATATGCAATAGATGATTTGCTGGTACAATTTGAGGTGGGCGTATGGGGCATATAATTTCTTTATTGTGGCTCTCATCATTTTGTTTGAAGGTGGCAGCAGGCTCTCACCACATCAGATAGCCTATTTGGTCTCAGGGTTTCCAGTTTAAATTCTTACATTTAGTGTTTAGCATGTTTGTTTGTTCTCCCATTCTTGCCTTTATGCTCATTACCTTTTATGTAAGCACAGTTGTTTCTTGGTTGCAGTCTGCAATCTTTTTAGCCAGACATTAACGGCAGGAGGTAGTGGTGAGAAAGTTGGCCTGTGCTGCTGTTGACTCTTTGATGTTGGTTTGGTGTGTCTGAGACTTGAGACAGCCATGCTGTGCTGGACGCTTTAGCTCTGCTTCAATAAACCCCACAACACAGAAAGCGATTCAAGACAATTTTCCCCCATCCATACAGTTTACATTTTAACTACGTATACATAGTAGAGTAGAGTATCATGTATTAATCGCAGAGGGGAAATTAAGGTGTTAAGTAGCATACGTACATCCTTACTAAATACAGATGACATTACATACAAGACATTACACACATCATTCCACATACGTATATTAACCATATAGCTCACTCTTACAAACATTCAGCCCTAAGGCAGATCTTACTTTCCCTCTCTCTCACACACACACACACACACACACACACACACATGTACACACAAACACACACACACACGCACGCACGTACACACACACACGCACGCATGCACGCATGTACACACACAGACTCAGAGCAGCCTCTGCTCCTCTCCTGCTGGCCTACTGGAGAGAGGTGAGGAAAGCTTTAGCTTTAGCACCAGAGGTGCTTGAGCTGCTCTGTCCTTGACAGAAGAGTTATGTGTTTAATCTGATTGTTTTTCAAGGTTATCAGCGAGGCATAGATCTTTTGGCCAGGGCACACGGTGGCAGGAGGGGTTGTTGCTGCTTCTTTGATGTTGAATTCTTGTGTCTGAGCCTTGAGGTAAAAGCCACACAGTGTCAGCTAAGCTTCTACTAAAACAAAGATACCCTATCACATTTTGCCCTTTGGGATAAAGCATCTTGCATTTTGTGTATTTACAGTACACAATTGACTCATGAATCATGCACAGTCAGAGGAGACAAAGCATTGTTTGATATCAGCTATATTCAGGGCTCTAAATTAACTTTTTCCACCACCAGCCAATTTGGCTAGTAGACATTTTTTTCTTACTAGCCAAATGGAAGGTCAACTAGCCATTTTTTTTTATCTCACCAAAATAAACCATGCGTTAATTATGTTGCTTTTAATTATTCCATTAAACTATATCCTCAACACAGATAAACAATATAAACATTATACTCAACATATTTCACTGTTCAGTTTATTCTATAATTATTTAGTAATTATTTTTATTACCTGCATTTTCATTATTTTTTATTCAATTTCCTCTGAAAACAGTGAATTGCATCACACATGCCTCTCATATACCAGACCTACGCTGGGCCATACTGTACAGACAGCCAAACACTAGCCTATTACACCATCACCCAAACCTCACATGCAGTATAGGCCTACACCTCACACAAACACAGCATGCCTTCAACACACATGTTGCACACATACCAGACTTTCAACATACACTAGCCAAACACACACAACCAAACACTACAAAACCTCATATCCCCCACACAGTATCACTTAAACTTCACACACAGTAGGCCAAATGCCATGGACAATGCACAGAAGAGAGGGGTGGGGAGAAGAGGAGAAGAGGAGGACAGGAGAACACACACACACACACACACACACACACACAGCCAACTCAGTGCGATGTGTATGATGTCTGCATTGTGTGTTTCTTTATGCTGCTGCTGCTGCTTCACACCTTTAGGTTCCTGCAGGATCCTGCCTACTTGCTTCACTCTACTATCATGCGCTTGGAATGACAATAATTAGGCTACGCTATGTCTAAACTAGTAGACATCCAATAACATCACGGAGACCACCAGCTTACTTTGCTACTTTCATAGCGTTGCTAGTTTTTTGTTATTGTTTTTTTTCACTTACTCGTTCATCCATGTCAAACTCGTGCATGGTCTTTGCGATGGCGTGGGCATTATTAGGAAACGACAACTCCATCGTAGGTAGTTGCGAGGACCTCGCAAATATCAGACGACTTCTGACAGCAGGGCTACACGGTTTTGACAGACAGCTGTCCTGTTCCTCCACTCATGCCGTTTTCGCTCCACCACCACCACTCCATTTCAGCGTCACTACAGTTGCAAGTTGCATTCACCGACACATAACCTTGCATTAACCACTGCCACATTCTTTTTCACCCGTCCAAAACCTACAAAACCGAAGTAATCCGCGCTAGTCCGCTCATTGAAAATATTTGATCAACAGTAGTTCCAGCGCGGGCATCTAACACGCAGCCAATAAATGTGAAGCTGCGTTATTGTGATTAACGGCCAGCCAATGGGTGTGGGCTACATCATGACGGTAGGCCTAATGTTCATGGGTAATGTAGGCGCCGTTTTAACGTTCATCAGACGGCAGTCAGCCACAGATCTGTGCTGGCAGCTGTTTGACGTTCGGGCGCGCGCTAGAGTCTACCGGCCAATTTGGCTAGTGGATGATTTTTTCTACTAGCCAAAATGGATTTTCACCCGCATTTGGCGTGTTGGCGTGTGTTAATTTAGAGCCCTGGCTATATTTGCGTATACAGTCTATAATTAATAAATAACACAATCAGTATTTCTCATCAGCAGTTCTCATCCCAGCGAGTCTGTACTGAACTTTCTGTACTGTACTGAATTTGTGCCTTTATATACATGGGTAGTTGCAAATCGGTTCGTAGCACTGCTTCAATTGTGCGATTCACTCACGAGGGGTGACCAGGATTTCAAACCGTTTTGATTTTTTAGCGACTATACGTTTGCAGATCGCAAGCTGGTCGTGAGGTGAAATCACTTGTTGTTACCTTATACTACACAATGCCAGACTCACGATCAACCTCCAACTGAAAAAAACACGTCCCTTTTCCCAAAAAAATTGTGCGACTGACAAATCATGGCAAAATAGGGCCAAAAATCGCACTGTGTATGCCCCGGCTCTACATAAATGATGGTATAACTGGAATTTGATGTGGTAAATCCCACTCCAAGTCCTGTTATACAGTATATACTGTAGCTCAATTACACTTGGGCAGGACTTCAAGAGGATGTTTAAAGAAAGGCTAAAACGGTGCTGTTTTGCACAGTTCATTTAAGGTCACAGTGGTCAGCCTGGATGCAGAGAGCTAAGTCTTTGAATCTCAGTGCCAAAGGCTTGATCCGTTTTGCCCTTGACAGAAGACTTGTGTGCTTAATCTCATTGTTGTTCAAGGTTACTCGTGAAGCACATATATTATATCTCCTGCCGCTGGCACGGACATGAGTCAGCAAGGAGGGCGGCCAAGACTGGCAGCACTTGAGAAGGGTTACATACCGCCATTCCAACATACCGTCATTCCAACATTAAAATTTTATTGCAGGAACCATTATTCCAGCTTGCAGGAACTGTATTTAAAATATCTGGACCGTGACAAAATTATACACTAATCCTGTAATTGAGCTGTCAGTCTCTCCACTTTCCGCTCGTATTGCAACATTGTTGCAAATGTTAATAGAGTTAGAACGTTGTTCACGCGCCTTTAAGTACGTGCAACAATGTTTAAATGACTTGGAATGGCTCGGATTGGCAATTAAATACTGTTGGAATGGCGGTATGTCGGAATGGCGGTTACCCCCCCTAGAGAAGAAGCCCTGGGGGCAGGTATTACGCATGCACGCACACACTCTTATGCCTCTTTTCCACTGCAGGTTTTCTGGTAGGTCTACAGCTTGACACAGCACGACTCGCCGCCACTTTTTGCTTTACGATTGAGCTGTGTCACGCCTATTCGAAAAGGGGCGGCCAGGTCACGCTTTGTCGAGTTGTAGGCCTACCAGAAAACCGGCAGTGGAAAAGAGGCACTACTGTATTCTCTCTCTCTCTCTCGCTCTCTTTCTGTCCTTTTCTGTCCCTCTTTTCGGTTTGTCAGTATTCAAGTGCACACATGTACACACGCACATAATCCCTCTCTCTCTCTGCCCCTTTCTGTCCCTCTTTTTTCTTTTTCAGTGGATATGTGCATGGCAGATGATAGTGACATTAAGTTTGAGTTGTTTGCACACCCAAACACCCAAATACTTACAAGGTTTTAAGACAGCTGTGCATGTTAAACTAATGCTCAATGTTAACAGACATAAAAAAACAAAATGCTGATTCCTGTGCATTGGGTGTAGGGAGAGGGTCATATTTTCAAAAGTATCAGTTACGCTGTTAGAACTGATTGCAACTGAGTAGCCACCATGGGAAAGAGGTCTGCTATCGGTTTTAGGCAAACCTAGTCTATACTATGGTGGTCCTCCATATAATATATCTATATATCTATAGCCTATAATATGTCTATATAATGGTGTCCTCCATATCTAATCCTTTTTTAAAAAGATACTTTTTTGGTCTTTTACGACTTTATTGATGATAGTACGGTGTGAGAGGTGGACAGGCAGCGAATGGGGAGAGAGATGGGGAGGGGTCGGCAAATGACCCGGGCCGGGAATTGAACCCAGGTTGGCCACGGCAGGGCCCTTCATATCTGTGCCATAAGGCGTTGTGGGACCTGATGCAAATTGCCCTTGCTTCACGCTGCGTAGCTGGAGCCAACAACTGCCCTTTACCAAGGACTCTCACCTTGGCTAGGTGGTGCACAGTCTGTGCCAAGCGGTGCCCTATCACAGAGGTATCACTCTGGTGCTTCGCCAGGCACTTCCCGAACGGGCAGTCTGTCTCCCCGATGTAAAGCTGTTGGCATTCATCGCACTCCAGGCGGTGCGCGACCTTCGAGAGGTCAATAATGGGGTCTTGGTCTTGAGGGGGGAGCCCAAGGCTCCTCCAATGAATGGTGTCATCGGGTCCAGCATGAGCAGGGATGCCAAGACTACCAAGTGTTTCTGCGCAGAGCCTCAGTTAACCCCTCTTGCCACTCTGTACCACAGGGTGACTTGCCCTCTAGATTGGCACTCTGCTTTCATGGATGGGGTGATATCTTGTGACTGTGAGGGACATTCCATAGCTGTATTCATATGTATTTCTGAGCCTGTTTGGACTGCTCTTTTGAATAAGTGCTTTGGGGAGAGGTCCACAGGGCAACCAACTTGATAAAGTAAAGCTGATTTTCACACATTATCCTCATAGCTGTAGCATTTAAGTTTGTTTCTTATTTCTTTGTGATTTTTTTTTTCAGACCTGGTACTGGCAGTCTCATTCCTGTGTGAATGGTGTATACCTTATTTTTTGATTGTGGCTGTAGGTGGTCGCTACTTTCTCTCTACTGTTCTTTTATTTTCTAATCTTGATGTCAGTAGGTTCAGCCAGGTAGCACATGGTCACATACGGAAAAGTTCAGAGCCCGATATGAACGCGACTGATTTGCAGGTAAGCACTGAAGCTCCAACTGGTGTGGGAAGGGGCAACAGCACCGTTTTGGTCGGCCTGAAAACAGTAACAGTTATATGTTCCTCCTTCTCAAAACAAATACAGAACACAATACAAACCTGCACAAACACATGTGCACTGACACACATACAAGCACGCACGCACGCACGCACGAATTCTGATCGGTACTCAGCCCTCCGCACGAGTACTGTATACGGGAGGGCATGGCCACAATCAAAAAGGCGCAACGTCGACCCGTGTGAAGCATAAAAATGATGGATGGGGCTGCTTTATGACTTGTTCCAGCACTCCTTTTAAGTGCCTGTAAAATTTATGGCCGGCTATAATTGACCCCTGTGACTAAGACTGTTAGTTGAACGACACAGCCGGAGTGGTGCCATGCTGTGAGTCTCATACAGTATATTGACGGAATGTGGAAAAAATGTCTTTTCTTCTGGACTTTATCGATTTACGTGTGCTTTCGCTGTCAAGTTTCTGACTTGTGTTCATAGAAGAGGATAGTGAATATCCAAGAGTACATTCAAAGGCAGGGCTATCAGCACTTTGTTCAAACATCTTCTATTAGAGTAAGATAACCCAAACTCAGCCCACCCAATGCAAAGGAGTGTTCTCAAGTTTGGTCTCCGGGGGGCGTTGTCCCCTCCTTCTTCTTGCCTTTCTGTGGCATTTAATGATAGCTTGAATGAGATGAATGCTACCGCCATCTACAGTGCAAAGGGAACTCCATTTACTCTAGACTGTAAGACTCCAAATGTCTCCTAACCGAAGGTCTCCTAAAGGGGCGTTCACCTGACATCACATGGATCCACGAAATGCACAGACTTGAAGTATCTTACTCCCAGGGGCGTAACAATAGCAGGTGCAGCAGGTGCCGTCGCACCGGGGCCCGCGACCATTGAGGGGCCCGCGAACGGGCCCTTCGAAATGGTTCGCGGGCCCCTCCTGGACACTAGTTGATTGCGAGTTGAAGAATGGTTACGCAAGGTAACTACTGCACTCTCATAATGTGTCCAGACACTATGTATAAACCGTGGCAGACTCCCACAAGACGTTGGGGATTTAGAGCATCAAATCAATTGCAAATTGGCACTTTTAGTTACTATATTGCTACAGGTCATTACATGGGCAGTCAAATTATTCAGACAAATGTTTCAAATAGCAATAAAGGTAACACATGAACGCTATATTTGTGCATTTTATTTTTTACATTGCGGCCAGGAATTGTGGGATATATATTTTCATACACTATCATTGGCTGTATGTAAACAGGGAGCGCGAGTCGCCAGTGGTAACGTTCTGTTTGGAATTACCACATGATTGATTCCCTTACCAATTCAAATTAAATGCATGCTGGTCAGTCGAACGTGGCCTTTTGTTCCCATCTTATCTATGTTGTAGTAGTATGCGTTGTTGGTTTTCTTGAAGGCGGAATATAAAATGAGTTTAGTCACTTCATTCGCCAAGAATAGAGATGGCTACTGGCTAACAAGAACATCCTATGGATATTAGACCTCCTTGGATATTATCTAAGAAGATTTCAAAGACGCTAGGAAGAAGGTAAGGACAGGTTTCCCTATAATATAATGTCCGCCGTGGCATTATATTGATTTCATATCACTCATCTCCTTCAGGTATTGTCCAATTGTTGTCACATTTCTAGTCCAGTAGTCTGGGTTCGGCAGGGTCTGGCTAAACGAAAGAGGCACATTTTTAACGGTGTCCATTCTAGTTTGTAATCTGTGACAGCGGTATTGCTGTAGTTATTCCCAGCGTTATAACTTAGTTGTGTGTTCTCCAATTGACAACTAGTTGTGCTGACTTGCTAACAGCATCTCCACTCCATGTTGATTTTATCATCTAGCGTTTCTCCTGTTAGCATAATATAAGTTAAGTTCTTCTGTTAGCTTGGCTATGTTACGAAGTGGACTCGAGTCGTCAGCTAGGGGAGGGGAGCATCTAAATAAGTGGGCTATTCTGTGTGCGTGTGTAGAACTCTATCTGTGTATGTTTTACTGATGGGCTGTCACCAATGTGTTGTCATGGTTGTCTTGGATGTTGTGTTTCCATTCATGCACCGTCTCCATCTTTTCCCATGTTTATGGTAGCCGGGACCGTGTTCCATAACCAGCATTGCATATTGCCGTTATTTGATGATGCCAAAGGACGCAAAACTACTTTGCAATGGCACCTTGTGTATGTGGGGTAGTGGAAGGTTGAAATCATTATGAAGGCATATCCTGTTGATTGTGCTATCTATCTTTTAAGTCCTTAGTGTTATTAGGGGCCAAGCAGCGAAGCTGGCGAAGGCCCCTATAGAGTTAGTAGGTTTTCTTCATTAGGGCCCGAGCACCGGAGGGCGCGAGGCCCTATTGTTCTCCGATAAATTATTATTATTAGGGGCCAAGCAGCGAAGCTGGCGAAGGCCCCTATAGAGTTAGTAGGTTTTCTGCTTATTATTATTATCTAGGCACCTTTCTTCTCCTTAGCAAGTCTATGGCAGCCCATAGAACCGTAGGTAGGAAAATGCTGTAAATTGGCACACACATTAGGGACAGTCTCAGCATTACCCACAGCGATTTATAGGTCCCCAATCCCAACGCTCTAGCGCCACCAGCAGGTCAAAGTTGCAGGTACATTTCTGCTTGTAACTTTTGAACCGCTGGGCCAATTGTCATAAACTTGGTATCCCTGGAATGATTCCAGTGGAATCCAGTGGAGTTCCAGTGGAATCCTTGGGCCAAGACGAATCCAACGCACTCTATGACGTCATTTTCCGCCAGGATAGTTTTCCCGCCATTTTGAATTTTGTAAAATTCAATAAAAATGCTATTTTTCCCGCAATTTTTGACCAATTTGCCCGAAACTTGGTATATAGTATCTCTGGACTGAGTTACACATGGGGTCTCAAGGAATATTGGATATCTTTTATCGTTCAGCCGTGACAGCCAATCAAAATTGTTGTAAAAGTGGCAAAACAGGAAGTGAGGTCATATCTCAGCAACCGTTTGTCGAATTAGTCTGGGATTTTGTACACAAATAGTAGTCCATCCCAAGACCTACCACAAAGAAAATCAGATCCCCAGCTCAAACTCTGTAGCGCCACCAACAGATCAAATTTTTAGCTAAATTTTTGCCTGTAGCGTTTACACTGTATGCCTAATTTTGAAAATAATACTATCACTAGAATCCTTGGGCCAAGCCGAATCCAACGCACTATATGACTTCATGTCAAACAGAAGAAAAAAGTCTGCCATTTTGAATTTTGTGAAATTCAATAAAAATGCTACTTATCCCACAATTTTGGTCAGAATGCCCTACAAAAGGGTACACTTCATCTTGGGACTGATATGCTTTAGGGTATTTAAAGAATTTTGGACACCTCTTATCGTTTGCTGGTGACAGCCAATCAAAATTGTCATAAAGGTGGCAAAACAGGAAGTGAGGTCATATCTCAGCAACCGTTAGTCAGATTCTGTTAGGATTTTTTGCACACATACTAGTCCATCCCATGACCTCCCACAAAAAAATCCAGACCCCAAGCTCAAACTCTCTAGCGCCACCAACAGGTAACAGAAAGTGAGCTCATATCTCGGCAGCTCTTCAACGGATTCAAACTAAACTTGGATTATGTGATCATGGAATGCACACCAACATTGCCAACATTTTGGGCCAAAGGGGGCGCTGCAGTCCCTTCTGTTGCCGTGGCGACTTTGGCAAGTTTACTGCTTGGCCCCGCATTGCTGCTTGCAGCTATATTTTTTTTAATGAAGTTTAAAGTACAATGGGGTGCTTAAGATCAGCAGGGTTGTCTCCCTCGTCTGTGTAGCCTGCTGTCAGCAGGCACCATGCGCTCGCAAGCACACACGCACATACTGCTACTGTCTCCAGTCCCCTGTCCCTGTCTCAACCGGTCTCTAGACACATATTCTGAAAGCCTTTCTTTGCGTTTGTCCTGTTTGTCCTGTTTTTTTGGGGGCAGATAATTGAAATACTCTGTGATGTAAATATGCACATTGTTGCAGCATTCACGATGCTATTGCAATTGCAAAGAATACAGCCCACCCTTTCACCGGCAATGGCCTCCATGATGGCATGCGGGTGCAGTAAGTTAGTGCATTGGTTAAGATGTTCTCACTCATCTGTAGAGTTAAATACAGTGCTGAATGGTATGGGTTTTAAACAGCATGAAAAGCCACTCATGCATTATATTTTGAAGGGAGATCTTCGATTACTGCCACATAGTAAGGTCAAATTGCATTCTCTACTATGTTTTAACAGTTTGGCTCCATCATAAGGACCAGCAGGTGATAAAATGGTGGGCTTTTGGTCAAGACCTGTCACACTGTAAGCACTACAGAAAGGAAAACATTGCAAAACATGACAATGAATACACCCACCATTTAAGCTGGTGAAATCATGTCCAAGATAGGAATTAACACAGTTTTTTATGTAATTTAACTGTTAAGTGTTGTCTTTTGTTTTGATTTTAGTCTTCCACGACATTTGCTGCCATTTATTGTCCCCGTCCCAACTCTTTTGAGACGTGTTGGATTTATCAAATTAGAAATGAGTACATATGTCCCCCAAAACAATATTTTTTCTCAGTTTTAACACTTAATATGTTGTCTTTTCACTATTCTCCATCTAATGAATAGATTGAATGTTTTGAAAATGATAGCATTTTGATTTTATTCACTGTTTACCAAACGTCCCAACTTCACCGGAGTTGGGGTTTGTAGGTCCAGTAATACAGGCCCTTTTCAACTACACGTCTTCTACCCGGTACAGCTCTACACAGCACGACTCTGCCGCCATTTTCTTGCTTTGCCATTGCGCAGGTATGGCACGACACAGCTCAAAAACCATCCCTCTTTTTTTTGGCTGGCTGAACCGAGCTGAGCGGGTGTTTCGCTACCTCCCACCCAGAATGCTGTGCGTCAGCTCGTCCTCACCGGCCTTTTGACATCTCAACATTTGCAGAGGAATTTTCCCCTCTGTACATTTCTGTGCCACACACTATGTTTAAGCATTGTCTGTTGTAATCGACACTGTGCTGCTGACCCTTAGTAGAAAGTAAAAAAAGCAAGCAAGTAATTAACTAAGTAGGCCAAAGTACATTTATTTTGATGTGTCCTCCCTCACCTTTTTGAACGGTAACACCAGCCAAATGAGTGCAGATTGGCTCTTTACTTTTTCATGTAACTGCCTCCCAACAGTATAGCACTGCCTTAGGCAAGGCACTTAGAATTTCAGAGAAGTTGAAGAGAGTTCTGTCGTATTTGTTTTCACTGCTTGCAGGGGCCGGGGATCCCTGGGGGGCCGTGAGAGGGTGTTAGGGTGGCCACAGCAGGCTGTCAAGAAAAATTAATAATTGAATATATCAAATAACTAATGTATACCAAAATGAACTGAAACAATATTCCCATTAATTAACAACTGCCTTACTACTATTACTGTTATTATTTGATATGTCCCAGTAGGCCAATGAACCACAGGCCTAGACTATGGCTGTGAAAGGGTATGCATAGAAAAGATAGTGTGGCACGACCCATGTAAGGCGGGGGGCTTGACTGAAATCAATTGGTTTATGGCAGGTCTTGTCATGGTTAAGTTTGGGAACCCCTGTTCTAAACTATGTTGCCGGCCAAAAAGATTTAAAAAAAAAAAAGACTCTGATTTGATGATCACATCAAGTTGGACGCAGATTATTTAATTTGCCATGATAAAAATATGTGTAATATCAGAACAAAAGAGATTATAGAACAGCTATGGGTCACCAATTGACAGGCTG
>NC_085874.1:13986983-14024483 GCF_034702125.1 Engraulis encrasicolus
CGGTGGGACGGTACCATGCTCAGGGTACCTCAGTCATGGAGGAGGATGGGGGAGAGCACTGGTTGATTACTCCCCCCACCAACCTGGCGGGTCGGGAGTCGAACCGGCAACCTCTGGGATGCAAGTCTGACGCCCTAACCGCTCACCCATGACTGCCCATATTAGGCACACCTTTCCAACTACTCGTTGACGCAAGTTTCTGATGAGTTAATTGCGTGTAGACATGGTAAAAATGATCTTCTGCAGTTCAAATCAAGCATCAGAATGGGAAACAAATGTGGTTTAAGTGACTTTCAACATAGCATGGTTGTTGATGCCAGATGGGCTTGGTCTGAGTATTTCAGAAACTGCTGACCTACTGGGCTACCCACACACTACCATAGGGTTTACAGAGAATGGTCCGAAAAAAGAAAATATCCAGTGAGAAGAAAAATGTGTCTTCTCTGATGAATCTCGATTTCTGCTCGGATGGTATGGTCAGAATTTGGTGTCAACAACATGAAAACATGGATCCACCCTGCCTTGTAAACATGGATCCACCCTGCCTCTTACCAACGGTTCTGATTTCAGCTGATAACTGAATTGCAGAAAACAAAAAATACATATCGTAAAGCAAAATATAGCTGCAAGCAGCAATGCGGGGCCAAGCAGTAAACTTGCCTAAGTCACCACGGCAACAGAAGGAACTGCAGCGCACCCTTTGGCCAAATTCTCGCCAATGTTAATGTGCATTCCTTGGAGGGGAGTGTGATCACGTGAACCAAGTTTAGTTTGAATCCGTTAAAGGGCTGCCGAGATATGAGCTCACTTCTTGTTACCTGTTGGTGGTGCTAGAGTGTTTGAGCTGGGGATCTGGATTTTTTGAGGGGGAAGTCATGGGATGGAATAGTGTGTGTGCAAAAAATCCCAGCAGAATTTGACAAATGGTTGCTGAGATAAGACCTCACTTCCTGTTTTGCCACTTTTACAAAAAATGTGATTGGATGTCACGGCCAAACGATAAGAGGTATCAAAAATTCTTTGAATACCCTAATGCCTATCAGTCTGAAGATAATGTGAACTTTTTTGCTGGTCATTTTGACAAAAAATGTGGGACAAGTAGCATTTTTGGAATTTTACAAAATTCAAAATGGCGGAATTTCTCTTCTGCGTTGACATGACGTCATATAGTGCGTTGGATTCGGCTTTGCCCAAGGATTGTAGTGATAGTAATATATTTTACATTGTTCATACGGTTTGAAAGCTACAGGCAAAAATGTTGCTAAAATCTTGACCTGTTGGTGGCACTACAGAGTTAGAGCTTGGAATTTGATTTTGTTTGTGTGAGGGCATGGGATGGACTACTATGTGTGTAAAAAATCCTGGCTTAATGCGACAAACGGTTGCTGAGATAGGACCTCACTTCCTGTTTTGCCACTTTTACGATAATTTTGATTGGCTGTCACAGCTAAACGATAAAAGATATCCAATATTCCTTGGGACCCCACATATAGCTCAGTCCAGAGATACTATATACTGAGTTTCGGGCAATTTGGTCAAAAATTGTGGGAGAAGTAGCATTTTTATTGAATTTTACCAAATTCAAAATGGCTGGAAAACTATCCTGGCGGAAAAGGACGTCTTGGCCCAAGAATTCCAGGGATACTTTTTTAAAATGGACCAGCGGTTCAAAAGTTACAAGCAGAAATGTACCTGTGGCGCTAGCTGGTTGGGGTGGGGCCCTATAAATTGCTGTGGGTGATGCTGTGACTGTCCCAAATATGTGTGCCGATTCTCAGCATTTTCCTACGTACGGTTCTATGGGCTGCCATAGACTTGCTGAGGAGAAAAAAGTTGTTGAATAATAACAATAATAGTAAGAAAACCTACTAACACTCTAGGGGCCTTCGCCAGCTAGCGTGTCTGTGCTTTGACTGTGTTTTTACTAGGGGTGGGCAAACATGAAAATCTTTAATCGCATTAACTCAATGACTTTCTGTGATTAATCGCGATTAATCGCATAGCGCGCGAAACCCAAAAATAATAATAATAATCATAAATAAAATAAATAATAAATAAAATAAAAAATATTTTTCAAATTAATAAAATAAAATAATTAATAATAATTTGCATATGTACTGTGTAGATAACGTATGTAGGTCTAATATAATATTCCACAATGGAAATGTAGGCTATTTGCCAACCTATCCGTCTAAATGTAGTAGGCTATATGCCTATCCAATGTAGGCCTACTAATGAAACAAATTATTGCATAAAATATTACACTAGGGCTATTTTAGATTGTAGGCTACTGAAACTAATATATTAGAAATTGTAAACTCAAATTAGGATGGTCTACATGGACCTACAAGAAAAAAAGAAAAAAAAACTTGTCACTTAAAAAAACTATAATGTTAAAACGGCTTGCCATAGGCGTGCGTCTGTGAGATATGTCCCGCCTTCTCTCACTATCAGACTCCCACCTTCTCTCTTATCTGTCGCTATTTTTAAGGTGTTTCAGCGACTAGAAACTAATTGACTGTCTGTTGGCATTGACAGCAATTACATCTTTCAAAAGAATAACGTTGACATGACTAGCACTATCTTAAATGCTGACGAAGTTGCCGATGTCGCGAAATCATGTAGATACCAAAACGTTGCGTGAGGAATGTAATATCTCGCGGTTCGCTTTTTGATCAGGGCTTTAGTAAGTCCGCGTGGCGTTATTGACAGCTGATAGACAGCCAGTACAACAGTAGGCTACCCTTGTCATGCTGACCGTACAATAGACTAATCTTGCGAGCTACATGCTGCTCGAGAGTTGCGCAAGGAGGACCAGAACTGTGTACCGAACATGTCCATTCAGAAGTTGACGTCCTTCTGTAGGCTATGCTCAGAGATACTGTTGCTCTGCTATGCCTGTTTTGTTTTGACTACTTTTCTAGACATTCTTCTCTGTCAGCAGTCACTGGAAGCAGCAACAAGCGCGCTGACGCTTTCAAAATAAAAGCCACGAACGACGGTCATAAAAGGCAAAAAAAAAAAAAAACACGAAAAAAACCCTGCTGCGTTATAACGTTAACAAAATTGTCGGGCGATATTGACCTCAATAGTTAACGCACCGTTAACGCGTTAACGTTGCCCAGCCCTAGTTTTTACACAGCAGAAAATAGTCGCCAAATAGAAATGATCAAGTCAAGCCCTCTGTGTTGATTTGAAAATGCTTCCATCCACTTATCTAAGTCTAAGGACTGCAGGGAGAAACTTAATTTGGCCTGGGGCTGGCGTATCCCTTTAGACTAGACTGGTAAAATACAAAATATAGCCATGCAGCGCTTGTTAAAGAGATGGATTATACAGTATTATTGCCTACTTATGAGAGGGTATGTGGTGCAGATGGCACCAGTGCTGGAGTATCTTTTTTATCTTCTTCACTTTCCATTTGTTGTCTTGCTGGTGCATAAAACTGAACTGACTACAGCTACTGAAAGAGGGATGAAGTTCATCATCACGCTTAGATAGCTTTGCTCTTGTAATGGAATGAGGAAAGTAAAATATGATGCAATAAGGGAGGTAAGGCTTTTGAGGAAGTTTGTGCATATCAAATATGTGACATCAACACATACACAGAGAGAGAGAGAGAGAGAGAGAGAGAGAGAGAGAGAGAGAGAGAGAGAGAGAGAGAGAGAGAGAATCATAATGTCCTCCTTATATCTTGATAACTTTAACATGCAGAAACATCCTGGTTGTCGCTTAGAATATGATAATGCACCAAGGTTTTTCCTTTTTGTTATAACACCACTCATCATCTTTGCACGTCTCCGTTCAGCTCTTCAAAACACTGATGCTACAAGCCTATGACTGTGGCCATCATTTCTCACTTGCATGAATTTCCAACTTGTTTCCAAAGCTGCGCAATGGCTTATACCATTTGCATTGCCAAAAAAGAAGTCCTACAGTACATCAAATTGAGGCAAACCACCACAAACCACTGAGTTCATTACAGCGGAGAAAGAAAAGAAAAGTACTTTGCTACTTGATTAACTGTGCAGTATAGACTGCAGTAAAATATGTTGGTGTCTCCACTGCCTGCAGATACATGTGAGATAGTACAGTGGGCCTATTGTGCCTGTTTGACAAACCAAGAGAGAAGACAGTCCATGCCATAGATTAGTGCTTCTCAACGGGTGAAATACAGCCACCCAGGGGGCGTTGGGGAGCTCTAGGGGGCGTTGAGAAGGATGCAGCTGAGAGGGGGCGGTGTTTAGTTGACATTGGGGGGGGGCATTAGTCCATTTAATTTTTTAACACTAATGGGGCGTTGTCAGACTTATGATGGGGTCAAGGGGGCGTTGTGAGGCTTGTGATGAGTCCACGTGGGCATTTGTTCAAAAGAGATTGAGAACCACTGCCATAGATAGATGTATCTCTCCACGGATGCATCTCATCCATATTTTGCTGTAGTATTATATCTCTGTCTTAAAGGTAATTGGAGTGCTCTGGAGTCGTCTCAGACAGAGGAACCGTGCACATGCAGAATCACTCCTCGTTTTTTTTATTTTGTGTTTGCCTCTTCAAGGTTATCATCCTCCAGTGACAGCATAGTAGTTACACACATCTTCATCGTCATACATGCCCATCTGCTATGGGTCATGATTCATATTCCATTTGGGGGCGCATTCCCCCGGCAGTCCTCCCGAGGGGCGCAAATGGGATGGATGTATCGCAACGAAACAGATGTTCAAGAAAGACGCTCTTGATCGCAATGACACATCGCAAGTCATAATGGCTTCCCTATCTGGACAGCTATGTCTTATTGCCGCGTTGACACCTCAATCCATCATCCCCATGCAGACAGCCTTGCTTGCCCCCATGATACACAAAGGCAAAGCCTTCCTCTTTCAATGCCATACATACATATACAGTATATCACGAAAGTGAATACACCCCTCACAGTTTTTACAGATTTTTGAGTATATTTTTTCTTAGGAATGCATTGCAGAAATGTCACTTTGACACAATGATTATTGACCTTTTAACAACATATTTAACCGCTTACATTTCTTGTTCACTCAGAAAAAAACAAAATACAGCCATTAATGTTTGAACATGTACTCACAAAAGTGAGTACACCCCAGATTAAAATCCGGTAGAGAAGGGGCTATGTTGGCTCGAATCGTCTCGAAATGAAACGAAATGAAAAGGGATGACAAGGGAGGTCATCAGTGTGCGTTTCAACCTTTCTTTGCATTGAACTTTTAAATTTTGAGTCTGCATCTGGCTTAAATAGATTAGTGTGAGATTTGAATGCAATCCTATGGAGAATATCATAATCTGCTTCAGTAGTCACAGTGCATGTTGACATGCATGTTTCTTTTAGGTGTATTTCAGATTGCCAATGTTGACAGCATTCATGCATCCCCAAACCACGTCAGTCCCACTACCATGCTTGGATATTGAGAGGATACACCTTTTTTGTAAAACTCACTTGTTTACCACCACACATGCTTGAGACCATCTGAAGCAAATTTGTTTATCTAAAAAAGTTCAATGCAAAGAAAGGTTGAAACGCACACTGATGACCTCCCTTGTCATCCCTTTTCATTTCGTTTCATTTCGAGACGATTCGAGCCAATATAGCCCCTTCTCTACCGGATTTTAATCTGGGGTGTACTCACTTTTGTGAGTACATGTTCAAACATTAATTGCTGTATTTTGTTTTTTTCTGAGTGAACAAGAAATTTAAGCGGTTAAATATGTTGTTAAAAGGTCACTAATCATTGTGTCAAAGTGAAATTTCTGTAATGCTTTCCTATGAAAAGATATACTCAAAAATCTGCAAAACTGTGAGGGGTGTATTCACTTTCGTGATATACTGTATGCTCAAAAATAGCTCCTAGTTCCCTCTCATACTATATCTGAGTACAGATTGGCTTCTTTTCCCATAGAGAGTCTCTCTGTTTCTCTCTTTTCCTCTCTGCTCTCTGTCTTTTTCTCTTCATCTCTCTTTCTATCTATGGGACTCTCGCTCTGTCATCTCCGTGTCTCTCTGTTTGTGTCGGTGTCTGGTTTCTCTCTGTGTCTGTGTGTCTCTCTCTCTCTCTCTCTCTCTCTCTCTCTCTCTCTCTCTCTCTCTCTCTCTCTTTCTCTCTCTTTTTCTCTCTCTCTCTCTCTCTCTCTCTCTCTCTCTCTCTCTCTCTCTCTCTCTCTCTCTCTCTCTCTCTCTCTCTCTCTCTCTCTCTCTCTCTCTTGCAAACACATCCAATTTCTTTATCACAAACATACATTTCATGCATGGCTCCCTGACTATCAAACAGTAGGCCCTGCTCAGCACCCAGACTTACATCTTGATTTTGTATGATGCTTTTTCCGTTACACCCGCTTCCTCATCTGTTTTGCATCTGAAAGTGTCTCTCTCCCTCGCTCTCACACGCCACTTCGCAAGACTTGTTGCAGATAGCGGCAAGAGATTGTATGTATGATGTGATAGATGAGAGCGGGTGTGCCGGCTGACGAACGAGTGGAACGTTTATGCTTGACGCTATTATTCCCCCCTCTATGGTTTTACATGCTCCATTTTCCATGACAGCCAAGCCAGTCGTTCGTTTAGAAAGTGCCTTTTCTACACTGAAGTGTCTGACACTCTCATTCCTTTTCACTGCTTTGTTGTCTTGTGCGCTGAGTCACATTCAAATAAGAGTTCGCTCCCTGCCTTTAGAGTGTGTGAGGAAAAAAAAAAAAAGTTACACTCAAAAAAACTAGACAGGCAGGCAGACAGCAAAAAAAAGATTGCCTCTCATTTTCATCAGAAATGTGCTTCGGCCAGGCAGTTGGTAATGGAGGCAAAAATGTCTCTACATTTTCATCTGAAAAAAGGCAGAATCTGGAACTGTCTATTACTGAGAGCTATAATGATTCTGGGTTAAGGGTAATTGCACTGGTAATGCATTTTTATCAATACACCTGTGACCCATACCTGTGATATTTGCATACACTTCAGCTCCAGACAGCTGGAAATCTTTAACTTAAGCTTTTATTCGCCTGTTGTACTCTGTAGTATCCAGCAATGCAGCCATGATGTCTTTGGAAACAAACAAATACAACAAAACAATGTTTAATTATTTAGAGTGTATGACCACATGGGAGGGTAAAAGAATAGCAGAGGTTTTCCTATTACGAGTAATTGGCCCATAGGTTAAAATTTGGTAGCTCTGTGCGTCTGAGGTGTGTTTAATGCAATTGTTGCAAGAGTTAGAAAAGACATTGCCGTCCCAATACGTCCTTTAGAACAGATATCCTGGCAAGCTTTGCTCTTATACATTTGAATATCCATGTTTACCTTAGAGGCTGGAGGAAGGGAGGATGCTGGTATGGGATGCTGTATTGAAAACAGTACTTATGCTATAGCAATCATTAAACAATAAATAATGAGTGGTTGTTTCACTGAACACACTAAAAGGAAGATTGCCGTCGCTGTCTGGCAGAAACATCATAACTCCACACACACACACACACACCCACACACACCCACCCACACACACACCCACACACCCACACACCCACACACACACACACACACACACACACACACACACACACACACACACACACACACACACACACACACACACACACACACACACATGCATACCGTAGGCATGCACAGCGATGTTACATGATCTGAAACACATAGGCCCTCATTCATCAAGCTACCGTACAAGGAAAAACATGCGTATGTGATGCGTACGTTTTTTTTCAGATTGGCATTTATCAAATCTCATTGCGCATGTTTAGTAAATCTCATGTGAGCCTGGTCGTATGACGAGATCTGTGATAATTTCTACGATGGTTTCTACACAAGTTTGATTAATGAGGGCCATAGTGTTCTGTTTCTGACATCATTTCTGACATCATAGCTCAGTATGCCAAATGATTCAGAGTCAAATCATGGCCTAGCTCAGCTCATCCAGACCCAGGCTGGTGTCTGCTTAATCCTAAATGGGCAGCAAAATCAATTTCAGTAGCAGAGTTCCCAGTTGCGCCGTGCAATGATGGAATAATTAAGATGTCAGATGGCACGAGACAGCAATCAGACACAGCAGACACAGCAGACACGGTTTGCAGTAGAATCAGCAACAGCAACAGCAGTAGCCCAGGGGCCTATACCAAGAAGCTGGTTCAGGAGCAAACCAGGTTAAGTTAAGAGGTAAATCATCTAATAGAGGAGCCTTGAGTCCTCCTCATTTTCTTTTAGATGATTTACCTCTTAACTTAACCTGGTTTGCTCCTGAACCAGCTTCTTAGAATTCTTAGAATTGTGGAAGGCCAAGCGGCAGCAGCCTCTATCTCCACACATATTCAGCTGGAGGGCAGGCCCCCATCAGTCTGGCTGCAGCCATCTGCTCCCCCACAAATAGGTCACTTTAACACCACGACCCACCCCACCCCCCACTGGAAGAGACCGGGGACCAGTTAGAACAGCAACAGATCTATCAGCTGAAGTGTGGACTCAGCCTCGCTAGCTAAGTGTCTTTTTTATATATCGTTCATTCCAGAGGCCAATGGAGCTTATGGGGGCTGAAGGTCAGTGGAACTCACTGAACAATCTCCAACCTATCCTCTAATCATCAGGATTCTGTTACAAGTACCTTACTTAGAGTTGAGCCTGGGTAGGTTAATCCAGAGTAAAGAGGTGAGACTCCTAATAGATGGGATTTTGTTTTTTGTTTCATCTGGAGGATAAGGTCATGGGGCTGTTCTATAAGGTGAATTCCTGTTCAGCTTGAGCAAAGTGAGTGATGCAAAGTTAACTTTTTTGTTCTTTTTCCAATAAACCCTGTCAGCACCTGCTCAGCTATTCTTCCCTGTCTTCTCCCTTTATCCCTTCCTTTTATCCTGATTATCTACATCAGACCTTCATGCTCATAACTAATGCATGTCATTAACACATTGAATACCGGTGGGGTTTATGGAATGTTGGCATAGAATACTCTATCACTGTTGACTGTTTTTGTAGTCACATTATATTGTGTGATAGGCCACTGAAACATGTTATGGCTTGTTTGAAAGGTGAGACTGCAGCCCCATAATGCACGGTACACGGTGGCATTTGAAAAGTTAACTACCATAGTACTACTCTACTATGACATAACTAGGGCCTTAAGTCATGCACTATGACTTGGTCAACGTGATTCTGGTAAATTTATAATGCTGTGTTAACCTCTTAGTGGGTAAAAATCTTGTGTCTCTAGGTGCCTTCGTTGCTGACCTAGTTTAAGGTAAACCAAGGCAGGTATCCTCTAAAAACAATGACAAACTGAGATATCAAGACTTTTGTGAAACCTGAGATATTTCAGCCTGTTGCGCTTTTTATACTTACATATTCGGGTCAAAGGATTTTTGTCATAGTGTCCTAGTGTCAAAGGAGTTTTAGTGTTCATAAAACCACCAAGAAGGTGAAAGAATTCTAACAGAACAGCCACATTTCTACAGTATTGCAGTACTGTGTATTTTTGTCCAGTGTTGTCTGACAAAAGTGCACCTGTTGCATCTTTCTCCTCTCACACTTTTTTCATTTCATTTAATTCTCATTTTCCCTCCATGACTGATCACATATTATGAAGCTAACCCTTCCATGTGACTGCCACCTCCCGACCAGGCGCAGGTCTTCTGATTCTTTTTCTTCTTGTTTGTTTAATGACGTTTGGCAATCTATGAAGCATTTACCGCCACCCTCTGTTAACTGACACACGCGATTCGACACAATGTGGAAATGACAATCGGCAAACAACAATCAAATTTGTCGTTATCAAAATTCCCAAAATCACACATAATATGCAGTGACGTGTCTAGTTTTGAAATAATAATAAAACAAATGTAAAAACATTTTTTTACCATGTGGAAGTCAATGCATGGGAGTAAAAACTTAATCATTTTACCTGTATGGCATTCAATGTGTTAAAAGCTTTTCTTTCTAAGCTGAATCACAACTCAGTGGTGCAAGACATATCACTGATTCTTGAGAAAGTGGCTAAAACAGGCTGTAATCTTGAAAGAAAAAAACGAAGTGAATTACAAAATAATATGGTATATCCTCGTAGACAAAGGTCTTGGCTTTTCAGAAATGCACAAGGCCAATCTCCCCATTTTCCATTTTTTTCAGAAATCAGGGTTCTCTCCGATCATACCTTGTTTTATGTCAACACCGTCAGACACAATTAAAAGCAATAAAAAGTGTATTGATTTGGTTGCATATGTATCTGGAGTTTTTAAGTGATTGTGTGTGTTTTTTGGTTCACACATACGCCTTTAAATGTTGAAAATTCACTTTCATTCTATTTTAATACTGCTTCATGTGTTCTAATTTAAAAATATGTGCTGTCAGACAATGCTTACTTAATGGCTAAATAGATCAAACATTTTTTTTGTAATTTCACAAATATTCGTGTAGGCTTAAATTTGCTATTACTTTGATAATTCAACAACTACACAGGAAAATGTTGTAAGCGCATTCATTTAAAATGTCCTAAACTCCTTCTTACGGTGGTGACTTAAGAACTGACGGTGGTGACAGTAATCTGAAGGTGGTGAAAGTGACCTAATTATTAACTACATTTAGCAAAATAAATAGCCCTCTCAAGTCAATGACATCTAGCATAAACACTTTATTTTTGTGTGTGCACAGTATGTTTGTGCATGTGTTTTTTCTTCATTTGTTAGATACTCTAGAAAGTAGGCCTAGATTATTGAAAATGTGGCATAAACAGGTTTTAAGTTGTTCAAATCCAAAATATAGAGGTGTATTATCATAGATGAACGTCTTGGCTGTGCAGTGAATGTATTGGCTCCCCATGTTTTACATTTTTCATAAAATGGGCTCTTTCTTGGTTTTGTCACCAGCGTCAGACAGAATTAGAAGTAAAAAAATAAGTTTACTGTATTTAAGTGAATTACTTTTACAATTCAACATAATTGTAGATACTTATTGGAAGCATATTCTTAAAACTTGTCAAAAACATGTAAAACACATGCTTTTTCGTGAACTACATCAGATGTCACCACCGTCAGGTTTTGTGACAAAAAACCCTCCAAATGCACCTCAGTGGAGGCTGGAGTATAAGTTTGGGTCACAATTATTACTAACATGTCTGGTAATGTTTCATTAACCAGCACAATTTAGTAAAATATGAAACAAGATGATGAGCGGAACAAAATCTGACGGTGGTGACATCTGACGGTGTGAGACAAAAAAACACTCTTTTACATATTGTGCATTTTTTTGCTCACATTAGCCACTTCGTTTTCGCTCTGTTTCTTAGGGGCTTCATGCCGCTTCTGAAAAAGTATATATAATTAACATTAATGTAACAATAATACTATTAAAACCCCCGACGGTGTTGACAGTTTATGGTTGGGACAGTACCAGTGTCCAAACAAATTATCAAATTGAGGAGAAATTAGTAAACTTACAGGAGCTTCAGTGATGGTGAAGTACTCAGTAGATCTAAAGGTTTGAAAAGGGGTCCTAAGTAATGACAATGACCTTGCGCATACTNGATTTTATTGTCTTTTAAAAAAAATCTGAGGGTGGTGACTAATATGCTGGACACACTTTGAGCAATCAGAAAATAGTAGTAAATATTGCTTTACACGCACTATGTGCATATCTGCAGAACCACTTCAATATGGACTTTCACATCATGGTGATATTATTCAATAATATCAGTGATTTTTACATTTTAAGTCAATTGAAATGATGATGTCTGTCCTTGGGACAGCTGTTTTTACAGGGTGTGGGCAGGTTTATAGCCATGAAAAGTAATAAAATTACACTTAAATATTTCAAACGACTGTACATTTATGTAACAGACCCCTGTGTCTTTACCTGGATTCATTTTGTTCATGAAAATGTAATTTATTTTCAACAGAATTGGCAGTTTATTGCAGAGACATGTTTTAGCCGCTTTCTCAAGAATCAGTGATATATTGTATTTTTCATTTGTACTACCTGTACGTTACACCCATACATAATCGGTAATTATGTGGTTTCATAGTCCCAACTGTTGTTGGCAAACAGGAGAGCCATTACAGAAGGTTCAACTTTGTGTTGCAAATATCACTAGTTGTCTGTTTGACTAATCAGATGATAGACCAGTGCTTCTCTCCATCTATTTTGATGGCAGCCTTCTCTGACCCATCCCTTCCTCTTCTTGTTTTCTTTTCTTTCAATATTCCCTCTCCAGTATCTGCCCCTTCCACGGATACACCTTTTCTGGGGCTGAGTGACTGTGCCTGAGGCTTATCGTGAGCCTGGGCCGTCTCAACTCCATCGATTACTCCAGCCACTGCCCACAGGGCTCTAAAAACATCCCATAGACAGACACCACAGGCACAGCACACAGGAGCTGGCGCTGGCCGTGGTACTGAAAGTAGCATTTTGAAAAGAGGTTTTCAACCCTTCCGCAGCAGAGGAGCACCCACTCTTGCGTTGGAAGAAAAAAGCGTGATACGACCCCTTTGAAGAGCTCTGGCTCCAGTTTGAGTGTGTCTCTGAGCAAAACCCCTTGTGCCCCCCGTCTCTCACTGTGAACAGAGTTACAGCAAGTCTGGCTTTCATTAGCTGAGATTGTGTTGAGTGAGTGAGTGTGAGTGGGCAGAGGACTTAGTCATTAGTGGATTGTGACAGTAATCAGGGAATAACTCCTGGTTCTGGCGGAGAGATACCACTTTATGGTGGATAAGGCTGTCTTCGTCAAACACAAAACACATGCCGTATTCATTAACCACACAGTAAACACATGGCTTTACGTAGAGGATGTTAGGATGGTGTGTTTATTACTTTTAACGAAAGGTGTAACACTGAGCACTCTGACCTCTAACACAGCATTGGTATTTGCATATTATTTGCAGAGCTTTGGGTTATGGTTCAATTTCACGTGTCACTGGCACATTACAGTTCATCATCATGATGTGCCCAGGTAATGAAATTATTGTGAATGTAGTCTCATAGTCACGGTGCATTAGTACTGGAGAAATCCAAGGTACTGTAGCTTGTTTTATAAGTCTATTCTCAACACTTTTGGATATTGGAAATTTGAATTAAATAATTAAGGGCTCAAATGAATTAGACTCACACTGTCACACGTGTGGGAGACGTGCATCCTATAATGTACAGATTTATACTTTGAGGACAAAATCACATCCGCGCAGTGCAGTTTAGTATATGGCCATAATGATGAAATACCATGTAGAGTCGATGCTATTAAAGTCATCATCACCCTCCGAACTGAACGTTAGAGTGGCTCATTCAAAGACGACGGGACACTGGATCATCGGCATTTGAAAGAGCTGCGGGATAACCACATCTGAAACATATCTGATGTGTAACTCTGGCTGGGCCCTTAAGGGTGTTTTGGCGGCCATTAGTGAGTAATGAGGAGGGATTAGCCCCGAGCAGGTCCGCAGACAACCACATGAGGGGAGATGGATGAGGGGGCTGAAATGGCCCCTGCCTGCAACCACACTACGGTCGGCAGCACCATAGGAGAGGAGAGGATGAAAGGTCACCACGGGAGAAAGGCATACATTTAGTGAACAGTAGGTGTGTGAGAGAGTGTGTGTGTGTGTGTGTGTGTGTGTGTGTGTGTGTGTGTGTGTGTGTGTGTGTGTGTGTGTGTGTGTGTGTGTGTGTGTGTGTGTGTGTGTGTGTGTGTGTGTGTGTGCGTGCATGTGTGCGTGCGTCCATGTATGCGTGCGTGTGTGTGTGTGTGTGTGTGTCTATGTGTGCATGTGTGTCTGTACTGTATGTGTGTGTGTCAGCATGAATGTATTGCCCCCCCCTGCCCTCCCCACCCCATCCCCTCTCTCTCCCCTTGCTGGCGTGTGTAGGTGTTCAATAACAGCTGGTGACAGCCCTTCACAGCTTGCTCTGATGCTGTATATGAGCAGGGCAATGACAGTTTATCTGCCGAGTGTCAAGTGCCATCAATCAACCTCAATGCACCCTCACCCTTTTCAACACAACCCAATATTCCATAGAAATCCACCCCTCCCACCTCTCCCACCTCCTTCTATCCCTCCCTTCACCCCTCTCTTCATCCCTTCTTCCAGCCCTATCCAATCTGTTGCCATTTTATGCCTGAGTGCCTGGCCACAAACTATAACCCGCACACACGGCACGATCACACCCCAAGAGCGCCTGTCAAGCACGACACCACCAGCACCTTCATGGGTGAGGTCGATGTTTGAGGGGTGACGACATGTGTAAACCAACTTCTCTTGTGGAGTCTAGACACGGAGCTCGAACCCAAGCTCAACCTCACAGCAAGTCCAGCACACATGCAGACAGACAGGCCAGTAAGTGAGCTCAAAACGTGGCTGCTTGTTCAGTCTTTACAGAGAATCCTTTGGAATGATAGCAATAGCTGTATTTTGTATTTATAAAATAAGTTTACAGAATCCATGCAGCATGCAGTTGAAAGAGCCTCAATCATTTTGCAGAATGGCTAGTCCATTAGGAGAGAGAGACATTCCAGTAAGTGAGCTAAAATCCAGGCAGAATTCATGTAGCTGAAAATACCTCGACATTATTGCAGGCTGTCCTCTGTTGGAGAATGACATTTGCTGTAGTACAGTGGCGAGAGGTCTAAGTTCCATTGCTGTACTAGATTAACCTGACTCTCGCCAGATGAATGGGTTCCACCTTGCACTGCAAACATCCATCTGGAGACAAGCCATACATTAGGGTGCATCAAAAAAACGCTTTTTCAGCCTATTGATCTGTCTGGGTGATAAAAGTGTTCCACTGCATGTACAAATAACACATGCAAAATATTTTTGCAATCCATGGTGGTTTACAGGTCCAACGGAATATGAGCTGATATGAAGGAATTGTGGATTAACTGTGTCAGTCTTTGCCAATTCAACGAAACCCTCCCACCTAATAACTTGGACTGTTTTTGTGATTTTGTTGAAATATTTTAACCTAAATATTTAAATGAAATAAAACCACTTTGACATATGTAAAATAACAGATTCCTAATTAACTATAATCATCAGTACCCCCCAAAATAATAGATATAGGTATTTCCGAGAAACTGGGAAATTCACACACTGACACACAGGCTAAGCAAAAGGAAAAAAAATCATGCAAATTGCTCCAAGAATGGCAATGCTCCAACCAAGTAGTCAATATGGCATTTGATACCACAGCTTCAAATACTGGCCATCTGAGCGCAGCCTGCATAGCCATACAGCTTTCACTGGGACGACCACTGCTGTGGTCTGGGTGCCGCCATCACATTGGCGAGGTGCTACTCAGTCAAATATTTAATGACCTCAGACTGGAGGTGTCACGCTCACCAGAGGTTGCACTGTTCTCTCGTCTGAGGGATAATTGGCACCTATTGCCACATGATGACAGTGCAATTTGGAGCAATTTGCATGTTAGGTTGCCAATGATAGTTCCACAAGCTTCATCAGCCCCCTTTGTATATGCAGGCACACCAAGCAACTTCAGCTGTGTAATATCTCCAACAACAACTGTCAGGCGCTCTTCCTTCTGGCGCACATTGTCAAGTGTCTGCGTCAACTTGCTGTCCCAGTGCAGGGTGCACAAGGCAGGTGGTATCCACTGCTCATGGCATTCCTCACTGATGGTCTTCAGCACTTTACGGCGTGATCGATCTGCTGTGGCATAGGATGTGGAAACTTTTGACAAATCACCACCTGACTCTGAGATCAGGCCACGTGTGAAAGCAGCTTGCTGCATAGGAGTCATCTTCAACCTTGTAGCCAGTGACACAAGATTTGGCCGGCTGAGGATGTCTGGTGGAATCAAGACTGTGGTGCCAGACCTGCTTTGTGTCATGTAGACACCAGAGTAAAGTCCTTTCAGAAATTACTTGTGAGAGTTGCAAGTAAGAATTCAAAGTCCCTCCATGGCTGAAGATCAGCTCAACAGTTATTCACCATGCCTAACAAACTCAGAGTCAAACACTCTGATTTTCATGAGGCCTTTATTTATTACAACATCATTCTATCCAAAACTGAAGATTTTTTTCCTTTTGCTTAGCCTGTGTGTCAGTGTGTGAATTTCCCAGTTTCTCGGAAGTACTTATATCTATTATTTTGGGGGGTACTGATGATTATAGTTAATTAGGAATCTGTTATTTTACATATGTCAAAGTGGTTTTATTTCATTTAAATATTTAGGTTAAAATATTTCAACAAAATCACAAAAACAGTCCAAGTTATTAGGTGGGAGGGTTTCGTTGAATTGGCAAAGACTGACGCAGTTAATCCACAGTTCCTTCATATCAGCTCATATTCCGTTGGACCTGTAAACCACCATGGATTGCAAAAATATTTTGCATGTGTTATTTGTACATGCAGTGGAACACTTTTATCACCCAGACAGATGAATAGGCTGAAAAAAGCGTTTTTTGATGCACCCTACCATACATAGGTGTAGGTCTCTGAAGGTGTGGTGTTATTAAAGAAAATCTATGCACATGATTGGGTAAACACTTCTACACTGCCACACTGCTACTTAAACTACTCACAGATTCGAAAATACAGTTAAAATGACAGAGTCAATGTCCATGAATGAGTCTATGCGAGCGGCAATTGCTGCTGAAACAACTGTTGCGTTTCACTCATTTTTCCCTTCTCCACTAAGTTTAAATGTTGACTCTGTCATATCTTTGAAAACATTTGAGGGCATGATTGGTGCTACTGCATTTTGGTTTGAGATCTGAGCGAATCTGAAGGTCATCCACACCCTCGTGTGAGCTCACAAAGCTGAGTGAAAATACACAAGGGTCTAGCGAGAGTCAGGCTACTGCTAGAATCTAGATGACATCAGTTACACACGGTGGTGTGGCCTCAATTTAAAAGCCTCAGGGTTATGCAAACCTGGCCTCAATATCAGGTATCCAGTGGTCAGGTCAGGCGGCAGCATTGTATACACAGTGTGAAACCTGACACAATTCTGCAACAACAACAAAATATGGAAGACAATTCAGACGGTTTTTGGCATTCAGACTGTGTAGCTAATTATGTTTTGTAACACGGGTAGCGGAATCAAAACGGAATACACAAAAGGCCTCTCTCTCTCTCTCTCTCTCTCTCTCTCTCTCTCTCTCTCGCTCTCACGCACACACACACACACACACACACACACACACACACACACACACACACACACACACACACACACACACACACACACACACACACACACACACACACACACACACACTATACCCTCAATATCTGCACAAACATGAAGAATATGAACTGTCTGTTTGATTTGTCCTGCACATGTGTATAGCTATGAAGCGTCTGTGCAGGCGATTAAAAAGGGTCAGAAAACAATCAGAGGAGGGAGAAGGAGATTTCAAATGGCATTTCCATCCTGCGCTTGTGCCTTGTGCAGAATTACTGGCCGCACTCTGGCCACCGTGAGAGGGGGGCAAATCCCTGATTAAAGCGTATTTACCGGCCCTTTGCTCTCAAATGGACTCAGACTGGAAATGTCAAGTAGAATTAATGATCCCATGGAGGCACCCGCGTTGCCGACCGTGCATGGGCTGAAGTTTTTGTAGCCCAGAACCCTGTTACAGTTTTTCTCGATTGCCTCCACACAAGTTCTGGTACTTCACACACAATTCTCGGAACATCTCACCCATTTCCCAACTCCTCTAACCAATGTCACTGAACACTAAACACAATTCCTACTTAACACTCAAATTCCAGTTTTAAAACACACTCTTTTCACACCATTACACACAATTCTCTGGATTACACTCAATTTTCATAAAGAAAAACACTGGGTTTCACATGGAACACACTGTCATTCACAACACTACAATCAACTGCAACTTTGTTCACTTCCTCATCACATGGGAAAACTCTCTTCATACCGGTTTACAATCTGAAATCATCACCCCATAAGGACACACATTGCATGTCATATTGATGAAAAATGAATGAGTGGATGCAAGGAGAAAACCCATTTGTTTAGTTTTTGAATTCAAAAATATGTTATACAAGACATAACTTTCATGTGGTTACCCAATATTTTACAATACATTAGTGCAATTTTTAAATATTTTTTAAAAATATGTAAAATATATACACGTCTGTGTACTCCGAGTCTAAAAACAATATTTCAGTATTTTACTACAGAAAAATACCCTCTTTAGTAAGTAGAACACTGAAGAAAATAAGTTTCTACTGTGTTTCAAGTTGAGTATAGAGGTTTTTTTTTCATAGCAATAGGCTATACAGTAATGTAATGGGTTTTTTGTACTGACAAATAGACAGTGGGGTTAATCTTTGTGTTATTTTTGTGAAAAAGACATAAGGATCTTTCTGTTTCTGTTTGTGTGTTGTGGGAATGAAGTTTTTCCAACTTATGTCACAGTGTCCATGCAATCCAGAACAAAAAAAAAGCCCAAGTTACTGGGAGAAATTAGTTTTACCCTGTGCCCAACAGTGTTTTAATGGGTCTGCAAATGTGTATTGTAGTGACTGTCTGTGTGTGTCATTTGACGACAAAATGAGGTTTTTAGAAGAGAGTACATTGTTTTGAGACAAGACGTGCATTTTTCAGAGGTAGTGAAGAGTTTGGCCCGTTGTGTGTGAGGTTTGGAGATTTGTGTGTAGAGTTTTGAGAATTCGAAGACCGATTCCGAAAATTGTGTGTAGGCAATCGAGAAAAACTGTAAATTCCTCGATTAACTGTTGTGTGTGTGTGTGTGTGTGTGTGTGTGTGTGTGTGTGTATGTGTGTGTGACTGTGTGTTGTGTGTGTGCGTGTGTGTGTGTGTGTGTGTGTAAGCATGTTTGCGTGCATGCTCGCGCGCATATGTGTGTGTATGAGAGGGAGTGTGTGTGTGTGTGTGTGTGTGTGTGTGTGTGTGTGTGTGTGTGTGTGTGTGTGTGTGTGTGTGTGTGTGTGTGTGTGTGTGTGTGTGTGTGTGTGAAAGAGAGAGAGAGAGAGAGAGAGAGAGAGAGAGAGCGAGCGAGAGAGAGAGCAAGAGAATGTGTGTGTGTGCGCGCACGTGTGTGAGAGAGATAATTTGTGTGTGCGTGTGTGTGTGTGTGTCTCTCTCTGTCTGTGCGTGCGTGTTTGTGTGCATGAATGTGCATGAATCTCATCTGTAACACTGCAGAGGAGGGGAAACATGCCAGCACCCTGCAGCCACGCTCCATGGGGTACTTCACTGAGGCCTCTAGTGTTTCATGGGACAGAGCGTGAAATTATTCTCCAGACCAATTGCAGGGCCCCGGGCAAGGAGATTTCTTTTCGGCTTCTCATGGTCGGAGTGTGGCCATCAGCGGCACAAAGTAATGTTTGGCAGGCGAAGAATTCCCTTCCCGCAGCCTTTCACTGAATCGCTGTAATAACAGCCCTAGTGAAGGCATGGATGTCAGAATAGTGTCTGGAGTTAGCCAGAGGTTCAATTTCTCTCTCTGTGTGTGTGTGTGTGTGTGTGTGTGTGTGTGTGTGTGTGTGTGTGTGTGTGTGCGTGTGCGTGCGTTTTGAAGAGAGAGAGAGAGAGAGAGAGAGAGAGAGAGAGAGAGAGAGAGAGAGAGAGAGAGAGAGAGAGAGAAAGAGAGAGAGAGAGAGAGAGAGAGAGCACAAGACAGAAAGAAGATAATGGAGCCATAAGCCAGAGAGTGAGGAAATGGACTTTGCTGTGTGTGGAGAAGCGAGCGGTCAGACTCGGGGTGACACCAGGGACATCGGCCATCTTCCACACACTGCCAGAGAAAAAAAACGATTCTTGCATATTAAAAAGCCATCCACTGAAATAATGGATTCCAGGGATTTTAAACTCGGTCAAGTTTTAAACAAACAGGGTAAAAAAAAGACGCTTGATGAAAATTATTTCACCATTTAATATGGTCACTGTTGCACCTGCTTTGCATATCCATTAGCCCTGAGCTGAGCAGCCTAGTGTTCCTTCTGTAACGCGGCTCAAGCTCAATTGCCATGACCCCTAAGGCATGTGTGAACTCATCCTCAAGGGCAAAGCTTTTACAAGAACCCACAAACCATGAATTATTATACCAAGATAGTAAGTTTGCTGTGAATTTTTTACTGTACGTTTGGGAAAGAAACCCATGCAAGCTGTCAGACTGTTTGCAGTTTTTAGGACTTGGCAAGTGGGAATCCACTGCAGTTGAACACCTGCGGTGTGGGCCAAAATTTGGTGCCAAGCCAGCCAGCCAGCCAGCCTCAGGTTAAGGGGAGGAAGGAGTGTGGCCAGGCCTGTCACACGCAGGCAGGCAAACTGGGCAATTACCTTGGGCTCCTACCTGAAAGGGGACCCCCATCTGATGTACTTGTGTTCAAATGCCAACTTTGAATTCAGGAAGATGCTGCCAGATTCCCAATGACCGACAAGTGCAATGATATTGGCCGCTATTGAAATCGCTCTCAAATTGTGCCCCTCTATAATAGGTTGAAGAGAACAAAAACTCACATCAAGAATAACTGACAATGTAACCAAGGGTGCAGTTTGCATGGGTAACAGTGTGTTGACTAGCAAGAAAATGTATATGGTACAGTACTGTTGCTTGCGTTTTGTTAGCTTGAAGGCAGTGCTATGAGGGGGGAAGGGCCCAAAGTCCCTCTTTGCCTAGGGCCTCAAAAATACTTTGAAAGGGCCCTGAGTGTGCCCCTGGGGGAAGGAAGGAGGACAGTTATGCGTTTTGGAGAGCACAGACTTCCTTTGGCCCCTTGCCCATCACCCAGCCCCTCTCAGGCGCAATTTAATAGCTCTAATGTTTAAGGCCGTCCTTTTGACCCGATGAGAGCTTAAACTTAATTTCCAAACCATATTTCACCAAGATGTCCACCATGCATAATTTGTAATGTGTCGGCATAAAGTAAAAGTGAACAGACTAAATTCAGTCCCACAAGTTTTTTTTTATTTTGTATTTTTTATCATTTTATTGGTGTCCCTGTTTTAACAAAGGAGAGTGGTGCAGCACTTGGGTAAGCATATGCTCTGTACAGACCTTGGGCGCGGCTCAGAGAAAGGATGATTTAAGGGGTCCGTGGAGGACTCTCACAAGGTAAGAATGGGGGCCCAAAGCTACTGTCTTTCATGGGGCAAAACACTTCAATTTGGCAGCCCTGATGTTCACAACACAAAACATTTTGGCAGCCATCTTTGCAATTTCCCTAGACATATTATAAGATAGAAATTTGGAGGTTTGGAGAGTGTACTACATTTTGAGAGCGCTTTTTCATAATACATAACAGAGGAACACTCGTTCCCATGACAAACTGATTTGTTCTACAAATGAAATCCCAGGAAGGCTATGGTTTACAACAGACTCGAGGCAGATGTTCTTGTTAAGTGATGTGATTACGTGGTGTAGTCGACTTTAGTGATGTAGTCAACCGCTGAGGAGTACCACTTTTGCAAATGTTTGTATTGCAGTAAAATGTTTCTTTTTGACACATAAAACCGTTGCTGGAAGGGAGGACAACAGCTTTGATGCTTTGTGCTCACTGGAGCTTCAGTATTCTGTCCTGAGATAGAATGAGCGTAAAAAGCAATACAAATCTCAACCCACGGTAAATTACTTTTAGTGTGGTAATCTCTGAGGGTGGAGGCAATACTAGGTTTTATTCTTCAGTGGTGGACATGACCACAACCTGTAAACTATTTGGAGAAAAGAAAACATATAAGAACAACTCTCATGCTTTTTAAATGTGTCATTATTGTGAATGTTGTGCATGTTAAATGCTGTGAATCTTCAATGTTGTTGGTACATCACCTAGCATGGTGAAGTTAAAAGTGGACATGACCATTGTCCACAGCTGGAGTACTATTTGTGATTTGAAATCCATAGATAAGAACAACTATGCCCCATTTCCAATGCAGTTTTTTCTTCAATTCCAGCTCATGTAAATGCATTTGTGAATATTGGATGTTCTACCGCAGATCCACCACATTGATATGGACTTCCATGGCTCAGGTAACCGCCTGCTTGATTTCCTTTATTGAGCATTTGTCATCCTTTGAAAGCCACCAGCTTCAGCACCCAGGAGATGAGGACTCGTGCTTCAACAGCACCGGCAGCATCGGCAGCACCACTCAGGTCCTCCTTGACTGTATTTTGTGATGCAAATGAGTTCACATGAGGGATAATGTATTACAGACGACTCGGCTGGCAGGTCTGTCAAAAGAGATATGTTTAATAATATCTGCAGCCCCGCATGCTCTCTCTCTCTCTCTCTCTCTCTGTCTCTCTCTCTGCCTCTGACTCACAATGCAGTCAATCAGTATGTATCTGTTTAGACAGCACTTTACTTTTTCTCACAAAGCCTTCCAGAGCCGCTCCTCGCTATTTGAATTACACGGAGGTGATTTGAATGGGATTACGTCGTAGATGGGAAGCGTGCTCAGGGCACTCACTTGAGTTTAAAAAAGGAAAACGAGACAAGAAGTACTTTTGTTCATTTGAATAAAGTTCAATGCTTAGGCTTTGCGTCTTACAAGGACACACCCATAGCAGGGGGAAAAAAAAATCTGTTACTGATTTAGAATAAATGACGCATGTCGTTTCTTTCCTCCAAAACGAAACAGAGAAATGCAAACTGACACATTTACAATCCAAAACCATTCCATGATTTGTACGAGCACAAGGAACACACAGGCTTCCCCTATTCCAAACATCACATTTTTATTTGTAATTGACAGGAAACGTATGAACATTTTATCAATAACCGTACAAGGTATCTTAGTGACTAAATTATGTAATGGTTATATTATATTAATAAACAAGTAGGCCTATTGTGTTCAGAGTGTCTTGTGTTCAGAGCCCCTTCTCTCTTCGACCCCACATCACATCCAACAAACAAGCACTTTGGGGACCCCTGGTCTACATGATGTTCTCTCCTTACTTAATGTATGTGAAATGAGGTCAGCGAGATGTTGGCACACAACTAAACATTGTCATTTGGGATATTACAAGGTCAGAGCTAACAAACAAGGCTCACATAGACATGGCACACTAACTAATACACACACGCACACATGTATGCATGCACTGCACACACGTATGCATGTACGCATGTTCGCAGTTCGCACACACACACACACTGCCCTCACCCCAAATGACAAACCATTGTGTGTGAGTGCGTGTGTGCAGAGAGAGAGAGAGAGACAGACAGACAGACAGACAGAGAGAGAGAGAGAGAGAGAGGAGAGAGAGAGAGAGAGAGAGAGAGAGAGAGAGAGACAGACAGACAGACAGACAGACAGACAGACAGACAGACAGACAGACAGACAGAGGAGGAAAAGGAAAGGAACATCTTTTTCCTGGCATAGGGGAAACATAAGTAATCACTCCTTTACCCTTCCTCCAGCTGTACTGCAGGTATGCCCCATGCTAAGTGCAGCCTGTAGCCATAGCTAATTACAGTAAATTACCTCCTCCTCCTCTTCCTCCTCCTCCTCCTGCTCCTCCGCTCTGCTCTGCTCCCCTCTGTCCTTCATGCTGAAGACTCTCAAGTGGCCTGACTCTTTCACCCTTTTGTGCATCTTCCACTTACACACACACACACACACACACACACACACACACACACACACACACACACACACACACACACACACACACACACACACACACACACACACACACACACATGAATGCAGGTGTGCAGATGCACGTTTGCATGCACACGCACACGCACACGCACACGCACACACCCACACCCACACACATACACACAAAGAGACATGTGCATACCAACAGATGCACACATACTGAGAGACCCACCCACACACACACACACAGATGCATATGTGCACGCACACAGGCACGCAACTGCACATGCACACATGCATGGACACACACACACAAACACAAACACACACACACACACACACACACACACACACACACACACACACACACACACACACACACACACACACACACACACACACACACACACACAAACACACACATGCATACCAACAGATGCACACATACAGAGAGACCCACACACACACACACACAGAGATGCATATGTGCACGCACACAGGCACGCACATGCACACACACACACACACACACACACACACACACACACACACACACACACACACACACACACACACACACACACACACACACACACACACACACACACACACACACAGAGCATCTTTCTGGCATGGGCATGCATGCACCTGCACCTGCACACACACACGTGTGCATATGCGCATGTGCAAAGGAATTACGCGAGTAATTCCAAGCAATATCGTCGGTCTAACCCAGTGTTTCTCAAACTTTTTCAGACCGAGGACCACTTTGTCCCCCTAAAAAATTATCGGGGACCACCTGTCAACTGAATTGGCAGTTGATGGATGCTAATTTGACACTGCTAATTTTTATGCAGATCACTTACTTTTTATTCACATTATAAGCCTGATTTGTTGTGTTGAAAACATGAAAATGTTACAAATATAGCATACTGGTAGCTTATCTTGGAAAAGTAGAAATCCCCTCGCGGACCACCTGAGCTCTGTTGCGGACCACACTTTGAGAATCACTGGTCTAACCATAGAGAAGCTGTTTTTTACATGTTATTGTGTGTCATTTCGTGATTGTTGAAGGGATGCCTGCGTTTCAAGCCCTACCCTTTACTGCTCCGTTTGAAGGGACGAGGGGAGAGGGGAAGGCATAGGGGTATGGGTAGAAATGCTGTTAAGAAGTTCTATCATCTATGTGTGAATTCTTACCATTCAAATGTTTTGAGAACATACTTTTTAAGCCTCTATAAAATGCATTTTGCAATGCAATTCAATGGAATGCCCAATACAAAATGTCAATTTCCCAACATTCTATAAAATGGATATATCTCGTTTTGGAAAAGAGCTCTTCAAATTAGAAATGGGAATTTGACCTAAGTAGCGATACTGCAGTGTGTGGGAGTTGGGAGTGGAGAACAGTTACTGTCAAAGACAGAAGGAAGTGTGTATCAAAATGCTCTTGGAGAACCCCATCGATATGTCACTCTTTAAACTGTATTCAAGCACAGTTCTCCATAGCCATGTCCCATAGAAAAATGATTCCGTTTGATATACTTGATTTGGGTGGCTTGCCAATTTTCACTTGCGTGCAAGTAACTCTATATGACTGTTGGCCAGTTTGTCAGTCCATCTATCCAAGTATTTGCATGCGGGTGTTGGCAGACTTTGGTCTGTTGACCATGTTAGACGCATAAAAGCAGTTATTGAAGTATACAGCTTTTTAAAAAGTGTAGCAGCAATCAAATGGTCGCATGGTTCCACAGAAAAACAAATGATATCCTTTGTTGTGGCTCCAACGGACACCATGCTGTTACGTTGGGGACAAAGGTTTACACACACACACACACACACACACACACACACACACACACACACACACACACACACACACACACACACACACACACACACACACACACACACACACACACACACACACACACACACACACACACACACACACACACACACACACACACACACACACACACACAGGTGCAGTGTTCCTGCTGTGCTCTGGGATTCTAGCAGTTTACAATAACAGCTGAATTTCAACCTTTCCCCTTGCTGTAAATAACTTGATAGCCTACATCTTGAAAAGAGGCACACACACGCGCGCGCACACACATACACACACACACACACACACACACACACACACACACACACACACACACACACACACACACACACACACACACACACACACACACACACACACACACACACACACATCAAAATATGCACACTCATGAGCATGCATGCATGCACACACACACGCACGCATGCACACATGTCGCAGGCACACACACACGCGTACACACACAATCAATAATGCATACCGAGAATGATGTAAACATGTTGACTGTCATGTAGGCTTTTACCTACTGTCCTCGCTGAGTAAATGATTCATACCTTTTCACAGTACATTGTCTTCAGGTGGAGGAGATAAAAGGTTAAAGGTGCACCATGGAATATTTTTAGTAGCCTACTCAATTTCCAGACTTAATGCTGCCCATTCACAAATGTTACCTTTTTAACAAATACCTACCACCACCATCAAATTCTAAGTATATGACTGGGAAAATTTTCCTGGTGAACCAGTAGCCTGTAAGTAACAGGCTACTGGCACACTGCCCTTTCACGCGTCTCCGCAGGCGGGGTTTAGTCAAAAGATGCTTGCACGCGGTTGGAGCAACCTCATATGAATGACATGACACTTCGACCACTCACGTTGAAGCTTTGTGACGTAGGACGTGTCGTCACGTAAGCGCCGCCAGGTCGGGAACCAAAACAGAACAACGTCCTTTAGAAAATCAACTTGAGGTATTTTGGATAACACCGCTGAAATTGCTACTTCCATCCCGACGCATGATAACTCCTCGCACGCCGCCATTACTGTTGTGATTCAGGGAGGGGGCGGGCACAGCCGAACTACCCTGGGGGAGGGTGTTGCGTTCGATAAACGTCATACCCACTGAAATCCCTCCCTACGATCCTGATTCGTCGAGCTGCCCCGTTTATTTCGTAAACGGAGGAGGAGAACGAATCACAGGTGCACCAGAAGGTTTGTGTAGCCCAGCCCCCTGGGCGTCAACACATAGCTTCTGGTTCACCAGGAAATGGGAACATAGCATTTTTCATACATGACATTTTTTTAGCTGCAAAATGTACTGTGCTTTGGTCATACTAGTAATGGTTTATTATTCAGGATATATTCATGAAAAGATACAATTTGGCAATAGGCAGCACAGCTTCAATTAGCTGCATAGTTGCAGTACCTACTCTGGCCACCCTGTGCCACCATCTTGCACGGTGCATCTTTAAGTCATGACACCCCATGACTTGTATACTCTCTGTGCATGACAGTGGACTGCGAAAGCAGGAGTGTTAGTCTATTGATTACATGTATTTTGTTGTGGCTTTGGGATCAAAGTGAGTCCAGGGTGGAGTGCTAAACAAAATCAAAGTGAATGAAGGAGTAAGTAGTAATGAAAAGAAATTATTTCTTTTAGCATACGTTACAGGTTTACAATATACAACCATGACTATGATGTTTGTTACATCTTATTTTTATTACAGAGCACCTTCTACCTCATTGGAATATGGACAAAGTAAAAAATGGGGTGCTGTAGAAGGAGCCTGTGCCTGTGAAGGAGCCTGTGAGCCGGACAATCCAGAGGCTGCTGCGATGAACGTGTGATCATCCGCTACCTCTGATACAGCACAAGCAGGGAGGAGGGCAGCTGCACAGCTCGCTGACTAACCAGGAAGCGCTTGTCAGCCTCAGCAGCCAGTACCCTGCAATCAGTGCTAGCAGTGTTGGGCAAAGCAGCTCTCACATGAGCAGGCAGTTGGTGCAGGAAAAGATGGAGAAAAAGGAAATCTGGGTTGTTGTCACCAAGCAGATCGAGCATTATGTCCATTAGCTCTGAGGGCTTGCTGTGTCCGAGCCCTTGAAGAGAGAAAAGCCTACTAGCCCGCTCAGCATCAGACAGTTTGAATGTTTTCAGTAAGTATTCCTTCAGAGTGTCATACTTTCTTGTCAGAGGAGGACATTTAAGAAGGCTCACCACTCTCGATGCCGTAGAACTTTAGAGGGCACGTACCACACGTAGTAGTATTTAGTTTCGTCTGTGGGGATCTGATGCAAGGCATATTGTGCCTCAGTGTGGGCGAACCAGGCTGAAGCAGACAATTCCCAGAATTCGAGGAACTTGAGAGTCAGCGTTGGCGACCTAGCGATCTGGATACGTCCAGTAAACAATCGTCGGGGGTCACCAGTGCAGAAGTTGCCTTTTGGAGGAAAGACGAGCCAAAACTTCTCACATTAAGACTCTTTGAGTCGTGTTTAATAGCACATTGACCACCAGCTGTGTTTTTAGAATCATGTCGTAGACTCCCAGCGTTCTAAACCATTGTTAGCTGTTTTTTGTACAGTCACATATTGTGTAATTGGGCCACCGAAACATGCTATGGCTCGTTTGAAAGGTGAGACTTTCACCTCTTAGTGCGTGAAAACCGCATGTCTATATGTGCTTTCATTGCCGAGCTATTGTGAGCTAAACCGAGGCCGTATCGGCCAAAATCAACATGGAATGGAGATATTGAGGCTTTTATGAATGATGTGCCGTTTCAGAATCTTGTGCTTTTCCACGGGGTCCAATATGAAATTGGTGTACTAGACACGTCTCTCCTGCTCTGCCACCTCCCCCTGCAATTGTATCAACCAATCAAACGCATTTTCGCCTCCAGAAGTACACGTTACTTCCTTGTGCACAGTCCAAGTTCCTGCGCAACTAATCTTTGCACACACACGAAACGGGTCTTAGTCACACGCAGTAGGCAAAACATATCCACAAACACGTCCCTAAAGGCATTTAGTCCAACGTCAACAACAAAATCCGTTAATCGGATGCGTTAATGTCTCCGATCCTTGTGTGGGAAACAACTGTTGTGCTGTGCCATGCATCCATGCATGCTACTGTTTACATAGCAATGCTAGTTTCACCAACAGTAGCAGCCAGCAGCCAGCTTCTCCTGTTCAGCGCCAATTTCATCATGGGTGTAATAAAAAGGATCTGGCCAAGGTTATTTGCATTATCCCCCAGAAGGTGTGCTGGACTCGATGTGAAAGTGAAAGTGTTGTCTTCTGTAGCCTAATTATTGTGTGAAGCATACTATAAAGCGCCATAGAGTGGAGGCTGACTGTAGCCTAAGTAAACAACATACAAACACTTGTGTTTAAAAAGATGGCAGCATCGCAGACACTTTGCAAGGTGTACACAGAGAGGGGAAAGGGCCGCAACAGTGACGTCACTGACGCAGGGAACAGTTCTGAACAGTAGCTTATCGTTATCAAAAATATTCTTGGGTTGGCGCCGATCCTGGCGTTGTGATTAAAATGTCCAGATGATGACACAAGCTTTTGACTGCCATCTATGTCTGTTCTACTTATCACAGAGCTCCCAAAATCACACACAATAAGCATTGAAGTGTCTAGTTATGAAAAATACAATAAAAACTCAAAAACGTGTTTTCCCGTTTTGGGAGCCAACGCATGGGAAGTAAAAACGGGTTTTCCCGTGATTTGGTAGTCAATGTGTTAGCAAACTAAAAACATGGTGCCGCGCAAAAACAGAAAATCCGGCATCAGAACTCTTAAAGAGACCACAACTATTACATGAATCACTACAATAAAGATGATGAACCACATAACATTAAAGACGATAAACCAACAGCACAACACATACTGTAACAGAACACGTGTATAAGATAGTGAATTATGTCGTCAGTGTTGAGAGCACCACAATGTTAATATTCCTGTGTGAATTTGTATAACCCCAGAAAGGGCATTTACAACCCTGTGAAGAGTCAGAGGAGTCAAAAGTAGAGCTGTGTGTAATATTTTCACCCTGTTTAAATGCAGGTGTACTGTTGTGTGCAATTTAATCTGTCTTGCGATGAGTGTTATGTGTAAACGGCTAGACACCATCATTTTGTTTGGGATAAATGAAAGAACACTCTACTCTACTCCACGGCATTCAGTAAATCAGTTATTAGAATAATATTAAGTTTACATTATAGGGCTTCAGTGTGCATGGCATGGCTTTAAGTTGGCTTTATACTGTACTAAATTATTATGTCTGTGGTCATGTTCTCAGTCTCACAAGTTTAGAAGTTCAGAGAGAGTGCTGTAGTACACAGTAAGCTATCTTCATTTTGAGAGAGAGAGAGAGAGAGAGAGAGAGAGAGAGAGAGAGAGAGAGAGAGAGAGAGAGAGAGAGAGATAACAGGAGTGAGGAGTGAGTGAGTTATCTCCTCCACTCCGTGGGCTTAAAGATGTGAACACGGAGTCTGATTAAGATCACCTCCACCTGCTCATACAGCACTTTGCATGCATGTGCAGACGGATGATTCAACACACTTTGCCTTCAAAGCTCCTTCTCTTCATCTCTTTTCTTTTTTTTTTGTTTCCTCCTTCTCCCTCGCTCTCAGAAATGAGGGCACTGCAATTATTACATTGTGTACCTGAACCATTCTTTGCGAGCCGTAATTGAACTGTAATCTGCATAAATTCTTCTAATGTCTTCAGTCACATGCTTGGAGGCGGATGCCGCTTAACACAGTATGCACAATTCCCCATTATGTCCTGTATTTAACACATTTCATTTGATTTTTTTTTTTACACATTTACAGTTCTACAGGTGTAATATACAGTATGTGTACAAGGGACATTATATGTATGCCTTTACACTCAATTGTGTTACACACCAGAGTGTGTGTCTATCCAGTACATTTACTTGTTGCATATACCGTACGTGGTATAATATTGCCACAGTTGCTGACAAGAATACAAGTTAGGCCATAGAACATTGTCCATGTATACAGTGCATACAGTGAAAGCGTACAATGCACACAGCTTGCATAAAATAACTCAGACAAGAAATACAAACCCCAACTCCGGTGAAGTTGGGACGTTTGGTAAACAGTGAACAAAATCAAAATGCTATCATTTTCAAAACATTCAATCTATTCATTAGATGGAGAATAGTGAAAAGACAACATATTAAGTGTTAAAACCGAGAAAAAATATTGTTTTGGGGGACATATGTACTCATTTCTAATTTGATAAATCCAACACGTCTCAAAAGAGTTGGGACGGGGATCAGTGAAATTTAGTAAACATCCAAATAAGATAAAACAACAAAGAAGAACATTTCAAAATGAATTGTACTGACGGACAATATAGGTGTCCAGGTATAAGATCATCACAGAGAGGCTGAGTCACTCAGAATTAAAGATGCAAAGGGAATAATTACCATAGTTATTACATACATTTTTGAATTCCCTTTGATTGACCACGATTGAGTGTATATAAGACATATTTTTGTTATTAAAATCATTGTATAGGTTCATGACATCATGAAATATATATTGGCTGTAGTCTCACTCTAGCACTCCAGGAATTAGAGCTATTGAAAACTGACCATATTAAGAATGCTTAATGCGTGCAAATGATACAGGGGTGTAACATTCTCCTAAGCACTTGAGCTCACTTGAAATAGACCCAGAAGACATGGGAAACTGTCCTTTGATTACAGAAGTCAGCAGAAGTTGTAGAAGTCCATTCTTTTTGACAATAATAGAGCATTGCACATCCTGTGCTACAGTGAAAATGGACCATCCAACTTGTGTTAGTGCTAGCTTCAAAAGTCAGCCTCCATGATGACATGCGGGTGCAGTAGTGCATTGGTTAAGATGTTCTCACTCATCTGTAGAGTTAAATACAGTGCTGAATGGTATAAATGGGTTTTAAACAGCATGAAAAGCCACTCATGCACTATATTTTGAAGGGAGATCTTCGATTACTGCCACATAGTAAGGTCAAATTGCATTCTCTACTATGTTTTAACAGTTTGGCTCCATCATAAGGACCAGCAGGTGATAAAATGGTGGGCTTTTGGTCAAGACCTGTCACACTGTAAGCACTACAGAAAGGAAAACATTGCAAAACATGACAAGGAATACACCCACCCACCATTTAAGCTGGTGAATTCATGTCCAAGATAGGAATTAACACTGTTTTTTATATAAAATCATCTCATCGGTTAATGTATTTAACTGTTAAGTGTTGTCTTTTGTTTTGTTTTTAGTCTTCCTCGACATTTGCTGCCATTTATTGTCCCCGTCCCAACTCTTTTGAGACGTGTTGGATTTATCAAATTAGAAATGAGTACATATGTCCCCCAAAACAATATTTTTTCTTGGTTTTAACACTTAATATGTTGTCTTTTCACTATTTTCCATCTAATGAATAGATTGAATGTTTTGAAAATGATAGCATTTTGATTTTATTCACTGTTTACCAAACGTCCCAACTTCACCGGAGTTGGGGTTTATACACATGTGGCCAGTACTACTTCAGTAAAGTATTTTATGAGGATGACTTTCTTGAGTTGTCAGTACAATGTAAATACATGTTTCAGTGCACCATCATATTTTATATGGCAAACACAGGCAGGTGGACTGTACAGCTCAGTGTATTTGGAGAGCCCAAAAGCTTTCCAGATGTTGGGAATATCAAAGCCATCTGTTGTGTTGTTCAGGAGTTGGCTCTGATTGAGTCAGTGCATAATAAGCAAGGGAAACTGAATTCCAATAAGCCAGCTGTAACAAAGCTCCACAAAGCTCAGAAACTGTAACTGGACTATTTCAGAGGAGCAGCAGCAAAAGTGGCAAAGTAGTACGGTTGCAAGCAGAAGGCAAGTATTCCGACATTCCAATGGGTCTTCAATTCGGTGGATGAACAGTGCAATATAGCTCATTACCATGACATTCTCAACTCTGAAGTTCAACTGCAAACTGTCTCTCATGTCATTCAAATCGCCCCTCGTCTCCACAACGCTTCTATACAAAACCCATCTATTCAAACTCAATTAATCCGATGCAATTGTCTCTCTTGTCACGTTTGTGCGGTAAGGGCCGGCTTATGTGGATGGACAAGGCCTACATACGTAGTCGTAGAAAAAGCTAGATGTGTAACTAATGTTTTGCAAGAGTCTGTGTGTGTGTGTGTGTGTGTGTGTGTGTGTGTGTGTGTGTGTGTGTGTGTGTGTGTGTGTGTGTGTGTGTGTGTGTGTGTGTAAAACAATGTTTCTGACGCTAAGTTGGAGTACACACATACACAATAAACTGTTGTATCCACAAAATTCAAGTTCAAGTGTGCTTTATTGTCAAAAATCTATGTAACAAGGTTAGCACAGAAGTTTGAAATTTCGTTTGACCAGTCTCCAATTAAATTTTGCAGTTAAACTAAACATGTAAATAGAACATTGATAATAATCACAAACACACACACACATACACTCACACATACACACACACACACACACACACACACACACACACACACACACACACACACACACACACACACACACACACACACACACACACACACACACACACACACACACACACACTTTCTGGGCTGTCAAAAAGACAGTCAGATTTGTAAGTAGAAGAAGTGCTGTTATGGAATTACAAGTGATCTGCAACCATGAAATATCAATGGCCTATGACTAGTGTATAATTAGAGCTTACAGGAAGAATGTCACATGACCCACTAGATTTTAGTGTGTAAAATGGAAAAAACAGGTTTTAGCAAAAATTCCCTGCCATTTGTCATATCCATTAAAACATCTCAGGTGATGATCACGGACATCAACTGCCTGATGAGGTTTTATTCACTGTTCAGTCACCATATTTCTCGGGTTGCAAAGTAATGATAATAAAATAATATAATAATAGTAATTCTGATGTGTTTTCTCTTTAACATGATTTCTTTTCATGACAAGATTGAGGGTTGCTGACCATGGTGCTGTCCTTCTGCACTGCTCTCTTCAAGGTGCATAGATGAGGCATAAATGCTATTTTGTTGTGTGCACTTGGGACGCTGCGCTGACTGCTTGGGCTTGACCCCGGGAAACAATCTGACCCCCCCCCCACCCCCACCCCACATATACAATGTAAAGAGGACCCTCTCTCTCCCTGGGCACAACAGACCCCTCTGTCTCCTCCACCGGCTTCCCTGTGTGCCCTGGTGTGCTGTGTGTTACAACAGTGGGACTTTTCCAGCAGGGCTTTCACTAACTTCATATAGATACCACATCCTATTGTGTCTGGTTTTCATGATTACGTCCATAAGTCATCAACCTGGAGAAGTCTGTGATTCAAAACAGAGGTCTTCAGTGTCTTGAGGATTCCCTCATAGGGGTAAACAAAACTTGCCAGTATATTTGTCTGAATGTTGCAAAGCAATGTAGCCTACAACAGAAAGAACAACTGATTGAATAACATGTCTTAAATAGCTAATAGGCCTATTTAAGCTGTGTGAATATCGGTATTTCTAGTTTTTTTGGGAATAGCCTACATGTTTGTTTTCTGTGAATAGCCTAAAACTTTGTGTGACTGACTCAGGCATCAGACAAGTAAAACATGAATACAAGTGGTCTAATCAATCCATGCACACACACTTAAAGCTTGATTGCAGAACAGACGATTTTCAGCTCCAATGTACTGGATAATTCAAGACACGATGTCAATAATATCCTGAACGACAGGAGGCGTGTGATTGGACGAGGAGAGCTGCCAATATCGCCTAACTGCTGCTGCTCCTTCTACGTTGAGCTCAGCTCCGCAGACAAGTAGGCGAGAGTTTTCTGCAGATGTGTTTCGGCGTGGAGATGTAGCTTTCCACGGTGCGCATGGTGCTATTGCCTCAAGATAGATAGACGGTCAAGCCTTTAACCTTACCTGACTTTCTACACCGACTAAATGTGGCGAACGGAGACTCAACGTTTCGATTCGTGAGCAAAACTCAATCTCCGTCTTAATTCAATCCCACCAGCCGATCCAAAGGAAGGAAAATGCCTGTGGTAACTCTGTTACCTTTCACTGCGACTTTGAACAGGAAGTCTGCCAACACGACTTCATTTCGGTTGTCTGAGAAATTTATCTTGCTTTTAGTTTTCAGTGCTTTCATTACACTGTGTATCGGTGTGCTGTTCTTCTTGCCCAGTTCGTCTAAGCTTTTCAGTGGAGTTTTCTTGCGCTCGTCATCCCTCGAAACGGCTACAAAGACAGGTACGGACAGAGACTCCGGCGTCAGCACTGGGAATACGGACAAAACAGTTAAAACTAGAGACACGCACGATGAGCTCTTGATGGAGGCGCAAGGGATGCTTCATAAGCACCCCGAAGATGTAAAGAAAGATATAAAAACAGAAAAGAACAAAGTTGTCCAAGGTCTCGTTAAAGGCTGGAAAGGAAAAAATCTCCCCTATATCGAATATGTTCGACCACCCGGAGCAACAGGGCAGGAGCCGTCGGACCCAGATATGAAGCAGAAAAGAGACAAAATAAAAGAGGTAGGACTGTGCTTATTTTCATGTTTTTACAATTAGTCTGCTACAGTTCGAGAAGAATCATCTCGATTTACATCACTATTGCACATAAGTGTGCTAATTGGTCAGACAAAATGTGATTCGTGTCTCCCGTTTATCTTTAACGAAGAGCTTCTCTAAACAAACTTGTGTTTGCTGTCCATGGTGCTGAAAACTGAACTGCAACCGTCGCCAGCCACCGCTTTTTTTGCGTCCCCGTCTGTCAATCAGGGGCTGTCACGCATGTAGCCTACGCTCGGCTCCGCACCACCTCATGTGTTTCCGGACATTTGCGCTGTTGTGACGCTTTATGATGCTGTAAAAATGTGCCGATTAAAACGGCCCGTGTCGGCATTTCCAAATCTCTCACGTTTGCTTACATAGTGTTACATCACAGTGGGGTGGATGTTGCGCAAGTCTTACACACCCCATGTTTGTTTGCTTGTGTGATGTGTGAAAAAATCCAGGGTTAAACACAGGCAGAAGAGCATAAGTCACAGGCACACTGTCATAATAGTTCAGTGAGGAAAGGGAACAAGGAACATACTGACTGTGTCTCCTTCCTCTCTCTGCCTTAAACACTGAAACATCTTTACTACTACGTGCTGGATCACTCAAAGTACAATTGTAGGTAAGTGGTTGGAGTGTCAGGCTTATAGCCCGAGGGTGTCTGGTTCGATTCCTGACACAGCTGGGTGGGGGGATTGAGCAGGCTGAGGTCCCATAATGCATGATGGTACGGTCGTTCTGTACTGCTCGCTTATGGTGCCACTTGTGCTGGCCCCTTAACATTACACATAAATGTAATTTCAGTGTGGAGTACTGTGTGACAATGAGGGTTTCCCAGTGGGCAGTTTTTCCTGTCAAATAAGATGCTGATGGCTTATTGTCCATAACAGCTGGGGCCCAACAGGGCTCCCGGAAGTGTACCCTTGGTAGAGCAGGTCCCTGAAGAGGCAACAAAATTGCAGATATCTGATTTTTCTTTTTAGTGCTGTTGTGGACTTGTGTCAGATAAAGGATGCTTGCAAGAGCAACTTATACCCCAGATGGGTGAAACAAGGGACGCGTCACAGCAGGCACTCACACACAGCCCTTAGCAAGGGGTTACATTACCGTAAAAGTCAGATGGAGTCATAGTACTGTATCAGTTCCTGTGTATAATCCTGTATGTGTTTCACTAGCTTACAATATGCATGTGTTGTGAGTAATTACAGGCTCTTATCATTTTCTAGAGTTATGTTTTGTTTTTGATTGAAATGGGCGTCAGAATAGCGATTTTCATAATTGCTCTGTGAGGGCAATTAACGTCAAGAGCTGCAAAGTGAGAAGACGAGGAGGAGGGGGAGCGGAGTGGAGCAGAGCGGAGGCCGGTTTGAGTGAGGCTCGTCTCGGCAGCTCTCCCACTGTGTCCCTTTGAAGGTATTTTCGAACAGGGCCCAATATAGGCTATCTCCACAGATGCATTGATAGAGTGGGGGAGGCAGAGAGATGTGTGTGTGCGTGCGTGCGAGTGTGTGTGTGTGCATGCGTTTGTTTGTGTGTGTGTGTGTGTGTGTGTGTGTGTGTGTGTGTGTGTGTGTGTGTGTGTGTGTGTGTGTGTGTGTGTGTCTGTGTGTGTGTGTCTGTGTGTGTGTCTGTGTGTGTGTGTCTGTGTGTGAGGTTAGACTGGGAGTGAACGATTGAAACTGTGTGCGTAAGTCTAAGAGAGGAACAGTGACAGCAGTGTGTGTGTGTGTGTGTGTGTCAGAGAGAGAGAGAGGGAGAGAGAGAGAGAGAGATTGGAAAAGAGAGAGAGGGAAAATGGGAGGTGCAGTAGCCTACTTGTGTGTGTCAGAGAGAGAGAGAGAGACAGAGGGAGAGATACAGAGAGAGAGCTAGGGAGGTAGAGAGACTATAATGAGCATCTGACTGATTGCTGCACATTAGTACGGTATGAAGCATGAGAAGATTTGCTCGACACCTGGCCTCCTTCTGTCAGACCTCAACTAGAATACTAGCCTATGCAGCAGCACAGGAGGGCAGTCTGTTTGCATTAGCAAACTTAAAAATGTGGCACAAGCTAGGATGGATGGGCATCAGTTTCTGCCTGGGGTTGAAGAAGTAAAGAGAAAGTAAAAAGAAAAGCCATTTTCTCTCCAGATAGATGGATATCAGATTCACCTTCACCTCTCAGTCTCTTTATATCAGGGCTCGGCTTCTAGCTGTGTTGGAGGTTGTTTTTCTCCATTTTTCTTTTTCCATTTTTGTTGCATTCACAGACAGAGTCCCTGATTGAATGGTTCTTGGTAGTATTTGACTCTTTTACTCTGTACCTCGTCTGACAGGCTTCTGCCTCCGTCTGATTCTCTGGAAGATTCTGCCTTTGGTCTTGTAAATGAGACCGCTCCGTATACTGTAATAGAGTCTGTGTCTCGCCTGTAAGAGATTCTTGTGTCTGGCCTGTGGCTGGGAGAACAATAATGAGAGCCAATTTTCACCTATGCATGCAGACGCTCAACAGTT
>NC_085874.1:14031983-14041983 GCF_034702125.1 Engraulis encrasicolus
CATCCATTGACGGTCAGTGGTAATGTGAATGCTGGGTAACACTTAATGTGACAGCACCATCAAGCACGACATGACACTAACTTTCTCTAACGATATCTATGCATGCTGCACAATGTCAATGCAGGTTAGGGACATATACAGTACAGTACAGTATGGGAAAGTAAAGTTTTGTGCTAACCGTTCTGTCCCATAAGTAGCTCAACTTTTCCAAACTTAAAATAGTTTTCCCAAAATTGGTTTTTTTTTTTTTGGAAAGGCACTTCTACATTGTCATACCCACTGTCCTTGGTTGGTATAGCCTTACAAATTAAGTTTGGAAGAGCAAACTGACTCACTGTAATTCAAATGGGGAATCAATTCCACTCTCAACCTGAAGGCTGACTGAAGTAGGAAAAGTGCTTAGCACTGGATTAAAATAGCAAGTGCTTGTAAGTAGAAGTACAGCAGGGGCACAGGGTCTCATAGTAAAGTAAAGGAAATGTGTATGGCTCTGTAAGCTGCTTTTTCCTCTCAATCAGAATGCAGGCTTTCCCTTCTAAGTTCAACCCCTCCATCTGACAGGATGGTTTCTAAAGAAAGTCCCGCTAAATGCCCTTTGAAGATGAGGAGGCATCATTGATTTCCTGATTAATGCATCTCATGCTCAACCGCTCTCCGCGCCGGGCGGATTTACGGCATTGCCCCCGGAAAACTTTGCCCGATCGAGCCTCCCCCACTCCCGGCCTCTTGCCGCTTCATTGTGTCAATGCGTGTTTGAGCACTGTGGAGAATCGAAGCTTCCACTACACCTGAGTGTGAGGCGCATGACCGGGCCAATCCTGTTATTGACCTTTTTGGGAAGATAAAGAACGAAGCAGGCGGTTCCTCCGCACTCTAGTCTCAAGTACTACCGCTGTTAGGTTTCACAGAGCCTCGTTTGTAGCATTTGGCTTCCAGAGGTGCGGTGGTTAGAGATGCCTGGGAGAATGAGGAGGAATCATTGATTTCCTGATTAATTTGTCTTGGGTTAAAAGAGGCCCTTCATCCAGCCAAGATGTATTAGGAGGCATCCTGGCGGAGGGAGGGAGGGAGTTGGAGGAGATTGATACCCCAGTATGCCACTGCTAATGGAGCCCGTGCCATGCTTCGTTTAGCAACTGGTTTATTTGCGCTAATCTTTTCATTCACTGCACACTCTCACACACACACACACACACATACTAGTACACATGAGCGCGCACGCACACACGCGCGCACACACTCTCGCACGCGCACACACACACACACACACACACACACACACACACACACACACACACACACACACACACACACACACACACACACACACACACACACACACACACACACACACACACACACAGTATAGCGAAGGCGCATAATCTCACCACCTGTCTGCAAAGTAAACATGACAGTGAGATTTTGTTGCTCTGAAGTTTGCAAAACGAAGATAATTATGCTGAATAAATCTGAGTCATACTGGCAATTCTTTTTATGTGTATTTGATGAAAAATTCATGGATGTTTTGCTTTTCCAGGTGACAGAAATGTGCACGTTTGAATGTTATTTTTTTTTATTTTTTTTAAGTTTTGCCTCTTTGGGATGTGCTGCCTAGAATGTGCAATGGCTCTATGGCTGTTAATCACTTGGATGAGACAGGCTATGGTTTTAACTCGTTTATGCATACAGATGTCCCACTTAAACTTCTTTTATGTAAACAAGTTTGTTCCACTTTCATGTCTTTCACAGACCTTTGCTGTGTTGTAAAATGACATGCATAAAATCAAAAGTTTTGTAAGCTATGGAGTTCTTCTACACTTGTAGCTCCTTGCAAGAGACAAGAACCAACTTGGGAAAGTAGTCTGACCTTTTTTACTCCGCAAGTATAGCAAGCTGAAATCTTATTTATAAGGAGTTACGGTATATCAACTCAGTGTAGGTTTGTATGGCAAATAGATTTTTGTCTTGTATTGTAAAAACTCTTCAGACCCAGACTAGGGTGACCAAAGCACAAATTGTGCAGGGACGGAAGGTTAGACAATGGAATTCACGTTGCGTTAATGTGTGCGGGTTTTCACGTGCCAAAACATGGTCATCCTAACCAAGACATCTTGCATCATCATGCATACCCACAGTCTGTCTCTCTGTCTGTCTGTGTTTCTATCTCCACCATGTGAACGCTTCTCTCAGATTCATGATGCACAATCTAGTTCAAGTTCAAGTTCAAGTTTATTAGCCATATCGAGAGTACAAAAATACAGTTGAATGTACTGGGAATGAAACTGCTGTCTCATATTTGCACTCTTTCTTCTTCATTTCATCCCAGCTTTGTGTGAACAGGCGCCAAATGAGGTAAATTGCTAGAGCTAGAGTCTTGGCACGTTACACAATAGTTCTCTTTTAGTCATAGCATTCTGATTTAATTGTTTGATTGTTTGTTGTTGATATATGGAGTGTCGTTGGCTCAGTTGACACTTGGATCTAGAAAAAGGACATAAACCATTGGCTAGGAAGGAGATGGGGGGTGGGGGCGTTAAAATACTGCCCTGCTATGAAGGAAATGTTTGTTACTGCCAAAACCATTACACTGATCATTTGCATCATGGAAGGCACTGACGTGCACAGACATTTTGGGGTCGGGTGCTGGGGGGGCATGTGAAACTTCTGGCTGCCTTAGTAGGCTGTGTAGAGATTATATGGAGGCATTATTATCTTACGCTTTTAATTGTCAAGTATTTCTAGATGATCATGTCAACAGAGACCACAATACATTGTGGATTTTTTTTTCTGAAAGGGCTTTTTTTTGTCTAGGAGGGAAAAGAGGCAGTTGCTTTAGCACCACCTCGGCCCTATCTGTGCACACCTAAGATGGGAGGGGCACATCATTGTTATGCTACAATGTCTGTTTGTGGGGCAGAAACAAGTGAGTGGACAATTGTGGAGCATAAACATTGTCCAGTCACTGTAACAAGGCCCCAAAAGCTCTTTTGTTTTTCTTTCAATTAGACTTTTGATCATCTGATGCTTGTTGGAAAGCGTTCATTTTCTGCTATTGCTGTTCTTTCATTCTCCTCCACTCCCCAACATACACCGACCAGTGTCTGACAAGGCCTGCCCTATCGTGTTCCATCATACAACATACGAGACAATGTTTACCAAAGTCCTTAGGTAAGCCATTTTTCTTGTCAGATAAGCTGTTTATACTTGCATTAAGGACCATCATCTCATGATATAAGCTCAAAAAATGGATCTTCTACATATCTAGCAGAATGCAAATAGAGCTCATCACTTGGTAGGCAGGACCTTTACGTGACATGGCTCTGGGTTGCTAATCATTATACGGTAACACTTCATAATAATGTCTGCTTATAAAGCATTAATAACACTTGGTAAATAATTAACTAATGATGAACAAATCATTAACAAATGTTTGTAGATGACTAGGAAATGTTAACAAATGTTTATAGATGACTAGGAAAAGTTATGTTAATATTTTATATTTATCAAACATTTCCAAATTGCTTGTAAATGAATAAAACACTTTGTTATAAGGTATGTAAAATCTTGAATATATTATTTGTAGATCATTTATAAAGCATTAATAAAACTTACTTAATAAAAAAAACATTTGTTAATGCTTTGTTCATCATTAGTTAATTATTTACTAAGTCTTTACTAAGTAGACATTATTATAAAGTGTTACCCATTATACTGTATATAACAAAACTAACCCAATCATTTCATATCTTCTCTGCTTTGCTCTATATCTAATGAAGGCACAAAATGACCCAAAATATTTAGCTGTCAGAACAGCTATGATGCTGACGTTCAAAAACTGTCCTACATGGCCTATATTGCAACTGCAGCAGAGTAGCAGAGTTTTTACCTTCCAGATGACATTTCAGACTAAAAGACTGAAACAGCACATCGTCATGAAACCATCTGAATCTTTCTTGAGCATACAATCAGGGAAGCCGACAGGCTGGGGGGCAACGTGGTCTCTTGTCCCGGTCCCAGGGAGGAAGGGGGCCCAGAATTGGATCCTCAGTACATTATTGGGTTTGGGGCCCTTTCAGATGTCTTTGTCCCGGGTCCAGCCAAAGCTGTCAGTGGCCCTGTATACAATGTATGTTCTTAACACTGTACTCCATGTTATGTTGTGTTTGGCACATGTGAATTACTGTTGTGTAACTCTGTATGTTCTTTACATGCTAGCTTGTGCGTGGCACATGTGAATGTCTGTTGTGTAACTGTGTATGTTCTTTACATGGTAGCTTGTTTACATGTATCTATGTCTATGTTTACATATATCTATGTCTCTTCTGTTTGTAGGCATGTAGCATGTAGCATGTTCCTTATACTCCATGTTGTGTTTGGCACAGGACACTGGCCTTAAGCCTGTCTGTGTGCAGAGCAAGGCAGGATGGAGTCGTGCAGCATCCTACTCTGCATACCCCAGCTGTGGGTTTATGCTGATGCCAGGTGGGTCTGCCTTTGGCAGAGAAACAGCCGTGCACGTCTGTGTGTGCGAGTGCGAGTGTGAGTGCGAGTATGAATGTGAGTGTGTGTGTGTCTGTGTTTGTGTATGTGTGCTACTGTGCCACTGTGTGTGTGTGTGCCTGAGGGAGTCTGCCCAGTGTGTTATATTGGCAGGAAATGTACAGCGTGTATTGCATTGTGGGGGATTTGTGGGCCATTGTCAACATGCTCTCCCCATGGCATGCCATCTGTCCTGTCTTTAGGGTGACATAACAGCTGCAGGTGACTCAGGTACCAGCACACCTGCTCTATGGCTTGTGTGTGTGTGTGTGTGTGTGTGTGTGTGTGTGTGTGTGTGTGTGTGTGTGTGTGTGTGTGTGTGTGTGTGTGTGAGTGTGTGTGTGTGTGTGTGTGTGTGTGTGTGTGTGTGTGTGTGTGTGTGTGTGTGCGTGTGCGCAACCCGTGTGCGTATCCATGTGCATATCCATGCCCTGGTGTTGGTGTACACTTTGAGACAAATCAGTGGAATGTTCCTACAAGAATAGCAATGCAAGTGTGTGTGTGTGTGTGTGTGTGTGTGTGTGTGTGTGTGTGTGTGTGTGTGTGTGTGTGTGTGTGTGTCTGTGTGTATGTGTGCGTGTGTGTGTGTGTGTGTGTGTGTGAAAAAAAAAATGTTTGTGTGTGTGTGTGTGTGCGTGCGTGCGTGCGTGCGTGCGTGCGTGCGTGCGTGCGTGCGTGCGTGCGTGCGTGCGTGCGTGCGTGCGTGAGTGTGCGTAGGTCTGTGGGAGGAAGGGTGGGTGTGCTTACATATTTACCTATATACAAACCCCACTGTGTTCACTAATTGAAACACATTCATAACACAATGTGAAACAAATGTGTACTGTCTTGCTGTGCCTGTGTCTGTTTCTGTGAAAGATAGCATTGAATAGAATACAAGTGCAATATTACAGTATCATAAAAGCGCAAGTGTGGGCCGGGGAACCCTGGGGGGCCACAGTAGGATGCTGAGGCGGTCGCGGCAGGTTGGCTGGGAAAGTATAATGAAATTGAAACAAATATTTGAACAAGTTAAATAACCCTCAGTTTGTTTCTCATTAATTTTGGCTTGGATTGTAGTGGTTAGTCAAGCAAACAGAGAGCTGCTTCCTGGCACTGATTGAATCTACATTGAAATCTACATCCAGTACCATGGACAGCTCTTCTTGTCTGGATGCAATCACATGTTTTAGCATAGGCTCAGCCCTTTTATTGATACAGTTGAAAGTTGATAAATCCCTCACCAAGGACAAATAAGGTATCTGTCTAATGTGAATGATAGTTTTGACCTCTACTTTGTCAGTCTTATCTTTATAGTGTGAAGCTAAACAGCAAAGTGCCTTGGTCTATAGCAGGGGTCAGGAACCTATGGCTCTAGAGCCACATGTGGCTCTTTTGGGAACTGTATATGGCTCTTACTTATCCAGGGTTGCCAACCACCCCTTGAAAAACAGAAATAAAGTATTGGTTCCGTATTGAGTTGAAATGGGGCAAGGTTAAAAAGTGTTAAAATGCAGGAAATTACATCTAAGAAATACAAAATTCTCCCAGACCCTCGCCATAATGGTTATCAATAAAAGTAATAAAGTGCACTCTAAACTTGTTGGGCTTAATTGAAATATATGCTTTTAATTGTATTCAGTGTTTTGAAAATGGTATGGCCCTCATGAAAAATTCTTTTGTAAAATTTGGCGATTATGGCTCTCTCCACCAAAAAGGTTCCTGACCCCTGGTCTATAGTATTTCAATTTCTAGAAATTCCAAAATATTAAAGCTGATTGATATGACAATGCATGAATATTTTCAGTCAAATCCACACAGTTCAGAGAAGATGATCTAAGTAGGAACATCAAATGAACCCGATCTTAGATTGTAAAGAAGACAAATCCTTGGACTGGTGATCCTTTTTCATCTGAAGATGTACAACATGAGAGTGGACTGATGAATAAGGATCATCAGCAAGAGCCGAATCTGAAAAGCCATGACTAATACAATCTAATCATCACAAATGACAAAAGCGATCCTCCCTTCCATTTCTACTGAAATTCTTCTGTCTGTCAATTGTCTTTTTAAGGCATCTGAAAAACCTGCTTCACATTGAATGCAGTAGTCATGATATGGCATGAGTATAGAAAATGCAAGATAAAGATACAATATAAAGTAAAAGACAAGAATAGGGAGGATGAAAATATACAAAAATGAAGCAAGGATAAAAATCATCAATCAAGCAGTCAGCCATAATGTGTAACCATAAAACATCAATTAAAACACACACAACAAGTTGTAAAACACAAACAAGATGAAGTCATAAAACAAACATAAAGCACATAGATTGTAGCTGCAGCAGGAGTATCAGAGATGACATTAGCCAAACAAGCAGGCCATGCCCCTGTGTCTTGCATTGTCCAAAATATGTCCTCACTTCACCCCTCATCCACCCCTCTTCACCTCCCTTGCCTTGCTATTAGTTGTAAGGGTCCTTAATTAGCCCATTCACACTACTGTATGTGGGACACTAATCTCGTTACTGTCCTCATTAACTTCTACAGTGCCAGTTCTCCCAGATACGCTCTCTCTCTCTCTCTCTCTCTCTCTCTCTCTCTCTCTCTCTCTCTCTCTCTCTCTCTCTCTCTCTCTCTCTCTCTCTCTCTCTCTCTCTCTCTCTCTCTCTCTCTCTCTCTCTCTCTCTCTCTGTATGTCTTTGAACTAACGGAACTGTATACATCTCTTTGTCTATCCCACTCTCTTCAATCTCTTCATCTCTTCAGTATGGTGCCACATTGCTGCTGAAAAATTCCAACAGATACGTAAGTGTCTGTGTGCCTACAGATTAGAATTCACCATAAGGTTCCAAGGTTCTTGGTTGGTTCTATTTTCTGTATGGTATTGTCTTCTGTTCAGCCAGTCTTCACCTGTCCAGTCTCTGTGAGTTTGTGACTGGAGCAGTTGCCCCCTCAGTTCTTGACTGACAGAAATGGAGAGTGGAAGTGGTCCTCTGATGTTGTGGGCCAGCCACCTCAATATTCAGTTCGCTGTTCGCTCTGTGCAGCTTTGTTCTGTCATCACAATGCTACCACAATGGCTATCTGACCCTCAGTAGCCCCTCTCTACCTTCAGCTCAGAGCAGGCTGGCACTTCTTACCTGACCTTTTCCATCAACAAAACATTGCTGTCTGAAAGGCTGTAGCTGTCTTTTGCACTACACCTGAGCAAAAAAACATGAGCATGGAATGGTGCATGGTGTGGAACACCAACCAGTACAGGTAGGCACCCTCTGAACAACCCATTTGGTAACGAGCTATCAAGGGGGGGCAACCGCTATTCATACATACCGCTATTCCGACATCCGTCATCCGGGGTTAGGGTCAGCGTTAGGTTTAGGGTAACTGTATGCACTCTCCTTAAAGTGATGAAAGCTGAGCAGCGTAGCACAAACCAAAAAAAAATGGCATATCTCGTGCCGGTATTCCGACAATAGGCATCAATGTTGGAATAGCGGCATATCAGAATAGCGCTAAGTCATCAATATCAAGACATCACAGAAATCAGTCAGTACAGGCACGCTCAGAAAAACCCATTTGGTAATGATCAATACATTGCAGGAATCAGCGCAGTCAAATTTTATTTCTTCAAAGATCAGTGAGTATTTGGCCTGGCCTACTCGCATTTTCAACCACATTCAACCGATTAACCAATACTTTTACATTGTAAAATGTACTTTTCTGGGGGTGATGTGGCTAATAGGTACACCTTATCATACTGCCTTCTAGAATGTTTCGAGAGCTCCCATTCACTTTCAATGGGCGGCCCCAACCTTCGGTGGTCACTATTTTTCTTTAATGCCCACTAAATAATACTGCCCAGGAGAGCACAGGTTTCTCGCCTGGGTCATTTCCCAACTCTACCATGTCTCTCTTTCCCAACCTTTTCCTACCCTATTACTATCTCATGAGAAGACACAAAAAGTCTCAAAAAAGCCACAACAAAAAGACAAAAGCCTCCATCTCCAAATGTGTGTTTCCAATCAATTCAGAGAAATTAGTTTCTCCATGTGAATTTAATAATCACACACACACACACACACACACACACACACACACACACACACACACACACACACACACACACACACACACACACACACACACACACACACACACACACACACACACACACACACACACACAGCGAGTTAGTGCTTTTCCCGATCCCAATTCAGTGGCCTACCACTGGCGCCTGGGAAGCAGTACTTTAAAGGCACTTCAGGCGTGATTAATTGGTTTGGAATTGAATCGCCCACCCCTCAGTACGCCATGGCTGCCCCATTACACGACAGTGGCACTTTATGACAACAGTGGTGAACGTTAATGAAGTGCCATTAAACGTCCGTGATTATGTGGCAAGGTGTGCTCATGTCACTCCCTGTGTAGACACCTTTGTTCAAAAGGTTACAAGATGTTGAAAAGTAAGGTATCGCCTGCACACCTGTTCTGCATCATCTGGTACATCATAGGAAAGCAGGCTTGAGCAGTCTGGCACTGCTCTAAATAAATAAAAAATGCATTTGAGATGCTCTGGTGACCAATTCTCAAGGGCAAAAAAAGTGTATTTCACTCCATGCTGCATTGCTGGGGGAAGCCCACAATAGCCTTCCACAGCTTTATACATAGGTCCACAGTGCACAATAGTTCAGCATCGCATCAAGGCTCTGCACAGTCCAGTGCAATTCTTTACAGCAATATGCAAGCTTACTGTGGGTGTGCTATCATGAGCATTTGGCCAGGCTGTTGTATCCAGCAGGCTTAGTGGGTGCTGTGCCAGAGGCCTGTCCGATGTGATTTGTTTGTTGTTGTGTCGGGGAGAAAGGTTCAGGCGAGCAGATGCGTGTCTAAGGTCAGCTGGGGCCCCAAGCGAAAATGTAAAAGAAAGAACATTTGAAACAAAATTGCGACAACTGTAAAGTCTGAGCCCCAAGCAACTGCCTGCCTAGCCTGGTGGCAAGCTACGCCTCTGAAAACACTAGTGATATCATAATGAAAGTGAAACAAACTTGTCAATTCTTTGACATTTTAATCATAGTTTTATTCCCCATCAAAATTACACCAGGGGTCTGAAAACACTGTATTGAGCAACTTGACAAAGTTTTTTTCCCCCAACCATTTCATAAGTTTCTGTACTGTATGTCCAATCTGGGTCAGGTTGCAATATGTTACATTTACACTTACTGCCGACAAGTGGAATGGGTAAATTCCAAAAGGTCTTGGGCAGAGAAAGCATCCAGTGTAGCAAATATACAGCATCATGGATTACAGACTCTTACAGACTATATTTCATATCCGATCCTGTGCTGTAGCCCTGCTAAGCTCCACAGCCTGTTATGACTCAACAGTGTACACAATAGTTCAGAATTGTATCATAGCTCTGTTGTACAGTCTACTGCACCTCTTTACTTGAACAAGTATTGCATGCCTGTGTTACAGAG
>NC_085874.1:14046983-14104483 GCF_034702125.1 Engraulis encrasicolus
CAGATGGAAAAGCAAAAGGTTTCAACAAAGCAGGCCGGAGCAAAGAGCAGATTGACGAGAGAGAGAGACACACAGAGAGAGAGAGAGAGAGAGAGAGAGAGAGAGAGAGAGAGAATTTGAATTTTTAACAAACATTTTTATTGCACATCAAGTTTACAATTCAATACAATTTTAAAAACAGCCTTTCCTCACCAAAAAATAAACCAAAAAGTCAGCTCAAACAAAAAAATAATTAAAAGCAATCTCATCATCCAATACAGTGCACAATGCACCATCACAACACCATTTCTCCTCAAAAACTTCAATAGCACTCATCAGCTTATAAAATGCAAAATCAAGAAGCACTCTAGATTTGACCAAGTTTCTGAAAACAGTCAGAACATCATCTCCCTCTTTACATTGAACTTTTTTCTTCCTACTTAGATAGATAGCGAGTTTAGCCTGACCAACAATAAAATTTATTAGCTGACATTTTGCTCTTCTCTTCTGACTATAGGGGAAACCCAAAATAAATCCAACCATGGTAAACATAATACCCATACATGACATCAATGATTTTAAAACAAGAAACAAAGGACAAAGTCGAATACATTCTGTAAAGCAGTGGTAAATTGTCTCCCTCTCATCACAAAAAGGACATTTGTCACTAAATGCTGGATTGATGACAGCAACAAATGCATTGACCCCAATAGCACCATGTAAAATCCTCCACTGGAGGTCACCAGACCTTTTTGAAAGAGGGGGCTTATAAAGAACCCTCCAAACAGGTGCTATGTCAACAGGGATGCCCAACTTTTCACGCCATACTGTATCAGATCTGCCCATCAATGTATGTTTATTCAAAACCTTCACCAAAGTTCTATAAAACATTTTTCCAGTGGCTGAGGACAAACCAAAAACATCTTGATCTTTTATGGCTAGCAAGGGGCTAGTATCACCAACCCCTTGTAAAACAGGGGACAAAAAAACATTGTGAATGGCCATTATGCCATCATGACTCTGAGCATCACCAGGGACATAATCATTCAACAAAAGCCTCTCATCATGATTTAAAGCCTGCTGAAGCTTACACAGAAATCTTTCCACATACCTTACAGATTTGACCTCCAAAAAAGAGGCCAACATTTCAACATTTTGGAAATTCGCTCCCACCCTATTGACAATGTCTTTTAGGAGTAGCATCTTTTTTTTACAGAGAACATTTGTGAGTCCAGGTAAATCATCACCAGATACATCAAGACGTGCGCCAAATAAAATTGGCTCCTCTAGCAACCCTTGTAAAGATGATTCCCCACCCCGCTGGCAATTAAACAATCCCCATGCCCTAAAAAGGCTTTTATAAAAAGGGGGTAAAGTGTCCACAGTCAACTTCTCATTGTCCATCAAAAAAAGAGTAAAATCCAAGCCCAGTGAACTGACTTGATGTAGGATACATTGAGCCAAAGGTCTCCAGACCAAAGGATCAGGGGCTGTCAAAAATCGTTGAATGAATTGCAGTCGGTAAGCATCGCGCCTACTAACCAAGTTCATAAGTCCTTGTCCACCATCTTCTTTTGACAAAAAAAGGACTGACTGTGGCACCCAGTGCAATTGGTCCCAGAAAAAGTTCACAAGTTCTCTTTGGACACTGTCCAGGAGCCACTTAGGAGGCTCAACACATGCAAATTTATGCCATAGAGCAGAGGCAACCAAGTTGTTAATGATGAGTGTGCGCCCCCTGTATGACAAGTGTGGGAGAAGCCATTTCCATTTACCCAAGCGTCCCTTCACCTTGTCCAAGACCCCCTCCCAGTTCTTAGTTACAAAGCTATCATCACCCAAAAAAACACCCAGGTATTTAAGCCCTCCCCGTTTCCAAGAAAGTCCACCTGGGAGACCAGAGCATCGGCCTTCCCAATTCCCCACCCAAAGGGCATCGCTCTTCCCCCAGTTGACCTTGGCAGAGGAGACAGTTTGAAAATCATTCACAATGTCTGACAGCGTCTTCACATCATCTTCACAATTGACAAAAGTACAAATATCGTCCGCATAGGCAGACAAATGAAAACGATTATCACAAAAAGGCAAAGAAATACCTTTCAGTTTGGCCCGTAATGTATGTAAAAATGGTTCAATTGCAAGTGAATATAGCATTCCTGACATTGGGCATCCCTGTCTAACACCTCTTTTTACTTTAAAAGGAGCACTGAGGCCACCATTCACCTTCAAAACACTTTCAATATCACAATACAATATTTTTACCATTGATATAAATTCAGAGCTAAAACCAAAACATTTCAAAGTGTGCCACAAGTACTGAAATTCTGCCCTGTCGTACGCTTTTTGTTGATCTAATGAAATCAGGCCAATATTTGTGCCCAAGCATTTAGAAACAGTCATTAGATCCCTGACCACAGCTATGTTATCAAAAATTGAGCGTTCAGGTATACAATAAGATTGATCAGGATGTATAACCTGAGCAATAACTTTCTTCAGTCTCAATGCCAAGGACTTAGAAAAAATCTTGCTGTCAGTGCATAATAGAGACACAGGCCTCCAATTCCCCAATTCCTGAAGGTTGCCTTTCTTTGGTAATAAAGTAATTACGGCCCTTCGACAGCTATGTGGCAAAAAACCTTTTTTTAAACTTTCACGCAGAACCAAGAGGAGATCCTTTCCCAGAGTAGGCCAAAAAACTTTATAAAACTCTACTGGCAAACCATCAATACCTGGGGATTTCCCATTTTCCATGCCCCACAGGGCCTGCTCAAGTTCTTGTAGGGATAACATCTGCTTTAATTCATCATTAGACTCCTTATCCACAGTGGGTAGACCATTGAAAAAAATGCTGGATGACATATCATGACAATTTAATTCACTGTCATACAATCTAGAGTAAAACAACCTTGCATAATCTCGCATCTGACCAGGTTCAGTAATCTCCTGACCAGTTTCAGTACGCAAGCTATGCATCAATCTACTCTGACCATTTTTGCGCTCCAAATTGAAAAAAAATTTGGAAGGAGCATCCATGTGTGTGATGTTCTGGAAACGGGAGCGCACAAGCGCCCCCTGTGCCCTGACACCCAGTAATTCATTCAGTGTAGCCTTTTTATCTTCAAGGGACTTGATATGATCAGCATCCCCTGATGTTTTAAAAGAATTTTGCAATAACAAAATATCATTTTCCAGTGCTTTTAAGGAGCGAGTAATTTCTTTTGTAACACTATAAGTGTATTGTTGACAGAACAACTTAATTTGAGTTTTGCCATAATCCCACCACTGTAACAGAGAGGGAAAGGTACCCTTGTCACGTTGAAATGTTTCCCAAAAATAGTTAAAAGTTTCCACAAAGTGTTTATCCTCCAACAATGATGTATTAAAACACCAATAGGCACTCTTAGGTTTAAAAGATTTAGTAAACACATTGCATATAACAGCAGAGTGATCAGAAAACCCAGTTGGCAAAATGCGACAGGATTTCAGTATGTTCCTGTGACACTTAAACACGTAAATCCTGTCTAGTCGTGCTAAAGACAGATAATTGTCCCTGCTATGGGACCAGGTATATTGCCTAGCTCCTTCATGCATTACCCTCCACACATCACTCAAACCATTAGCAGAAATAACTTGCACCATTGCTCTTTGAGACGGCGCATGAGGCTCTGGATGATTTCGGTCCAGCTTTTCATCCTCTGTGCAATTAAAGTCACCAGACAAAAACAACAGGGCATCCTGATCTACATCATTCAATATTTCATTTAGTTTATTTAAAAACAAAACTCTTTCAGCCCCAACAACAGGTGCATAAACATTGAGAAAAATTAACTTTAAATCGTCAAAAAAGGCAGTAACTTTCAAAAGTCTTCCTTTCACAAGTTCCTCCATATGGCAAGGCAAAGGGTTAAAGGACTTTGAAAAAAGTATCGCCACTCCCCCACTAACGTTGGATCCGTGACTAAAAAATGATGAACCGCACCATTCTTTCCTCCAATCAATTTCATTAATTGCGTCACTATGCGTTTCTTGCAAAAACATGACTTGTAGTTTTTTAATATTAATAAAATCCATCAAAGTTAGTCGTTTAAGTTTGTCTCTGGCACCATTTAAATTGAGGGTGCCTATAGAAATCACGGATCGGCTATCCATAACTAGGTGGATTTGTGAGACTGTTCCCCACAGCGAATTCGCCTTCTAAGTTCAGTCAACATTTTATTGAGACGTGAGACTTCTTTCTTAGTAAAGAGACCCTCTGATCTAAACGTGCACACATCATTGACAAATTGCTGTCGATCAGGGAAATACAATTCAACTTCCACACCTTGTTGCCCTTTTGTCTCACGCAAGAAACGACTTATATCATCAGCTTTATAACGCACGGGTGTTTTATCACTAACAGCATTTAGCTCGACCTGAGAGGCTCCTGACCAATTTGAATCATCAGAGTCGGCATCACTGTCATCAGCCGTCATATCAGCTTTCTTAGCCTTAGTTCCAGCATTATCAATGTTCTTCCTTTTAGAAGGCAATTTAAACGTTTCAGCCATCTCCACGTCCTGCGAGCCTGAAGCTCCGCGGTGTGCCTCAACGCCCTCATCAGGAACAGAATCCGACACACCTGTTGCACTGTCGCGGAGAGCTGCGAGCTCTTTGTTAATCATATCATTCACCAGCATATCAACCTTGGGTTCGGTAGAACTAGCATTTTCGTTTTCAACAATTACAGCACTACCAGCTTTGACAGTTTCAGATTGCATAGCACTTCCATCTGGCACATTTACAGGTTCTGTCACATTCACATCAACAGCCGCTTGCACTGGAGCATTGGTTGAACTAGGCTCACTCGGATCAGCAGCTGCGCCCGTTTTGTCATTGGTTGCATTAGGCTCACTCGGACCAGCTGCGCTCGTTTTGTCATCAGCCCTGAACGCGCGTGCACAGTTGCGCACCGTATGACCCGGAATTCCACATTTAAAGCACTTCATCTCACTATCAGAAGTAGCAAACACTACATAGTCAAAATTCTCCACCTTGAACTTCATGGTAATATTCAAATCTTCTCCACTATCATGAAGCACCATATACACCTGCCGTCGGAAAGAAACAAGGTGCTTTAACAGTGGTGATTTACATCCAAGCGAGATCTTCCTAATGGAAGAAACCACGCGACCATATCTTTCCAATTCTTTCAGGATCAATTCATCCTTGATAAAGGGTGGTACATTTGAGATGATTATTTTTCTCGAGGGGCTACTCAAGGGAAGAACAGGGCAAAGTGTATCTCGCAAAATTACACCATTTTCAATAGCTACTCTCGCCTTCTCAACGGAATCGAGAAAAATCACAGTCGCACCATTCATGCGTGACGCCGATTTCACATGTTGATAGCCTACAACAGCCCCAACAGCCAAACTACATTCCTCAGCGCCCGCAGAGTGTTCAATTTTAATACCATGATTTCGTGTGAGTTTATCGAAAGCCATGGTGTCTCGCAAGTCACGCTCCCAGCACAAGCTGGTTGCTGACTAGGCCTACAAGAGGACAACTTTACGCAGTGCGATGTAAACAGTACTACTCTAAAGCGTTCATAAAATTACCTAACAAAAACGAAAAAACACCACAAAGTATAAACATACAACATACAAAAATAGCAAAAGTTAGAGGCCAAAAGTTGGCAGCACTCACACTCGCATCCACGCTCCTCCACTCACCCGCACATGCGCACGAGAGAGAGAGAGAGAGAGAGAGAGAGAGAGAGAGAGAGAGAGAGAGAGAGAGAGAGAGAGAGAGAGAGAGAGAGATTAGGATAGTTTTCCTCTCTGTTGGCAAAAAGTAGGCGTTAAGAGCTTGTCTGAGTGCCATCTCTGACTTTTTTTTTTTTTTCACGGTTTATTTAAGACTTTCCTTATTACATTCAGAAGATGCAGTTAGAATACAATACAGTCTGGTTTAAAGAAGAAAAAATATATAAACAAAAATAGCATATGAAATATCTTTAACAACAAGACACCCAACCCCCCTCCCATCAACCCACCCACCCGTCTGAGCTTACACTGTGCTAACAGAAGAAGTAAACCAGGACTCACAACAACAACGAAGAAACAACAAACAATGACAACAGCAACAAAAAAACAAAAAACAAAAAAAACCCAAAAAAACCCCATACACACAAAGTATTCATCAACAGGAAAACTGTTCTGAGAGACATATGATCGGAAAGGGGTGTGTGGGGGGGGGGGTGGTCTTAAGTCTACAATAAAAATGGAAGACATAAGGAGTTACATCATAGTGGATCTGGCAGCGGCATGTCTAAGGATTCAACATGGGTAAGAAAGGGCTCCCAGATTTTATAAAATTTAGACACAGCTCCTTTCTTCAAATGTCTAATCTTTTCGAGTTTTGAAAAGAATAGGACATCTTTTATCCAAAGGGAGTGTGAGGGGGGATGTTTAGATTTCCAGTAAATCAAAATTAACCTCCTAGCTATGAGAAACAGAAAAGCAGCAAAGTCTAATTTGGATGAAGATATCCTAATGGTATCAGGGAGGACTCCAAACAAGGCTGGTATGGGACATGGGTCTAATTCAATTTGCAGCACATCTGAGACAGAAGAGAATATGGAACACCAGAATGTATGTAAAGAGGGGCATGTCCAAAACATGTGTACCAGAGTGCCACGGTGTTGACGGCATCTGTCACAAAGTGGATCAGTGTTAGGATAGACGCGGGCTAGCCTAGCCTTTGTCCAATATACACGGTGCAAGAGTTTGCATTGAATCACCCCGTGCCTAGCACATACTGAAGACGAATGAACTCGGCCAAGGATCCAATCCCAGACCATTGTCAAATCCATTCCCAAGTCTTGAGACCAGAGGTCGAGTAAGGTTTCATCAGAAGAGGAACAAAGAGATAGTATAGTTGTATATAGTATGGATATCAGCCCTTTGGGAAAGAGAGGTATCCTAAAAATCTTGTCGACAGAGATATCGGGAGGCAAATTGGGAAAGTCTGTGTATATTTTCCTGTAGAAGTGCCGTACTTGTAAGTACTTAAAGAAATGTGTGCGGGGAAGTTCAAATTTCTCAACTAATTGTTCAAAAGTAGCAAATACCCCATCCACAAATAAGTCTTTTACTGTAGCTAAGCCCTTCTGGCGCCATAGCCTGAAACTGCCAGGTTCCATAGAAGGAGGGAACAGGGGGTTACGGCTAAGTGGCATGAAAACAGATGGAGTTTTTACTCCTAAATGGTTACAAAACTGTCTCCATATACGCAGTGTGGATGTGACAAGCGCATTCTTTCCACAATTTACTTTTTTTAATAGGGGAACACAAGTGACCAGTGCGTAAAGAGTGTTAGGAGTACATGAAAGTGACTCCAACTGGCACCAAACAGGGGATTCCTTAGGATCTGCCCGCATCCAGTACTTCACTATGTGCAGATTGGCAGCCCAATAGTAAAATAGTAAATTAGGTAAAGCCATACCACCATTATTTTTAGGTTTTTGTAGGACCGCTTTACGCAACCTTGGAACCTTTTTGTTCCAAATAAACTGTGATATGGCCATATCCAAACGGTGAAAGAATGCTTTGGGAATGAACACAGGAATACACTGAAAGAGATAGAGAAATTTGGGGAGGACATTCATTTTAACTGAGTTGATTCTACCAGCTAGAGATAAAGGCAGTAATGACCAGCGGTTGAGATCGTCTTTGACACGTGAAAATAATGTTTCAAAGTTTGTTTTAAGGAGGTTGTTGAAGTCAGGGGAGATTGCCACACCTAAGTATTTAAACCCATCTTTTGCCACTTTAAAGGGCAGCTGTGTTAACATGCTCAGGGTAGTTTTTTTGCCAACAGGGAAGACTTCACTCTTATCAACATTAAGTTTATATCCAGATAAGGTCCCAAAGTGTGTTAACGTCTCAAGAATATGTGGCATGGACTCTAATGGATTAGAGACATACAAGAGAAGGTCATCAGCAAATAATGACACTTTTTGTTGTATGCCATAACGCACTATTCCCTTAAAAGTCTCAAGTTTACGGAGTGCAATAGCTAGCGGCTCAATTGCCACTGCAAAGAGGAGAGGGGAGAGAGGACAGCCCTGTCTAGTACCTCTATAGAGAGGGAAACAGTCAGAGGAGTTGCCGTTCGTACGTACTGAAGCTAGAGGGGAAGTGTACAGGAGCCGCACCCATGAAAGAAAGCTCTCGCCAATGCCAAATCTAGATAGACAGACAAAAAGATAATCCCACTGGACCCGGTCGAACGCCTTGGACGCGTCCATTGAGACGACTACCTCAGGACCTTGGGAATTTTTAGAATCATAAATAATATTAAAGAGACGCCGTATATTGAAAAAAGAATGCCTGTTTTTTATGAACCCTGTTTGATCTGGATGTATAATGGATGGGAGAACAGATTCCAGTCTAAGAGAAAGAGCCTTCGCTAGGATTTTTACATCTGCATTTAGTAATGATATAGGACGGTATGAGTCACAGTTGTCTGGGTCTTTATTCTTCTTTAATATTAATGAAATGGAAGCTTGTCTGAGAGAAGGTGGCAGAGTACCACTTAATAGAGACTCATTGAACATGTTTAATAGAAGAGGTGCTATTTTGTTAGAGAACTTTTTTATAAAATTCTATTGGGAGACCGTCTGGTCCTGGGGATTTCCCGGATTGCATGGCAGAAGTTGCCTGCTTTATTTCATTTTCCGTGAGAGTTTGGTCAAGGGTTTCCTTCTGGGAAGGATCAATGGTAGGCATGTCTGTTCTTATGTTATCAAAAAAGGATATCAATGACTGGGGGTCCGTGTTATGTTCGGGTGTATAAAGGGCACTGTAAAAGTCTTTGAACGCTTTATTTATTTCTAGAGGGTCAGTAACAACACCTAACGGAGTGGCAATTCTAGGAATTAAATTGGATGTGGAAGCCTGTCGCAGTTGGTATGCCAGTAGCTTGGATGGTCGCTCCCCGCTCTCATACAGAGAATGTCTCATATTCAGTATTTTAGATTCTGTCTGTTCTGTAGCCAAAATATCAAACTCAGATTTTTGTGTGCTAAGTCTTTTAAATACCTCTGGCGTTGGGCAGGATGCATCGTCATCATCCAGCTGGGCTATATCAGCGAGAAGCTGTGCTTGACGTTCCCTGCGCTGTTTTGCCTGAAATCCACAATAGCCTATGATTTGTCCTCTAATGAATGCCTTGAAAGTTTCCCAAATAAGTGAAGCAGAGACCCCTGGAGAAACATTAGTTGACACAAACACCTCTATCTGGACTGATACAAAGTTAACAAATGCCTCATCTGAAAGAAACAGTGGGTTAAATCGCCAAGGGATGCGAGTGTTGGGCTTCTCAGGGAAAGACAGTGTAAGAGACACTGGACAATGGTCTGAAATTACAATGGGATTGTAAGATACTGTACGAGTGTGGGAAAGTAACCTCTTATCTAAAAGAAAAAAGTCAATGCGAGAGAATGAATGATGCACTGGAGAAAAAAAGGAAAACTTTTTAGCTTGAGGAAACAGAAACCGCCATGGGTCACTGACACCGTATTCTTCCATAAAAGATCTGATCACATGAGCTGATTTTGAGTCGCGAATTATTCTATTGGAGGAGCGGTCAAGAGAATTATTTAAACAGCAGTTGAAATCCCCTCCTAGCACTAAGTAATGGGATTGGAGGTCAGGAATTGCTGAGAAAAGCTTCTGGAAGAAGCTGTCATTGTCCCAATTAGGTGCATACTGTATATACTGGCAAAAACCACTGGCATATTATATAGAGTGCCTGAGACAAAAACAAAGCGCCCATTAGGGTCTGTCACAATATGTAGTGCTTTAAATGGGACTGATTTATGAATTATAATAGCTGCTCCTCTTGCTCTGCTAGGGAAATTAGAATGGAATAGTTGCCCAACCCATTTACGTCTTAGTTTGGTATGCTCCAGAGATCCTAAATGTGTTTCCTGTAGAAGGGCCACCATTGCATGCAGGCTATGTAGGTGATTCAACACCTTACTACACTTAACTGGGGAATTTAAACCCTTTACATTCCAGCTAACAATAGAAAGATCACCTCCCTGGGTGATAGAACCATTAGCTGTCATACCATGTTAGCTAGGTAAGTGATGTAAAGAGTAGATGAGAGAAGAAGAGAGAGAAAAAAGGTCTGAATAAGGTAGTAAGACCACATGGGGGGGGGTGTAAGGTAAACAAAAAACAAAAACAAAAAAACACAAAAGAGACAAAAAAACAAACAAACACGTATTCATAAGCCAGACACAGCTTCCCAAACAAGCTGCAGTTATGAACATTTTACCTTCCAGAACTTCAAGAAGCTAATGCTTCGGTGGGAACATGCAATGGTAATTAACATTAAGAGTAACAACTGAGTACTAAATATAAAGGTTTAGACATCCACTTGCATAAAACGGCAAACGGATATAAAAGTACCATAGTCCAAGTGAGTAAGTGAAAATAAAATTAAATGAGGAGGTCAGCCCATAAACAGACAAAATAAAGAGTCAACATTCCCCATTCTCCTAAAAAAAAAGTTTTTTTTTTTCATAAAAAAAAATAATAATAATAATAAAAAAGCTCTTGTGTGACATCAAACTCACACTTGCCTACCTTCAAATAGGCTTACCGGTAGCCTATGGGTGTAAAATGGCAAAGTCCCATAGTCCAAGTGAGTAAGTAAAAATAAAATTAAATGGGGAGGTCAGTCCATAAACAGACAAGATAAAGTGTCAACATTCCCCGTTCTCCTAAAATAATGACAGAAAAAAGGGTCTTGTGTGCCAATTCAAAAATTGCCTACCTGAATAGCCTTGGTGTGTTTTATCATTATTGCCACGGTTAGTCCATTTCAACATGGTTATTGGATGCGACGTCGTCATTCGGCTCAGCTGTTTCTTGCGCCAACCCATGCAGTCGGATGAAGTGTTCAGCTTCAGTGGGTGTTTCGAATTTGTGCTGCTTGCCATCCAGTAGAGTAATTCGCAGATGGCCGGAGTAGCCGCATCCATAATCCTTGACCGCAGAATTCCCTCGTAGCACGCGTTTGACATCAGCAAATGCCTCGCGTTTCTTCAGTTGGGCATTCGTGAGGTCGGGGAAAAGATGCACCCGTTTGCCATCGTACTGAAGAGAATCGCCCATCTCCCTGGCTTTACTAAGTAGAACGGCCCGGTCTTTCTGATACAACAGTCGTATTACCATTGCCCGCGGTGACTCGCTCTGCTGTCTGCGGAGGGCTCGGTGAGCACGATCAATGGCTGGTTCAAAGTCAAGGCCCAGAGTGTCGTGCAGCCATTTAGCTAGCCAGCCAGCTGCATATGATCCCTCGGCACCCTCATTCAGCCCAATAACTCTGATATTGTTCCGTCTTGATCGGCTTTCCAGATCCTCGCATTTATTTTTCAAGGAAGACACCTCCCTGGTCAGAGTGGCGACGGCATTGCGTAAATCATGTACAGGATCTCCACAAAACACAGCACTGTTCTCCACTTCGGTTAGCCTGTTAGCATGGGAGTCCACAGTAGTTTGCAAAGCACTGGTAGTGGAGGTGAATTCCTCACGTACAGAAGATATTTCAGTTCGCAGCGAACCGACAACTGACTCAATTTTTCCACAAATATCTGCCTTCAGTATATTCAGCTGGTCAGCGAGAGTCGTAATGGTCAAAGGAGCAGTCTGCTCGTCTTGCGAACAATGTTCAGTGTCTTTAGCGTTGGCAGATTGCGGCTTAGACTTCGGCATGGTTGTAGTCGACAAAAAAGAGTTTGAACGTCGCAGAAATTCGGTCAGACAACCGGTTATTGGAAAAATAACACACACAAGGTCAACATGGAAAATAAAAACAGGCTTTTGAACGTGTACTCATCTGTGAAATAACTATTTCCATCACATTTTCCAAGGAGCTCGCTTAACCACGTCCACACGGCTCCATTACCCGGAAGTCCCCCGCCATCTCTGACTTTGTGGTCATGTTGCGTTGAGTGATGAAACTTCTCCTCCACACAGCCGCTGCCAAACGGGTCACTAGCCGCTAGCAGCCTGTTGCCCCCCCCCACAACCATGCACTTCTTTCTTTCTTTCTTTCTTTCTTTCTTTCTTTCTTTCTTTCTTTCTTTCTTTCTTTCTTTCTTTCTTTCTTTCTTTCTTTCTTTCTTTCTTTCTTTCTTTCTTTCTTTCTTTCCTTATTTCTCTGCCATTCAACCTCCATACATCTCTCTCTCTCTCTCTCTCTCTCTCTCTCTCTCTCTCTCTCTCTCTCTCTCTCTCTCTCTCTATCCACCATCTATGGCAGGGGTGTCAAACTCATTTTGGTCCGGGGGCCGCATACAACCCATGTGAACCTCAAGCGGGCCGGATTAGTAACATCATCGCAAAAAAAAAAACGTAAAGCAGAGGATTAGTGTTCAGTACTATCACGTTTTAAGTGTGTTGAATATGTAGAAAGCAATGCAATACTGATACTCCTATGCAAAATTTCCTTGACTTCATTCATTCATTGCCAACCGTCAATTAATTAAATATGGCACAGTTTATTTTGGCAGGTGGTCTGTGGGTTTGTTGTATTTCTTAGATGTAATTTCCTGCATTTTCACGCATTCTAACATCCCGTTTCCAGTTTCTGCTTAATAGGAACCAATAAAAATCCAATTATATTTATTATTTAACTACAACCAATACCAATACAATACGAATAAGAAGTATTAACATTTTATCTCTATATATGAGGTCTATTATCAAATGCCTGTTACAGTACAAATTCACCATTTATAATAGAAGTGTGATGTGCACTTTACTACATATATACAGTATAACAGAGGGACCATTGGGTTAATGTCATGCAGGTCTCGATTTTCTCGGGCGTAATTGCGCATTTCGGTTATTTCATTGGAAAAAAAAAACGTAAAAAAAAATCCGGGCCGGATGGAACCCTCTGGCGGGCCGGATGCGGCCCGCGGGCCGTACGTTTGACACCCCTGATCTATGGTCTGTCTTCTTGAGCTATTTTCTCCATGCAGCAGACCTGTTAAGAGCTACAACAGAGGGCCAGAGCTCCTGCTAGGGTCGAGTGGGGCTGCCTGGGTTTAGTAAATGCTTTCTCAGCAGGTTAGCATTTTTGCCTATTCACAGTCCAGTTTTCTTTTTTGCTTTTATTTTGTCTCCAATCTCCTCTGGTCCTGTTCTTGTAGAGAGGTGTGGTATGTGGTTAATGCTATAACTGTTTTGGAAAGTGGAAACTGAGTGGATACTTTTAAGAGGCTCTGTGGTTTGATTAAATTCAAGTCAAGTCAAGTGTACTTAATTGTCAAAAAATCTATATAACAGGATTAGCAGCACAGAAGTTTCCAATGTGCAGCTAAACATAATACATTGATACACATATACACACATACAGCAATACACACACACAACGTGCAGTAAAAACTAGCATACCTGAATTGACATACTGTACTTTCTTTGATACATTCACTCACAACACTACCACAACCACAACCACAACCACGCGCACGCGCACGCGCACGCGCACGCGCACGCGCACGCGCACACACACACACACACACACACACACACACACACACACACACACACACACGCACACACACACACACACAGCAGCAGCAGCAGAGTACAATCAGTGGTCATATGGTTGTGTCCTGTAGTATAAGAGACAGTATATAAGGTATGAAGGGCAAAGTGCAAAGGCATGGTGTATAAAATTAATGTTCATGTAGTTTTTATCAAGGTGTTGAGGAGTCTGGTAGCTTGTGGAAGAAAGAAAGAAGCGGTTTCCCACTCTGCTTGTACGGCACCGCAAGCTATGATAGCGCTTCTCTAAGGAGAACAGTTTGTGTGCTGGGTGAGTGGGGTCTTTGATAATGTTCATTGCTGTCTTGGAACAGTGTGAAGTGTACAGGTCCTGAATGGCTGGTAAGAGTAATCTGATCATCTTTTCTGCTGTCCTCACCACCGTCTGCAGTGCCTTCTTATCTGCAGCTAGACAGCTGCCGTGACACTGCTGGTCAGGATGCTCTCAATAGCACCTCTGTAGAAGGTGGTGAGTGCAGATGTGGGAAGATCAGCTCTTCTCATCCTTCGCAGGAAGTGGAGTCGTGTCTGTGCCTTTTTGACCAAGACGGTGCTGTTGGTAGTCCATGTGGGGTCATCTGTGATGTGCACTCCCAGAAACTTTGTGCTTTACACAGACTCCTCTGCACCGGCGTTGATGATGGGTGGGATGAGTTGGACGTAACTGTAAATTCCTGTCAGTTCCATTGAATTAAACTGTGTGTGTGTGTGTGTGTGTGTGTGTGTGTGTGTGTGTGTGTGTGTGTGTGTGTGTGTGTGTGTGTGTGTGTGTGTGTTCGTGTTCGTGTGTCTGAATGCGCGCGTGTGTTTGCGTGTGCTCATTCATTTGTGTGTGCTCCCATAATTTTGCACTGGCTGGTTTTCTTTCCCCCAAGCTGCATTTGAGATTGGACCATGCCATGTGGCAATTGAGCTGAACAGGCACTGTGCAGAGAAGAGAAGGCATTAAGAATCACTAATCACTCTCTATGGGACTAGAGACCATCTGAATGCTGCCTCAGGAGAACTGGCGAGAGCTAGCGCGAGGAAGGCAGTCATCAACAGACAGAGGGAAGGAAGCTTTAGGGAGGTAAAGCTAAACCCACCAAGGGATACTAAAACTTTACTGAGTGATGCTAAAACTTAGCAAAGAGCTGAAGCATCAAGTCCATGTTGTGTTTTTATTCTTTTTTCTTTTGTTCTTCATATAGTATAGCTTTTTTTTGTTTAGGTACACTGGTTGCCTGGGGTTACCTCAGGTCCACATCCTGATGTGCCAGGAAGTTGTGAAGCTGTGAAGCCCAGGGGAATGACTGCTGTGCCTGGAGCAATACAGGGTGGATTGAACACCAGTTGCAGAAGTGTTCCTGAACTGCCTGCCAGTTAAAGAGAAGTGAAAATAACTGTATTCCATCTACGTAGATATGTTGTTCCCTATAATATCATGTTATATACCCTACATTTCATTACAGAATGGTCATCATATCTGAATCATTTTGTTTAGGCCACTTTGAAAAAACCTTTTTAGCTATAACCGAGGGCCAGAGCTCCTGCTAGGATCGAGTGGGGCTGCCTGGGTTTAGTAAATGCCTTCTCAGCAGGTTAGCATTTTTGCCTATTCACAGTCCAGTTTTCTTTTTATTTTGTCTCCAATCTCCTCTGTTCCTGTTCTTATAGAGAGGTGTGTATGAAGTGTGTGTAGCAGTTATTATTAGGCCTGTGGTTAATGCTATAACTGTTCTGGATACTTTTAACAGGCTTAGTCCAAGTAATTTTTTTTTTCCATGCACAAAACTCACAAATCGCTTATCAAGTAAAGCCGAAAAACCCACATCATTGGTTATCATTATTTCTGAGGTACAGCATATGTCTGATGTAGGAGGATAGGTGAGGCGGGTCGGAAAATAGGTTTGATCAGCCCATTACAGCCGACCGGAAGGGGTGGAGACTTACAGCGTTTTCACACCTGGTCCATTTCAGCCGCCTAAGAGAAGTCAGAGTAGTGACTCAGCATTTTTGCCGCATATGTGAACGCTCCAAAGCATACCCAGACCCATTGGAAGCGAACCATACTGAGACCTTGGTTGAACTGGTCTCAGTTCGGTTCGCTTATGAGTTCTGACAAGTTACACTTGTGACTAGGTGTAATCACTTAAGGAGGGCTCTAGAGGACCGGGTGTGATAAAAAAGAAGAGTGACACACCATAAAAGCCTACCAGGACCAGAAAGATCGGCCAGTTCTTTTTGCAATATACTCACAATATGAACAAAAACAGAACTGATTCATTTTGCTGTCGGTTTGCTTTTTGGTCCACTTAAAGAGGACTGAGTTTGGTTCACTTAAAGGGGACCAGGTGTGAAAACCCTATTAGGTACCCCACTGGCAACAGTGAAGTAGACAGCAGTGATTCTCTTTGGTGCAGGTCCCCACCTGCCTCGAATAATATCCTGCCGATGGACGATCCAGGGGGCGAGAACCTTCCCTCATCACAGGACAGAGACCAATGGATGACAGTGGCTGAAGGTAGTGTCATCTAGCCTGGGCGAATAGCCGACTGTTGACTCCGTCAATCAGTCTGGCAAAAGCCATGAGGAATCCGTCTCCGTGGACGATGGGAGATGGTCTGATCTTACTCTATCATTTAAATTAATTGAAGTTCCAAACTCAAATTAAAACCCATGTTGTTGTTTATTAGCATGCCTGTTACGCTATAGCGTCGCAAAAACATACAAATAACAAAATGAAAGTGTGACTATAGTTACCTTAACCAATCAGTAACGGAGCTCGCGGGTGAGTTCTACGTCACCACTCTCAACTGTTTGCTGATTGGCGAAACACTGAGAGAACCGAGCTCGAGGCTTTTGCCAGACGATGTGCGCAGCCAAAATCTTTGGGTGGAGTACAGAGGATGGCGTCGCGAGGCTAAGTGTCATCCACATAAGAGTAGCAAGTGAACCAGTAAGCTTATTTGAGATACCGCAATGCCTACATGCGCATTTAGACAGCAATGCATTCTGGTTGCATGACAATTAGACTTCCTGTCAAACTGATGTTGCGTCGACGAGGTGAGATGTCACATGGTGTCAATGAATGAATGCAACTGCAGTCATATCTCGCAACCTCTGCAGTTGCTTATCCCCTTCAACGCTCGTCTGCAGACTGCCTCTGCAGGTCACGCGCCCATGAACTGGTTGGTCAACTGTGTGTATATGTCTTGCCTCACACCTCTACACAAGTTTGCGCAAGTCCCCACTTCAGCTCCTCCTCGCTGCCTGTCCCCACACTCCTCACACGTGGTGTGTTAGTAGAGCAAACTGGTGCAAGCTCATCGTCTTGTTCATATTTGTGGCCGACTTTCAATGTGCTGTTTTAATACCACCCACATCGTGACAACAAGTTCTCGCTCACGTGCTTTGTCTACATCGATCGACAAAAATCTAAGTCGTATGTGCCTATCGACACACTCTGCATTACTTGCAGTGGCAGGCTGGAGAGAAGGTGGTTCATGGGGCATGGGGAGTCAAAAAATAATTACTGGGCTTGAAATGAGTGTTTTTTTTTTACACAAATCCAAACCTTGGACCTCCACCTATGCACCACAAATCCACCACGACCGGCCTTGTCCACTTCCATTCATTTTTTTGCAACTTACAGTATTGCCCCATGAACCAGGAAGTAGAAGGCATGCCTTAGGTCTATGCACATCTGTATTTCTGTGCCTTTGAAACAAAACGTTGGTGCTCTATCTCCACTCCACTTACCCTCTTTGTGTAAGTAAGTAAACAGTCAACATGGGGTCAGTGAGCTCTCAGTGGATGATGTCTCACTGTTGGTTCCCCCCTTTCTAATCTTCCAGTAAACACAGACGGCTCAACAGGGCTTCAGTAATCAGTTGCCTGCTGAGGACACTTCCTGTGGGGAGACTGCTGCCTCCTGCAAGGGCTGTCAATTTAGCGGCTGACACCTGTTCCTAGCCTTGCTGTTCTCGGTTCTCTGGTCCAACAACACCTTTCACTGAAGACATTTACTTTCGAAACTTTGACAGTTTTTGATATGGGGTAAAGATATGTTTTTCAGTTACTGTTTAGTCCTTTGTGGTTTGCTTAAAGTTTTTGTAGTGGAAGAAATTAGGGCAAAGCTATTGGCCTTTTTGCATTGTTGTTTGGGTCGGGTTTTCCCGCTTGGTTGCTTAAACTTTCTTCTTATTTTTTTCCCCTTTCATATCTGCATGTCTGCAGTCACCCTCTAGCGTGGCTATGAAAAAAGACACCATGCTAAAATATCTTATAATCTTGCGGTCACGTTGCTCCATTGACATTCAACAGGGATTAGAGGGCTGCTACTACCACAACCAACAAGTCCATGTGGAGCCTCATAATCATCACCATAAACACAGATGTTGGATGTCTACTCACTGCTGTCTCCATGCCTTGGGGCTCACTGTACATGCTGCAATTGGATTGATTACATGCAACATGCATGTTGATAACATGCTGCTTCCGGGTGCTGCACTGTGGCTTCCCTGCTGTCTCTCCGGTATTGGCACTGTGTTTGTGTGTTTGTTTATTCGTTTTAATCATCGGACATTGTTTGGATGGATGTGATTACTCTGGCACGTATTTCACACTACAGCTAAAATGGACTACGCTTGTTGGTGTGCGATTGGACTGCTCGCTGTGTTTTTAAACGCTTGCCTCGTTGGGCACTTTCATGATCGTGTTACCTGTTGCTCTCTGTTATATCTGTCTGTGTCTTTTGTCTGGAGTCAGCGTTTGCACTGCAAACACATGGGGACAATAAAGTTCTACTACTAAAGTAGCTAATGACAACCTAAGTAAAATCCTCAGTGTTGATTCAACACTTAAAGAGGAAGACCAAAACTGTTACTATTTAATTTGGCTCTCCAAGTGGCCTAACAGTAACACTGGAAATATACTATGTGTATCTACATTTAGGCCTAAATCAGCATCATGAAATCACCCATCTCTGTATCCCTCTGATGGATTGCCGCTGTCCAATGAGATCATTTCTCTGTCGTAATTGCGAGTGTATTTGACTTTCCACGCACAGAGTTGAATCTGATTATTCAGATATCCTGCTGACACTAACTCAGTATGGGGAGGACGACAACAAGACATAAATAACTACTCTGCAAGTGGTGATAGTTAAACCTAAAATGACAGTGAAATATGACTGTGTATGTTGTAAACGTGGTGCTAATTCACCTGCTGCTAACGGAAGGGTGGTCTTAGCAACTGTTGTTAACAGCCTGCTGATAAACATCAGCTAATGATTTCTCTCAATCACCATGTTTCCCTCGAACTGATTGAGATCCCCAAAGAGGTTATTCGAGGACCCCGTGTTAAAAACCCATTCTAGCTAATACATCAGGGTGCTCCGCATCCAGAGAGCTTAATTTGATGATTGCCAACTGATTGTTGCAGCAGGAATTAATTCTGTGAATAGGAAAGAAATATGGCGACAATATGTTAATGGTGCTTGGGCATTACAACCTCTGCCATCCTGTCTCTTGCCCTCCAGATGATGCAGTTTGCTTGGGGCAACTACAAGCGCTATGCCTGGGGCTCCAATGAACTTCGGCCCGTCTCCAAGCAAGGACATTCCAGCAATCTGTTTGGTGAGTGTCACCTTTAGCTTTTTCTAATATACACACGCACACACGCAGACACACACACACACACACACACTAAATTACTGCCAAATACGATTTGTGTGACCTACTGCTGTAAATATGTTCAATGTCATGTCCTCGTAAACACACAATTATCGTCATCAACTGTTTTACTGTGTTGCATCGTTTGCTTCAATCAGAATAAACCACTTAGTTTGCTGAACCAACAGCCTCTGCTATTCACCAATATGACATGCACATAGTTATCACCTCACATGCTATATGAAAAGTTGATTTCCTCAATTAAATTTGTGCCATTAAGTTTGGTAGTTTACGTTTGACATGGCACAGTTTCCACCGAGGCGCATCAAACAATCTCAACAAAAATATTCGTGTTTGCCATCAGCAACGACAGTCCCCTTCCATTTTGTCGGATCAATTCATGCCTACGTCTGCCACAGTTAAATGGCACACCGAATTAAATTATATCCTGGTGGATTTTTAACCCGAGCCCCCCTGCTCCTACCCACTGGTTCCTAAGAATAAGGCTTTCTGTATGCCTCACACAGCTGAGCGAAAATGATTGCGTTGGTAATTCTCTGCTGAAAGGTTAAACAGGCATAGCATGCTAATGCAATTCTATTCACTCGGTTAGCAGAGTGTTTTGTTTCCATGAAACTTTGGATGGTTGGAAGTGAACAGGATTTTTTTTTTTCTGTACAATACTGACGGCAGCGTTTTCTCATGATCGGTGGGTTTTAATTGGATGGAAATAGACTTAATTAAACATGTAATCCTTTCTAATCCCTAATTGTATCTTTCTTTCATGCTTTCTCCCCTCTCTCTCTCTCTCTCTCTCTCTCAGACCCTTCCTACTGTTTGCTTCTTTCAACTCACTTTCCAGTGGTTTCCTCCCCTCCCCTCCCCTCCCCTCTTCTCTCTGCCGCGTCTTATCTATAGCTTTCCCACTCTTCTGCTTTATTCACCCTGAACCCTGACTCTGCATGCTAGTTCTCAGGAGTGTAATTACTGCAAGGCCACTATAACGTACAGAAAATAAAGAGAGGCTACACAACTGTACACCTACGATAATGCGTCATATGGTTGTATAACACTCATGATGATGATGATGATGACAACAATGGTGATGATGATAGTTGGAATTACTTACTTGGTGTCATACCCTCAAACAACAACTAGAGACAAGAAAGACAAGAGACAAGAGAGGGCTGGAGAGGCCTATAAATACAGATAAGTACTGTAGGGTCTAATATAATATCAAAAGGAAATTGATCTTCATACAGTCCTGTGTACTTACTGTAGGCAGCGCTTTGAGCCGTCACAGTGTCAACACAATATGGTTGACATGAAATGTGTATTTGTACAATTAGTGCCATACAACATATTCTCATGAGCAGGGCTGGATGAAGATAGCCCGGACCCCCTAGGCTACAGGTTACTGTGAGGCCCCCTGGAAGGCAAATTTTGCAACAAGTGTATATAGACAGTGTCAGAATTACGAGCTAGGAATTAAGGATAACATGTCTACCAACTGTGGAGAGGAATATTACGTAAATATATTGAAAAGTGCACTCAACACGACTGCAGAATTTTTCAATATTGCATCTTGTCACAATTCTGCAAGTTTTCACTTTTGGGCAATCAGGGCCCCCCTGGCACGGGGGGGCAACCGCCATTCCGACATACCGCCATTCGAAATAATATTTAATTGCCAATCCAAGCCATTCCGTGTCATTTAAACATTGTTGCACGTACTTAAAGGTGCGTGAACAACGTTCTAACTCTATTAACATTTGCAACAATGTTGCAACATGAGCGGAAAGTGGAGAGAGTGACAGCGCAATTACAGGACTAGTGTATAATTTTGTCACAGTCCAAATGACTTTAAAGGTAGGGTCTGAGATATTTTAAAAACAGTTCCTGCAAGCTGGAAAAAATGGTTCCTGCAATAAAATTTCAATGTCGGAATGGCGGTCTGTCTGAATGGCGGTATGTAACCCCTGGCACGTGGGGTCCCTAGGCTGCAGCCAAAATAATCCAGCCCTGCTCATGAGATGTGTATAATACAGTGCCAGGTTCGGCACCATTTTCATATTGTAGATTACGCGGTTTGTCATTTCTGTGCCTAACGCCATCTGGACATGTCTTTTCAGACAAAACATAGCTGTGGTTAGGGTTAGGAATAGTTTTGTCCTGGACATAGGTTCAACTTTTTCCTGGTTAATTTGCAATTATTCACAAAACTACAGCACTAAAACAATTAGTGACTGGTTAGCGTTAGCGAAAAAGGTAACACTTTATTTTAGGGATACATCTATTAGCACTAATACATACAATGTTAATGCCTGCATAAGTAACTTGTTAGGCATGTACTAAGCAAACACATAAAGTAGAATGTGAAAATAATTGTGAAATGTGAAAAGACGTTATGACCGCAATTTTGTGAGCCCATGTGTGCCGTATGATTCAATTGGACACTGTTTGTATACCCTAGCGAGCGTAGCAAAATTGACTCATAATCTATTTAATATTTATATATTTTTTTAGGGGTCTGGCCAACCTTGTCACCACACTTGTTTACATACATTTTTGCTGTGTCATGCGCTGTGTATGCACCTTGCATACCTTGCCTTATAGCCTCACTGTTGGAGTATGAGTGACTCTGAGAGTTGCAGAGACATTAAATTATACAGCACTTTGTTATGACTTCATAAAAATGTTCCCCACTTAGCATAAATTAAGTACACAAATATATTTGACTTTTAGCACCTCTTGCCTTACCTGTGATCAGCCAAGATTTTATGATAAGATATGGAGAGTTATTAGAATACATTACTTGGAAGTTTATTGCAATCAATGCAGTCGATTTAGTCAAACATTGAAAAGGGCTGGAACCTGGGGGGTGCACACTAACACACTGTACCATGCATGTGCAATCTGTCTCAGGTTTGAATCCAGCCTGGGTCATTTCCAAATCCTACCCCATCCTTTTCTCCCACTTCTTCCCTGTCCAAAATCGTCACTGTCTTATCTCAATAAAGGCACAAACATTCAGAAATGTGCATTTTAAAAAGGGCTGAAACCATACAAATACTACAATCCCACAAAGTAATTTTGTTTTCAGAACTGTAATGCGACACACACGTACATTGCTGCAGACTATGGTCTTACCAACCGTGGGGTCGCTTCTAGCCACCAATGTCATTGACTCTCCTTGGCCCCCCTGAGGAGGTGTGCGTGCGTGCTTGCGTGCGTGCGTGTGTGTGTGCGCGTGCGTGTAGGCCCACATTCTCTTAAGTACATTTGTCCACAGGGGGGAACTGTCTATATATTATCCTCTCCCTCATTCATTGATTGTTCTGTTGATTTTCACATCATCCATTTAAAGGGGCTGGGGGGCAAAAGGATAACGGAGAACATTGATTCATAAACCATTTATTAATCCTCCCACTGTCACTTCAGCTGTTTGATTTTTCCATCATTCCATTTCCACTTCCCCCCTGTTCTCTCCCTCTCTCATTCTCTCTCTCTTTCTCTCTCTCTCTCTTTCTTTCTCATTTATACTTCTCTCCCTCCATCGTCCTCTGAGTTTGTCTTTATAGTCTTCTCTCGTTTCCTCCATCTCTTGCTTCTGGCTTCAATAAAACTTACAGCTGTCTTCTTGGCTCCTCTCTCTCTGACTCTCTCTCTCTCTCTCTCTCTCTCTCTCTCTCTCTCTCTCTCTCTCTCCCTCTCTCTTGCGCGCTCCCTCCGTCGGTGGGAATTGATGCCTGGGCTTTGATGAAGTGTCTTAATTCAGCAGGGTGAGCCAGTAATAAACACACAATCATGTCCCTTTCTATCACCCGCTCTCATGTGGCTCGCCAACTTGGGAACAGTTTGTACTCTGAAGTGTGTGCATGCATGGGGATGGGGACAAAAGTGAAAGCGAACAGGAGATACTGTTGCTACTTCTTGTCCAAGAGAAAAGAGGCAGACAGACAGACATACCGTAGAAAATAGCGATGTCTATCTAATTGGGCAACACGTCAACCACATGATGCGGGATACGACTAAATGAAAAATGAAATTAAGATAAAACAAAGCGAAATATGTTTATCTGTAACTACGTGTCTAATCCAGTCATGCAAGGAAAGTTGAGAGACAAGAATAAGGAAAGGAGAGGAATAATGAAGAAACATGAAAAATGTGGAAGAGTTGTGAGTGCGTAAAGCAACTGAGATGCAGGACAGGAACCATAGGCACAGAACTACATTACATCGCATTCCTCCTCAATAGAGTCTAATTACTGTATGTGTAACCCTGGCCTTGGGGAGTGACATTGAAGGATCCTCTCTGTGTCCCTGTATACTTAAGACTTCATACAGCATCCTATTTTTGGATCTTCAATGTAGATTGGAGGTGTTATAGATGCAGAGTGTTTCATTTACATTAAACTACAGGCAAGGACATTTCAGATAAACACTTGACAGGCTTCAAACACACACACACGCGCGCGCGTGTGCCCGCACACGCACACACACGCACGCACGCACACACACACACTCACACAGGCGTCCCTAGAGCATTCTGGTAGGCTAGTGTTGTAACCTAGATGGGAGCCAGTGACAAAGCTGCCTCATGTCTAAGGAATTGGGGAATTTTCATGTCCTTCAAGCAACAGGAAAGTGGAGCAAGGACAAGAGACCTGCTTTCTTCAGACACACACATGCACATGCACATGCACATGCACACACACACACACACACACACACACACACACACACACACACACACACACACACACACACACACACACACACACACACACACACACACACACACACACACACACACAGACGCACCAATGCACGCACATACACATACACATGCACGCACACACACATACCTACACACACAGGCATGGACAATGGCATTTCCCTTCTTTACATTTTTGTCCTTCCTTACCTTATTCGCATGTAAGAATGCAGTCACACACACACTCAGACAAACACACTCCCACACACACACACACACACACACACACTGGGCGCGGTTGCATGCACATTAATAATCCGATTCAAATCGCATTTCTACATTACCCCAATTAAAGAAATGGCATGTAGGCTAACTAAAATAATTTGATTGGAATCAGATTTTAAGAAATCCGATTAGACTATGTGGATTATCTGATTTCGGTCCGATCATCCAAATCATCCAATTCGATTACTTCAGTTAATTTAGCATGTAGACCAGACCAGACCGGAATATTCCACATTCTGTTTGTAATCGGAGTAATGCTTAATCCAATTATTAATGTGCATGTAACCACACACACTGACTGAATTTAAGTTCTAAATATGGGCTGTCGGACTGATTCATGGAGCACCGTGTGTGCTCTGGACTTTTGTTATTTTTTGGTATTATTGTGGTTGTTATTATTTACAAATACAGCCTTTGTATAGCATAATAACATATAATATTAGGGAATGACTCCACTTCAGCATAATAACATATAATATTAGGGAATGACTCCACTTCAATCATGAATATCGCAGATGCATGATTCTCTGTTGAACAATCGATCTCTTCTACTATACCCACTGTCTTCAACAAAATTATACGTGTTTTGTATGCTGCCTTTGATTCAGTCCATCCACTAGATAACTCCAGGACTCGCTGACAAGCTGTGGTCATCATGCCAGTAGCAGGGCTTGGCGCCAACTTTTTTGCTTACCGGCCACTGTGCTAGTGGTTGTCCCCAGTCACAAGCCATTTAGACTTTATCCTAGCCAGATTTGTGTGGTTTCAGTTTATTTTTCTTAACAATATTCTTGCGTTTACATTTCAAATTAAGACAATCGATACATCTACTGTGATGCGTCACACCAAATATACCATACCATATATACATAGTGAAATAATAGATTCTAAAAAGTACAAAAAGAAAGCATCCGCACACATCAGGTCTTTTTTGTGCAAAGCTTTACCTGACCTCCTAGACCTTAATCAGGAAGTTCTTTTTGTACAGAAACTTCAACTTGGACTCTTTTTGGACTCGGTCTTGTCTCGGACTCTAAACTCTTTGAACTCTGACTTCAAGGATTCAAGGATTCAAGGATTCAAGGATTCAAGGATTCAAGGATATTTATTTGTCATGTACATAGAGACACTTTCGTGTCACTTGTAATGAAATGCATGGCCAGTGCAAAACAAGTGTGCAGAAGAAGGGTGAAGAAGAAATAAAATAAAAATAAAAATGAAAGGTGTGTGTGTGTGTGTGTTCAATCAAAGTAATTAGGAGGAATTCAGTAAGCAAATGGCATGAGGAAAAAAGCTCTTTCTCAGTCTCTCAGTTCTAGCTCTGTGACAGCACAGTCGCCTTCCAGATCTCAGTTTTTTAAATAGTCCATATCCTTGTCTCGGATTTGAATAGTCTGGTCTTGGACTGGTCTTGGACTCTACAAGAGTGGACTCGACTATATCCTTATCTTTACGTAGTATACTGTTCTTACTGTCTTTACTTTAGTCTCCCTCCTCTTCTCCATTCCTATTCTTTGCCTCTCTATTCCTTAACTAATTACATCGAACAACAACCTCTAAACTATAAATTATAATCATCTTCAGAAATGTTATTGGACTAAAAAAATATTGTATTGTGTTAGGGAACCCTAATTGAGTAGATTCCTCCCCCCACATTCGCATCACAAATTACACTTACCGCAGTTGTTTTAAATATCAATTTTACTGCAAAGGTGGGACGAAGTGTTCTGTTTGTTGAATGTGAGCCTACCCCTGAATTAATGTTAACTTTCACTAAACCACTGGTAATGTAAAGCCCTCGGCACGCTTGCTGCGAGCTGCAAATTACGTGAGTCAGCGTGAGCAACCGACTGCACATGCTTGCTTTAAAAGCAGTAGACCAACCAACATGCAAAATACTGGCAGTGTCATCCAGGGGCCAGAGAGCACAGCATTGCGATGAGGAAATTGGGAACACAGACTGTAAACAAAACAAAATAAGGACTCCCCGGGCAAGGAGACGATACTGCTACTTCTGTATTTGCACACTCCTTTGTCAAAGTGCAAAGGGGAAGTATGATCGTAAATAGAATGTTTGTAATTTCGGAAAAGCTCGAGACGGTCTTGAAAAGTTGTCTTCATCGTCGTTTTCCGCAGAAGCGCTCTTATGGAACTGTGCATTCTTTCTAGCGATCGCCCCCAGTGAGTTTGAAGATATTGCACCTAACCGCAGAAATACACCAGCTGCGATCTGAGCGAGGCGAGCGACGGAAGTAATTGACTTTGTATTGAGTCGCGCGACAAAATCGATTTGCGAGACGAGCGCGACAGTTTGAAGTTGAAATCTTTTCAACTTTCTATGACGCGGTTCGGCAACAAGCCGCGACAGCCAATGACTGTATAGAGGTCAGTGACCACAGCCAATGGGAATGCTTGAATGCTTTGCCTTCTGCCTGTACGGACATACTCTAGTCTCTTCAATCGCTCGTATCGCTTGCTGCTGCACTCTGTCACTTGAATCTGGTCTATTCGCGCGGTAACGCACTTGTTTGTATCCAACGCGCGTAAAATTGACATGAATTGCGCAAGATAACGCGTTCATGAACGCATCGTGCACGCGCTCGCGTATCCTACAGCAAGCATACCGCCAGCCTAATGCAGAGCCCCCGTGGTCCCCGGACCCCACTTTGAGAACTACCGCTCTAAACAATTGCTCTAAACTGCATCCCCACTCCTGCCTGGATTAGTTTGCATTGTGGAGTGTCACACTAGCTTTCCCCTTGATTATTTTGTTATGCAGACCTTGCAGTGTTGCTATAGGGCAACAAATACAAATTCATCAGGCTACGCCAAATAGAGCGCAGGTTCACAGAGTTCACTATTAACTCGGGGAGAATTTAACAATTTGCTGTGTGTGTGTGTTTTGTTGTGTTTTGGTTGCTTTGTTGTCTCTCTGTGTGTGTGTGTGTGTATGTGTGTGTGTGTGTGTGTGTGTGTGTGTGTGTGTGTGTGTGTGTGTGTGTGCGTGTGCGTGTGCGTGTGCGTGTGCGTGTGTGTGTGTGTGTGTGTGTGTGTGTGTGTGTGTGTGTGTGTTGGGAGTGTGCATGCTTATTTCTGCATATTCCTGTGTGTGTGAGTGCGCGCGTGCGTGCGTGCGTGTGCATTTCTCTTTCAGTTGATATGCATGCATATGATTCAGCCATGTGCCCTCTGCATGCGAACCAATTTACCCAAGCGGGGCAGCGGACTGAGGCGGTACACCCGAAGCCGATCTATCTCCGCCTGCGCTACTTTAATTAACCTGGCATAATTAAGAGCACTGAAGAAGCCTTTTTATAGCTGGGAGATAGCAATGCTGCAGGATGAACTTTTGTTTTCTCTCATGGCGGGTGGGGATGGAGGTGGACAAGAGACCCAGACTGCCAGGGGTGATGCCATTTGTATGGGCAGACCATAGTCCTCTCAGATAGGGTCAGAAGGTCAGGCTTTCAAGCTGACATATTGGCTGGAGGAAAATGGAAATGGGCTAACTTCAGTTTTCATTGGTTAGTGTGTGTCAGTTAAAAGTATATCTTTGTCAAGGCAGAATGTTCCAGCGTTGTCTGAAATGAACATCCCATCTGCGACTTCACTTTTTGGCCCGGAGGGTGAGGCAAAATGAGTGTATTGAGAGATAAGTAATGTGTGAAGTGATTAGGCTTGAACTCGACCTCACTCTTATAGCTTTCCATCTTGGTCAGAGAAGATCTTGACCTAAGTGACCTTGCTGAGTAGGGGCCTGGGGCCCCTAGACTACAGTTTGCTGTACATCCCCCTCCTTCCCCCAGAGGGAAAATTTTGTAACAAATTTACATGGACAGTGTCACAACTATGACCTCGGAATTAAGGATATTATGCCTGCCAACTAAAGAGTACTAACAAGATTTAGAAATGTGTATTTTTTAATAGGCCTAGTACTGTATATCTGCAATTCTGCAATTTTTGACTTGATGGGGCCCTAGGCTTCAGCCATATCTAGCTGGTGCCTTAAGGGGTCTTACACACCAGGGCAATAAAGCGTCGCGGAACGGCCACGTTTTTTACCGGCGTCGGTGAAAATACATTGAAACATATTTGACCTTACACACCAACCGGCGGTAGTCGAGCGTCAGCGGCGCGGTAGTCGAGCGTCAGCGGCGCGGGAGCCGGCTCCGCGCCGCATTTGGAAAATAGAACTCGAGCGTATTTTTCACGCCGGCGACCGGCGGTGTCTCATTCAAATGAATGGCAGAGTAGCATGCTAGCTTTGACTGTGGGGAGGGTTTTGAACAGGACTGGCCGCGCACGCCGACGCTGTCAGTGTGAAAGGCAGAGAAAAACACACCGGCCGAAACTAAGCAGAAAGACCGTTCTGTTCCGCCTTGGTATGTTTTGGCCCTAATGAGTCATTGCTCCTGAAGTATTCCTTCTGGAGACTGCACACAAGGTAACTACAGTAATTGTGCCTCTGATGGCCCCTGGCAAGGTTTCTCACAAGGTAAGTCACAAGGTAACTAGTTGTGGGCAGTCATAGCTCAATTGCTAGTGCGCTGGCCTTTAGACTAGAGTGTTGCAGGTTCAAATCCCATTCTCACACACACTTTCATCTATGGCTGAAGTGCCCTTGAGCAAGGCACCTAACCCCACATTACTACAGAGCCTGTAACCAAATAAATAAAGGTAATACGTAACTAAATAAATGTAATTCCTTTTGGACAAAAGCATCACACTAAGTGTAATGCAAGTGCAATGCAATGTCTCTGATATCTCCTGGTAAGGACAGCTTCAGGGGATGTGGATGTGCCGCTCATTGTTATCTTGACTGGTGTGCAGAGCTACATCACATTCTGCTATTTGCTCACCTGTCTTTGTTCTTGTCTGAGGGATTACTTTGATGTAGGAGAGTATAGGAGTGAAAGGTGAGGTTGGAAGAGGGGACTGTTCCTGCCTTCACAGATAGAAGGTACAAGTTTAAAAGCCATATTCTGTGTGTGTGTGTGTGTGTGTGTGTGTGTGTGTGTGTGTGTGTGTGTGTGTGTGTGTGTGTGTGTGTGTGTGTGTGTGTGTGTGTGTGTGTGTGCGTGTGTGTACAGTATGCGTGTGTATGAGACATTTAAGTGTGTTTGTGTGCCTGTTTTTTTTTACATTGAGGGTCCAATACGATTTAATTTGCCTCAGTTATCCAAACGATCACGTCCTAGCTGTCTGACAGACAGACATACATACTGACAGGCAGACAGACAGACAGACAGACAGACATGCCTTTTTAGCACTCATTACTTTTTAAAAACCTTCTTTGCTTTTTCTTTCTCACCTCTCTTCACACACGCACGCATGCACGTGTTCGCACGCACAGGCACAGGCGCACGCGCACGCGCACACACACACACACACACACACACACACACACACACACACACACACACACACACACACACACACACAGACACAGAGAGAGAGAGAGAGAGAGAGAGAGAGAGAGAGAGAGAGAGAGAGAGAGAGAGAGAGAGAGAGAGAGAGAGAGAGAGAGAGAGAGAGAGAGAGAGAGTTCTGTTGTGCCTTCCCCATCCCTCAGGCTGTTACATCAGCACATACTCATCTCTGCCAAAGTCATACCTGCCGACCATTACGCATTTTGTGTAGCAGATACGGATTTTGACATCAAACTACGGCGCTGTCACTTCAAAATACGGGAAAAACCAATAGCAAAGTGTGTTCATGGGCCCTTATAAATTGCTCTGTAGACTTGCAACCAGACAGAGCCGTAGACATGGCTCTGCTTGCAATTGTCTCGCGCTGGCCTTTCCATTGGCCAGCAACGTGTGGGGGGGAATATTGACCAATCAGAGCGCTAGTTTGGATGTCTTCATTTGTTGTGCTGCGCTCCTCTCGAGTCGAGGCATCAGCTGCCGATAGAAAGTTTGCTTCGAAATCACACAAGCAGAGAGACTGGTTAATGTACTCCTATAATCTCTGAAACAAGTGTCCTCCTATTGTCATCATGTATTATCCATCTTGGTACTGTCGCTGTAGTTTTACAAGTGAGCACCGTCAAAATCACCGTTTCAAAGGTAAATGGACTTTGAGAAAGGTAGCCTGTATGGCAATAGTGAATTGCGTCCAGTTGCTAAATCCGTAAACTTATGATAAATAAAGGCCGAGGTCTGTCGTAATGATTCACCCAATGTTTTGCCGTATTTTGACGGCAATATGTTGTTGCTTGTTTTGATATTGGACCGAAACGAGATTACTTCCGAATGACAAAATGTGTCGATGACCGCGCTATAAATTAGCAGATTAGCAGCAAACTAAATTCGGTTTCCCTTTGCGCCGGATCATTTTTACTCGGGAAAATAAAGCGATAGTTCTAACGGTTGTGCTCGGAGTAGGTCTACATCCCTAACCTACCATGACACCGTGTAGGAATACTGTTCCCCCCTGAGTCATGGCCATTTCTGTGAACAGGTGTAACAGGTCGTGCGTCATACCAAATATACATCACTCCACTATCCGTATAGTAATCACGTATGGCAATCTATTAATAAAATCAATTCTCCTATCATCATATATGTGCCGAACAGTGAACAATAGCCAACTCATGACGGCAGATGAGGGTAGATAGGCCTACTATTATGCAGAGAAGTGAAAAAAAGAAGCGATGCCCCTCAAAAGTTACCGTACAAGAGCATTGGCCATTAGCCCCCGTCCCTCAGTAGACGCATTTTGTACTGAATGAATGCTGAAAGTGTGATTTTGATGTTAGCCCCCTAGGTAATAATATTAACCTGATATTACCCTTAGATAACACTTGTCTTTATCTTTTTCTCTACTGCTGATGCTTCTTCACAGTAGGTGCCAACATCACCATTTATTCATATTGGAATAGAAGAATCATTACAATTCAACTTTTTGTTCATAAAAATCACTGAAATGCCTCTGTAGTTTATAATCAAATTATACATTTTCCTACATGTACCTTCTACAGCCAAAAAAATAATCAGCAAATGCAGCCTTCAATTTCATACTCAATTCCAGCTCCTTAAGTGACCAAATGCTCTGTTTGGCTGGTACATAGGATAACTTAATAGCCACTTAGGGCTACTAGCCAGACTGGTGGTATGTTTGACTAGTAAGATTAGCCATATTGGCTGGTGATCAATAAAGTTAATTTAGAGGCCTGAATTCCAGCACACTATATCATAGCATTTTATTGGTGTTATGGTGTGAAACAAAAAAAAACATCTTTCATGAAAGTTTAATAAATTATGGTAGTTCAAAGTACTGTGAAGAGCAAGATAAACTATTTGCCAGATACACGGGATGTTAGGCTAAAATGCATTAAAATGCAGGAAATTGCATCTAAGAAAAGCATTTTTTTCTGGGGAAGGACCCCCCTGCCTGAATGAAGTGTCTCATATCTTCCCTGTTGACATTTGGCAACCCTAGGTGTAGGGCAGACTATGCAAAACAAAGTAGCCTCTCAGATGGGCCCGCCGGCGACCCCGTTGCTTTGCCATGCCAAGTTGTTGCGCCGTGAATTGCCGCGCCGCGATAAGTTGCTACTCAAATTTTTTTTTAAAGGTTGGCAGGTATGCAAAATGCAGACAGACTTATAATGCCCTCAATGGACATCCTTCAGGGACACCTGAAAGACTTTTTCTTTTTTTTCTTTTTTTAACTTTTTCATTTGTAAGTTTTTTCTGCCATACTCATCTTGAGCAAAAAAAAAAAACGATGGAGGGAAAGTGATGAAGTGGGAGGCAGAAAGTCGAGGGAGGAGTCAGCCATGACTTTGTACAATTCTCTGCATCCTTCAGCAGGCCTGTCCCCCTACACCTTGTGCGAAAGCCACAGGCATCTTTTTTATTTCGCCATCATGTTGCCGGATAAAATATTAATGAGTCTTGGTGCTCTGAACCCTGTCTGCCCACCCCTCCCCCCAGAAAATCATTTCCCAGTGGTATCGTCATATTTCAACATGGTCAGGTTGGCCTGACAAAGTTTGGACCCCCAACCACCCCACACCCCTTTGTAACCTCACTTGAAGAAAGTTTTACTTTATTAGGTCAATGCAGGTCAATGTGTTGTTTCTTCAACGGAAAAAACAGACTTGTGCTAGTAAACCTCCATAGTAAAATAAACACAGCGCCTAGTTTTAGTGTGGCCCCTGACATTACGAGCAACACCCTCTTGCCAATATCATCAGGAACGTCGCCTTGCATTTTAATCTCATTCTCCCTTCACAAAGCTACTTTTTTTTATTCTTTTTTTGGCTGATGGCTCCGAGCGTTGTGAGCCGAAACGGCCCGCCATCTGTCTTGGCTGGCCTCGCCTGGCCTGATGATGAGATGAGACTTGAAATGGGGGCCACTTCACCCAGGTAGCCTGCGCTGTGCCACGCTGCGCTTTTCGTCAAGCCAGTCGCTTCAGGCGTGGACGCTCATCAAGCGACAAGGGCCCTTCATTTAGTGCACTGACCTGGATCAGCTCCTCTGACTTAAGGAGAAAACACTATGTATGAGCTCTTTTATTTCTTTCTTTCTGTCTGATTTTTTTTTCAACTTTCTTTCTGGATTGTGAATTGAAAAATAATTCAGACTTTAATAATGTAGCGGTCGACATGATGAGGAATAAGAAACATGATGAATAAGAGACTTGTTTAATTTTGCAATCCATCCAATTGCTTCGTGTCGTGGACCCTCGTCAATTGACAGAGAGCCCCTCATTTAGTTCACTGACCTGGGTCAGCTCCTATGACCACCCAGATACCTAACTTCTATTTCTTTCTTTCTTTCTCTTTTTCTTTCTTTCTTTCTTTCTTACTTTCTGACTATTTTTCAGCTGGATTGTGTATTGAAAAATAATTCATTTCATTCTGGTATTGTATCAGTATCAGGTATTGACCAATATGATGAATACAAAACTGATTCATTAGTAAGTTGTAGTAGAGTTAGTACTTTCTCTTATTTTCTCTTTCAGCACTCCCTCCCTACTGTGATATCTCTCTGGGTTGTATGTAATATATGTATGTATGTATGTATGTATGTATGTATGTATGTATGTATGTTTGCCTGTACATAGGCCTGTGTCTTTTGTTTTGTCAGCTGTGCAATAGTCTTGTGATGTGATGTTATTGTGTAGGCCTATGTTTTTCTGTTTTCTGTATTCTGTTTCGTCTTAACGAGTGTTGCTCAGGGATGCAAACTGAATTTCAGTGCAAACTGACAATAAAGTATCATCGTATCGTATATCGTATCGTATCTCTCCCTCCCTCTCTCTCTCCCTCCCTCTCTCTCTCTCTCTCTCTCTCTCTCTCTCTCTCTCTCTCTCTCTGCACCACTCCATCATTTGCCCAAGCGCTACTCTGAGAATGGGGTAATCGATAGCTCGCCTGTGCTGACCAACAAGGGCACCGCGGCTTTATGGAGTCGGCAGCTCTGCCTCTGGCTCTCTGCCTTGGTACGGAGGATCACAGCAGTGGGTCAGGCTCCTGTCTCTCTGGTCCCTGTCAGCAGACAGCAGACTACACAGACTATAAAAGCACACTGTGAATCATTCATGCTCACTATCCTCAGACACACTCACTCAACAAAGGGCTGCCATATTGTATTGGCCTTTCTTGCTGGCTTCAGGCTTGTGTGAAATCCTGAACTGAATTGCAACCAGCGCCCGAATCTCAAACATGGAGCTTGGCATGGAGACTAATGACTGGGACATGCTTGCTACATCATACACATGCGTGGGCACACGACTCGAGCGCGTTGCCACACATATTTTATGTCAATATGGAGCGGGGGAGAACACCTCCCACAAACACCTGCCACGCGTGCCTCTGGTGTAATATTGACAAAACCGCGAGGGCTGATCTTCTGAACTTCCATGATAAGGCTGATGGTCAAATAATGGTGGAAAACATTGACGAGAGCCCCGTTAGCTGCCCCCTAGATGATACCTCCTGTATCGTGCAAAGTGCTCCGGGCATTCTGAACCAAGTATATGCACTTGGTTGCATGCTGCAAACCAAAACTCCACAGTTGTAGTAGAACAAAGTCAGTTTGCTTAGAGCGTTCTGTCGTGACTTTGACAATGAACGAGAAACTTAACAGATGAAATAGTGACATTAGAGGGTGAAATGAAATGAGAGTGGTGAAGTCAGTTTGCTATTACATACTCATCATGTTGAGCCTCATAATACTCAGCGTTCTGCCAGTGGAACACTCTTATAGTCACTGGAAAACTTTACTACTTATAGTAGGGTGAAGAAAAAAGGAGTCGCACACAGGCGCTTGATGCTGTTCAGTGAAACTGTATTAAAAAGCTGATAAATAAAATAGAAGCCAAAACAAAAAGTGGGATGCAAACGTATCGGGTCTAGCCCGTCATCAGTGTTCCCAAAATCCCTAATTATGTTAGGCCACTACACTACTACGACATTAAGCAGAGAATAAAATAATACAACACGACTTGGTCACTACCATTTTGTTAACCGTAAATATATAACAAGGACTATGTCTTACCCTCCAGCCTGATCTCCAAAAATTCTGTGCTCCTGGACACGGATGTTAAGGACACGAAATCCGTGTCCAGGAGCACGGATTTTGCCAAAATTCCGTGCCCCTGGACACGGAATTGTTTTCCGTACTCCTGGACACAGAATTGTTTTCCGTGATGGGCACACGGAAGTGCTTTTTATAGGCTATTACCACAGCACTGTGTAACTCTATCATTAGAAAATACATACCAAATGCTAATCCTAAACAAAATAATGCTATAGCAATTTAAGTTGTGCCCTGACAAAAACATTCCCTAACCTTAACCTGTCATTAAAGACATATTTTTGAGAAATACCTTTTCCAGTAGGTTGCTAGGCTATCAAATTCATATAATAGCTGTGCCCAGACCAAAACAATCCCTAACCCTAACCTGTCAGTAGGAAATGTTTTTGTTTAGAAAAAATATTTGAAATTAGAAAAATCCTGAGAAAACACAAGACTGTGGAAACATAGAGCTGTGGTAGTAGCCTATAGAGAGAGCACTTCTCTGTGTACATCACGGAAAACAATTCCGTGTCCAGGAGCACAGAAAACAATTCCGTGTCCAGGAGCACGGAATTTTGGCAAAATCCGTGCTCCTGTACACAGATTTTGTGCCCTTAAAATCCGTGTCCAGGAGCACAGAATTTTTGGAGATCATGTTGCAGCCACCCTCAAGTGGTCGTTTCAGAGTTCCCCTCTTTAACCGCAACAGAGGTGCATTTCTGGAAAGCGTAGTTGCTAACTATGTTAGCTACTTTGTAGTTGCAATGCAATTTCACATTGGCATCTACCAAAGTTGCTAACTGCTAACAACTACGCTTTCCAGAAATGCACCCCTGACTTGAACATTCCTTCCATACATTACCCAATTCTTCTGTTGAATCAGTCTGAAGACTGTATGTATAATGTTATCACTCCACAATGGTAATGTCGTCAGGTTATGTGGAATGTATGTAATGTGTGTACGTATGTATGCATGTAGTGTGTTTATACGTCTGTTTTGTCAATTAGTGCTTATGCATGTCTTGCTTATTATCCAATTTGCCTTGTTACCTTCCTATTATTTAATGTTGCTTCTATTACCTTGTGTTTGACAATGTTGTCAGTGTTGCAACTGTACACTGCACCTTGAGGCACCTTTTGTTTACTTTTTTTTTTACTACTTTTTAATGCATTGTCCTCTTCTTTACTCTTTGAAGGACTATGCTATCAGTGTTGCAACTGTACACTGTGCCTTACCCTGTTCTTGTTTAAATTGCTCCTTGTAAGTCGCTTTGAACAAAGGCGTCTGCTAAATACTAATGTAATGTAATGTAATGTGGAGCATGGCACATGTGCAATAGTCTTTTGATGTTATTTGTATGTCCTATCATAAACGAGTCTTGCTCAGGTATGCAAAATGAATTTCAGTGCAATCTGACAATAAAGTAGTATCGTATTGTATGGCTAACAGATTAAGCATTTTATCGGCAGTTACTCATAGTTTCATGTCATTCATTAACATATCAGTGAAGGTCATAGACGCGCCAGTGGAGATACCTGTTAAGTGGATATTTGCAAATGTCCATCTCCTATCAGAGCCTGCTCACGTTACGCCTCTTTGACAGGCACATTGATCATCACCATGGTTACGCCTCGTTGACAGGCATATTGATTGTCGCCATTGTTTCGCAGCCTTCTCCCCCCTGCGCCTCAGCCACGCCACACACCCCTTGAGTGATTTCTGTTTCTGTGCCTGTCGGCTGGTGTGTCCCCATGGGGGCCGGCGGAATGGATCGAGCCATCACCACAGCTGTGGCAGAGAGAGGTGGTGAGGGGTGGGGTGAGGAGAGAGAGAGAAAGAGAGAGAGAGAGAGATAGAGGCAGAGGCAGAGGAAGAGAGAGAGTTGAATATACGTAGAGTTGCACAGAGAAAGAGAGAGTGAGAGAGAGAGAGAGAGAGAGAGAGAGAGAGAGAAAGAGAAAGAGTTTCAGGGAGACAGAGATGTATATGAGTGTGGTGAAGGGATCCATCATGACAGGACAGTGCGAGGTGGGGGAGTTGAGGCTATGCATGGCTGCCTCTCTTCCTCATGGCAACCCCATTGCTTTCATTAGGGGGCCGAGGGCGCGATCAGTGGACACTGATGTATGGTGGCAATTTGGTCCCTCATGAGGGAGCGCTGGTCAACACCTCCTAGCCCATATTTAGTTGGAGAGGGGGGTGGAGGGACCAATATCAGGTTGGAGGTGAATGGTGGACAAGTGCAGCATGACACTCTACAACACTTTGGCTGGTTCTTCTCACTGTTTAAATGTGGTAAATGTGCTATGTGAATTAAACTTACTTACTTACACGGATAGAGATGGCTGGAAGAAAGTTGAAGGTGGCTGGGTTGGTAGTGTTCTTGTCTATATTAAGTTGGAAGGGGATGGAGGGGTCTGGAGGGACCAAGTACACCATCTACACAGTAAATGTTGCGGTGTTAATTCAACACTTAGATAGTTCATTTAAGTCCAAATGATGTCAAATCAACTCTCTAAGTGTTAAATAAGCACTGCAGAATTTACTGTGTACCCACCTGAAGATGGAGAGGAGATGGCTGGGCTGTATGGAGGGGCTGCCAGGACCAGAGCATGTGTCCATACCAAGTTGGAAAGGGACTTGTGGGTGCAATTGCCCGTGGCGGCACCCGGGAGGGGGTGGCACAATGGCAAAACCCCGCCCCCAGAGTACAATATGAAAAGTTCATAAACATCGCACACTCGCTACAAAAAAAAGAGAGAAAAAGAACAGTATCCAGTGTGTGGTATTTATGAACTTTTCATATTGATCACCTTTTCCTGCCTTACACCTGCACCTGGACAGCTGAAGGGTTGTGCACAAGGACATTCTTGCACTTAGAGTAGAGTACACTTAAGTAGAGTGTACTTTACTGTCCCCAGGGTGAAATTTGTCTTGGGCTTCAAACCATCACTGCATTACACATGGTACTCAAATACCCAGCATACAACATAACATAAAAAACATAGAAAATGTAAAAACATAAAACTAGTGTGCACTGCATGTGCATGGTATGTCTATCATTAAGCAGTATTCTGGCAGTCAGGACAAAGGAGTTCTTATATTTGTTCAGTCTGCAGTGTCCAGAAATGTCTACCTGAGGGTAGCAGGGTGAATTCATGAAGCAGACTGTGTGTGGGGTCCTCTAAATCTTCAGTGCCTCCCTGAGCACTGACCTTTTGTAGAGGGATTGCATATATAGGCCTACCTGATATTGGTGACCAACAATCTTCAGTACAATTTTAGCCAGACGCCCCAACTTGGATTATAACTGAACTGTCAGATTTGCACACCATACTGTATCACACCTTCTAAGAAAAAAAACCCAGAAGCCATTCAGACCGTACAGCCTTAGGCCGGGCATACACTGTGCAATATTTTCACTCGTGGGTCTTAAGCTTCTGCTCACACTGCACGATGGAATTTCACTGTTTAAAAGTTCACAACTCACGTCCTCACACTACACGAGCCGACAGTCGGATGCGAGCGAAATACTTCCACCGTACGACGCGACAGGCATGTTTCCCCGGTCTGCAGAGGAGGGAACATGCGCACCTGAGGTGGAGATGAGGTCGCGCTCAACAGCGAATCGCAAGGCCCTATTAATTTGTGCATGTGAAGTGTCAAATCGGGTCGTAGCACTGCTTTAACTGTGCGATTTACGCACGAGCCACGACCAGGATTTCAAACAGTTTTGATTTTCTTGCGACCCTGCGATTGCACGATCGTGAGGTGAAATCGCTTGTCGTTACCCCATGTACACTGCACGATGCGAGACTCACGATTGACCTGCGATTGAGCAAGAAATCGGTCCGACTCCTAAAAGTCGTGCGAGTGCAAAATCGGGGCAAAAGTCGCACAGTGTAAGCCCAGCCTTAGTCGTCTTAAAAAGTACATCCTTTGTTGGAGCTTGGTAAAGAGGCTTTCTATATGGACTTGCCATCAGTGTTAATTTTGTCGACAAGACTAAGACTAAATATGGTCGACTAACCCTTTGAGAGTTTAATCGACTAAATTCTGACTAACAAAAATGATTTGTGAAAGACTAAAACGAGACTAAAATGTTGAGGACTTTTAGTCGACTAAATAATGACTAAACAAAAATGATTTGTGAAAGACTAAAAGCGACTAAGACTAAGAACTAACTTTTAGTCGACTAAATTCTGACTAACAAAAATGATTTGTGAAAGACTAAAAACGATTAAGACGTAGACTTTTTTGGGGGCTCAGACATAAATTGGTACAACCACAACTAAAGCCTATAAATTAATTGGTAATTGGTAATCAACCTTTAAAGGGACACTATGGGATTAAAAAATTAATCATAATTACAGCTGAATCCATCCACTGACACTTATTTGAGTCATTAAATGAATGCTCTGGACCACTTTCGCACCCCACTGTCAGAAAATCCTGAATGTAACTTTTAGCAGACTGACCCTAAGGAATATTGGGGGAGAAGCTTCTCAAACAAAACAAAAAATCCCTTTATGAATACATAGCACCAGCGACATATTCACATTTGTATGCACTATTGACTGCTGGCACAGTGGGATTAAAAACATTCTCACCGAAAGCTTAGCTAGGTTAGATTTAGAGACAGGCATGACATTGGCATATAATTCTACATAGTGTCCTTTTAAGACACAGTGTTATACATTTGCTATTACTAGAATGGCAATAACCAAGTCCTAGTGCATTACTAAAGGCCATGTGTTTTATTGTATTGTGACTTAAACTAAAGACTAAAATGTTTAGACTAAAACTAGACAAAAATGTTGAGGACTTTTAGTCGACTAAATAATGACTAAACAAAAATTATTTGTGAAAGACTAAAACTACACAAAAATGTTGAGGACTTTGAGTCGACTAAATAATAACTAAACAAAAATGACTTTTGAAAGACTAAAAGTGACTAAGACTATGAATGGACTTTGACACAAGACTAAGACTAAGACTAAATAGAAAAATGGATGACAAAATTAACACTGCTTGCCATGCAACTGTCCCTGAAGACAACAAGATATTGAAGAGACCTGACACATGAGAGTGTTATGGATGTGTACTGGACTCATTGTAGGACTGTCACTGATGTTTTTAGTGCTCCAGTGAAGCCATCATACACTGTATCTTACTACTCGACCATTCTTATTTGTCATCACATGACCCAAGGCTCGTGCCTGTCTTGCATACAGAAGTAAAGCCTGGATCTACATCGATTAAATTGTCAACAACTGTGCCAAATATGTACAGTATTCATCCAATATTCATTCAAATATTCATTCATATATTCATGCTGGAGTTCAGTTACAAAGATCATGTGCATGTAAAACTGTGCAATGTATTGTATTTCCACTATGCCCGCAACTGGAATTTCACCACAGATTGAAAACCTATCACTAAAAATTCACCAGCAGCAACTCATTCAGTACATATCAAGAGGTACGTACATAACTAGCCTAACTTCTGCCTGTAGCATCACACCATGCTATCAGAGATTCTGTAAGTATATAGAGATATGCCAACATAATAGGTTTCTATGGGCACCTAACGTGACCAGGTTCCGGTCTGCCTAAAGGGGCGTGTCATAATGCTCCTATCATTGAATAGAACAGTCCTTAGGTCTGCCTAGGTCTGCCTAAAGGGGGATTCCCCCCCTCCCCCTTGCAATAATAGAACCCGGAAACAATGGGCCAATGGAACCTCTCTCTCTCTACTCTCTCTGATGCTACTAGGTCTGCGGGAAACACTTCCTGCGTCTCAAATGGCAGACTTGTGCAAATGCACTGACGTTTAGTGCAGAGGTCTCTACTGAGGTCTTTAGTGCGTATCGATGTAAAGTTAGGACTTTTAGTGCACTGAGTTGTCAGTTGAATGCCCAAAACACTGAAACATAGTGCTCCAAGTGTACAAGTGCACCATTTGAGACACAGAAACTATACACAGGAACCAGTTGCATGCCTTCTTTACAAAAGTCATACAGTCAGCTTTATTGTCAAAACCATATGTGCAGTTTACCTGAGCCCAAAGGTACAACAAACATCACATAGATATGGCAATATGCGCAAGCCTGGCAATCCAATTAGAATTCTGCAATGAACATACGTAGCAACAACGCAAGATCCATGACTTACGCGAAATATCCCAAAGCACTTATATATCTCTCACTCCCATACAGTAAGGTCGGAACATGCTTGTTCTATGACTTAAATCAGGCAACCTCAGACGTCAAAAATTGCAGTCTGGTCAAAGGTAGTCAGATATTGACTACTTGTTGTGAGACTGTGTAGCAACACCGAGTGCACATTCTTGCAATAGAGCTATCAGATCACTACGCACGATACTGAAGGTACCACATAGGGGCAGATAGCCAACGAGGCTCTCATTAACATTTTCCACCATTGTTTGACTGTAACGCACCCTATACATGGAAGTTTGGGAAGATCACTCTTCGCAATTCTGTCAATATTGCACGATGTGCACTCATCTTTGTGTGTTGTGTGAGGTGCCCGGTCTGATGCAAAATATGCATGGCAACGTGTGCAAGTAAGAAAAGTGCACGTGCACGGTAATACTTCAGTAAGCAAGCATGTGCATGACTTGTTCATGTCATATGTAAATAAAGCTGAGCCAGTCTTGAGTATTTTACTGTTTTTATAACATCTACCGTTCTTGAAGCTGTATTCCCTGCTTGAGTTTCTGATGGTTTAGTATGAAGTTAAATAGCTCACTGCTGCGCTGATTCTGCAGTAGAGTAGCCCTGAGGCAGAGTAGGAAGTGAAAAAAAATAAGAAAACGGGAAATGAGGCCAGGTGACCCAAATACTGCCTGTTTAAAAATGCGTCATGTAGTATGCACACACATCGACACTCTGATAACAACAAGCACGCACACACACACACACACACACACAGACCTGCATGCACACACACAAACACACACTCTGCACGCAAAGGCACACACACACACACACACACACACACACACACACACACCTGTGATTGGATTGCCTGACACCTCTCGCTCTTCTCTACTGATTGCTATGTAGGTCAACGACATGCAGTACAACCTGTTCCAATCCAGGAGCGTGTGTTCTTCACAGAAGAGCTTTAAGTCTGGCATGTTAGTTTGCCAGGCAGAACCTCTTCTGTTACAGAAGGATGTGAAATTGTATCACGAATAAGTTTTTTTTTCCTTTCTTGAAAGTGCTTGAAATTCAAATCTGTCAACCTGGTACCATGCCTGCGAGTGAGGTGCAGTGAGTTAGCGATTCATTTTTTCATCTCCTCTGAAGTGTTTGGCAAGCGGAGAAGAGTAATCTTTGTCTGTAATTTGGTAATCAATGCAGAAAAACCCTCTACACTCACCTGCTTTCACCCCTCTCCATCTACACCCTCAGTCTTTTTTTCTTATTTTGTGACAGACAAATGTTCTCTCTCCACACCATCTGTTGAATGTAATATAAACCTTGTTTCATGTTCTGCAGCATCTGTTTTCCATTAGAGGTTCATTTTCATATACCGTGCCTGACTATGTTTTATGAAACCGTCGTTTCCATCTGTTTGTCTGTCCAGTGGCCTCTGACTGTGAACAATAATTTGTTTCTCTCCTGTCTAAAGTGGAAGACAGTGAAGCCCAAGGGGGCATCTGTGGTAGTGCTCATGGGCCATATTTCTCAATTTTTTTCAGACCATGGACCAATTTTTTAATGTCACGGACCACCTGTCAACAGAATTGATGCTGACATTTTAGGTACTTACTTAAAATTCCGATGCAGGGTCAGGGTGTAGTCAACATGAAGTGTACACATGGTGTGGATACAGAATTCTTTGCTCAATCATTCTCTCTCTCTCTCTCTCTCTCTCTCTCTCTCTCTCTCTCTCTCTCTCTCTCTCTCTCTCTGGATGAGTCCAAAAGCTATGGGAAACTATGGGATGTACACTTTTAATGGATGCCAACTAGCAGGGTTTGGCGATGGAATCAGAATGTTCGTAAATTTCCCTACAGATGGGAGTGAGGTTTAGGTAGGAGAGGGTAACGGATTCCAACTAGCGGAGCTTGGCGTCCGTCTCAAAGCCTCATACCGAATTGGTAGCACAGAGCTAAGAGGTCTGGACTTAAAGCTCAGTGGCATCCTGTGCCTCTCATGATGAACTGGAATGTTGACTGGTAGGTCGTGGGTTCGAGCCCAGAGTGGAGAACTAGGCAAGATGACCTCGTTTACACTTGCATGGTTTTTCCTCCGCCTTCCAGCTTCTGTTGCAATTGTGTCATTCCTCGTCACCCATGTATAGCAGTGGATGTGTACTAGAAATTACAAAAAAACAACCAACCATCCAAACAAACAAGCAATGACTTTGCCCTTAATGTAAAAAGTTGTTTTTGGCAATTTGCTGAGTCTTCTCAACTACTCTGTTTGAAGTAATCTGTTAGTGTCTCTGGAAATTGAGCTAAGCTGGAAATGAAACATTAGAGTCAATAAGTATTCCCATTAGCTCTGCTTGAAATCCACCCTTGTGGAGGTCTACAGTTCCCCTAATTCAGCCTTATTTATAAAGCCAATTATGCAGCCTTCAAATAAAAAAACCCACTGAATGTTCATTAGTTAGGGTAGAGTGAGAGGGTTTTGCGGTGGTATTTGTCTCCTAATGCATTGCAATCGTGCTGCAATCCTCTGTGCTCCACTAATATCTCTATCGGTTGAGTTATTTTATCATCTCCTGAATACATGAGGTGAGACATAGAAATGAGAACCTTCTTCACCAAGCCTTTCCACGGGGTATATTGCTATTCCTCTCACCTTTTATTACATTGTTCAGCTGCTTCACAACCCTCCCGGCTTGATTCTGTCCAATGCTGCCTTCAGAAGCAGTATGACTACAGTAAATTTGTCTTCTACACTGTAAAATGTTGGAGGTTCCTCAAAGAACTAACTTGGATCATGCGAGAACCTAAAATATCTCTGAATAACTTTGCAGTTTTAGGAAGAACCCCAAGATTCATCAGAGAACATTTTAGTAGTTTCCCCCACTGTGGCAACTTAAAGTTCCTCAAAGATGCAATTGTTTCCTGGGTTCTCTGGGAGACCTTAAATAACCCTGGGGTTCTTTGAAGACTCCCATATAAGTCTCTGAGACCTTTAGGATTCTTCATTTACCTTTTAGGGTTTCCGGAGGAAAGTTTCCTCCAGATGGCAAACTGTTACTCCTCTGGGAACTTAAGTTTTTTTGTTGTCTAACAAAAGTAGGCTATGTAGCTGCAAGTTACAATAAATCACCCTTTATGGTAGGTAAATGCCAGCTAATTTTTCTTCTTCTTTTTTTCTTCACCAGATTCTTTAATCAAATCTGTTAAGTTTCACCATTTCCTCACTTGGAAACACTGGAAATGCTCATTTATTCATATTTGCTGCCTATTTTGTTAATGTCGGCCTTGTTAAGACAAATTGCTGTGGAAAATGAATGCAAACAACAGTGTGACAGTCTTCACAATTCTTGAAGTGGTCCCATGACGTTTGAAAAGAACATGGATATGGCAACTACTACTACGGGTAGTATAACTGGTGCTTTGTTCACTCTGGACATGAATGCAGCAGACATGCCCACTGCAATATGGTGCTCCTGAAGATGTATGTGCTTGTCCACATAACATGACAGTTCATGTGTGACCATAATAGCATCTAAATGCCACCGCTCATAAACGCCATCAGCCGCTGTTCCTTAGAAGGTGTAAGGCTATTCATTACATTTTTGACAGTCCGTTAGGACAACGGATTCCATTACACTGCTCCAGGGACCTGCTACATTTCACATTAAATAAATAATAATATGCCTCTTAAAATAATATAAAGCTTTCAGTCCCTTAACAGCTTGAATCAATGTGACAGACATACAGACAGACAGACTGAAATTAAAGTGTAGCAGGGGGACACGTAGGGGGACACACACAGTCAGTGTAACAGTCCAGAACTTACACGTATGCAATCTACACAGTAATTCCATTATTTCACAGACACACTTTGAAAGGGATCATAAACAATGGTAATAATTTAATTAGCTCTGTATTTTGTTTGCATTTTGTTTGCCTTTAGGGAGTCTGAAAGGGGTGACCATAGTGGATGCGTTGGACACTCTCTACATCATGGAGATGCAAGAGGAGTTTGAGGAGGCTTCTGACTGGGTGGAGAAGAACTTGGACTTTAACTTGGTAAGAGCACAAAACCAAATGTTTTGCAAAGAGTTTCCCAGGAGTTGTTTAATTATTTTTGTCACTGTAAATGCTTGCAAACATGATAAAGGTGGAATTACCATTTTTGGCAACAACAGTTGGTGGTGTACTTACAACTTTACAAGCTTAAAAGCATGTAAAAGCAAAAGCATGTGTATGCAAAGTAATGGTTTTACGACTGAACATTTTCCCCTCTCATAATTCAAACGGTCCACTAATTAAAATTAATTAAAAGAGTGAAAAATAGGAGCAAACTCACTCAGGTATACTAAGTAGGGAAATATAGCAAGCGAGCAAAGCAGCATTCACTCTCGGAAAAGGAAACACTGACATAGGCTATATATATATATATATATATATATATATATATATATATATATATATATATACGTATATAGTTGGCAAGTTGATGGTCTCTGCTAGTTTGTGAATGGTCTAGACCAGTGGTCACCAACCTTTTTATGCCCGAGATCCCCAACCTCTGCCTAGATGGCAAGCAAGATCTACCTCTTGAAGCGTTAACAGAAATAAAAATCCAGTCAAGACTGAGTCAAGCAGAGGCTTTAAATTTAGCCTTATTTTAGCTGAATTACATTATTATCATCAGTAATTTTAGTGCTATGGGAGTCAATGTGATGGCTATGATAACTGAACATGGTCATACTGAACTGAACATACACTCTAGGCCAGTGCTTCCCAACCAGGGGTATGTGTACCACTAGGGGTACGCACGCACACTGCAGGGGGTACTTGGGAAAATGAAAAAATGTATGGAGCATAGTCACATTGGGATATAGAGCATGAGTGAGGGGGTACTCATGGTATGACAAAAAGGCTTAGGGGGTACGCAAGACAAAAAAGGTTGGGAAACACTGCTCTAGGCTGATATGGGGCTGCTGATATCTGAGTGCAGTGTTTTGCAGGTCTGTTTGCAGTCTGTGGCAGTGGGGTTAGCCCTGTGGCACCACAGGCTCAATTTTTCAGCAGTCGGATGTTCTAATTTTAAGGTGAGGGATAGTTTTGGTCTGGGCCTTGCATTTTTTTTGTCTTACAACAGAATTTGGTATCGACAGAGTGAAGGCATTTTATTAACCCATTGATGCCTGAAGCACCTGCAGAAATGGGTGCTCGAATGCCTAAGCCATTTTTGGGAAAAGGTACCGTCAGCCTATAAAAACCTAAATATCTCAGCATCTGAAACGCATAAATGGAATTAATTTCATTTAAAAGCTAAGACCCTCCTCTTTGATTAGAACATATTAATTCAGCTTTAATATACCAACATTTCTAATAAAAATCTGAAATCTCATGAGCCTGAATGTCGCGTCACACAGCTCCAGGGTCAATGTTGCGCAACGCAGCATCCAGCATCAATGAGTTAACAGCACAATATATAGCTGTGGGAACATATAACTCTGGTAACATAGAGCTGTGGCAACAGAGCTGGCTCTAGACTAGGCTCCTGTGAACGTCATATGGCTGATCTGTTGCTGAGTAGGAGATCAGGCAGACAAGCTCTTCTTCAGCTGGTAGACAAGAGTACTCTGCGGGGCCCACACACACTACACTACAGCCTGAAGCACACAAAGCCTGAGTCATCAGTCTGGTGTGTGTGTGTGTGTGTGTGTGTGTGTGTGTGTGTGTGTGTGTGTGTGTGTGTGTGTGTGTGTGTGTGTGTGTGTGTGTGTGTGTGTGTGTGTGTGTGTGTGTGTGCGCGTGTGCGTGTGTGTGCATACATGCATGTTTGTGTGTGTTCCTGTGTGTGTGTGTGTGTGCACGCCTGCATACGTGCGTGTTTGTGTGTGTTCCTGTGTGTGCGTGTGTGTGTGTGCCCATGCGCCATGCCTGTGTGTGTGTGTGGGTAGAGAGAGAGAGAGAGAGCGAGAGAGAGAGAGAGAGAGAGAGAGAGAGAGAGAGAGAGAGAGAGCGAGAGAGAGAGAGAGAGAGAGAGAGAGAGAGAGCTTGCTTTCATGATTCTGTCAACACTTTCATGGCTACAGACAGTATCAGTTCCACTTTGTCCTCTTTTGTTACCTCCATATGTGCGGCTTCAGGTACATAACCTTGTCTGTCATTCAAGCTTTGCTTTGCCTTATGTTACTTTTATTCCAACCAGCTGTGGTCTCTAAGTCATAAAACCGGGGTGACAAAAACTGCTGCACAACAGTGGAATTTTTCATAATCAAAATGTTTGATCATTTTCCTCAATATTCACTACTATCACTTCACCTGACCATCAGCCTAATGTCACAAACACACCAAAAGCGACTAGAGCGCCAGTTGCGATGGATGTAGAAAGTGAAAAAAGTGAAAGCCCATTGGGAAACTCCAACTCCCATTGTCATTGTGACACAGCACTCCACAGTACACTGCACACAACGAAATTGCATTTATGCCTCACCCGTGCAAGGGGGCAGCCCTCAGTGGCGCCCCATGGGGAGCAGTGCGGTGGGACGGTACCATGCTCAGGGTACCTCAGTCATGGAGGAGGATGGGGGAGAGCACTGGTTGATTACTCCCCCCACCAACCTGGCGGGTCGGGAGTCGAACCGGCAACCTCTGGGATGCAAGTCTGACGCCCTAACCGCTCACCCATGACTGCCCTTGTAATTGACTGTGTATGGAGGAGCTGGTGACAGAAGATGCAAAAGCGGTTTGGGAGATGGGAGATTTGAGCGACTCGAGCGACAGTTTGTAGTTGAACTTAAGCAAATACTATGCTAATGAGCTATGATCCAGTTCGGTGATTGTCAGCCGACGCAGCCAATTGGAATGATGAAATGCTTGCATTCTGCTTTTCACTGTCATTTCTCTGACGATTTTAGTGCTCGTGTCACTCTTGCCATGAAAACAGTTCAGCAACTCTCTGTAGCTTTTGTCTCTTGGTGTGTTTGTGAGGTAAAACGTTGAACGACTTACAGTAGGTAGTGTCTCATCTTCAATTTTTCGATGCGAGTGGAAATGACAAAATATTTTATCTGATGTGTCTATCGTTTACACAACCACCTCACCATCGCAAAAATCTGGAGAAGTGTGATGTGAAGGTGTATGGGACGAGAACACATTTTGGCTTTTTTGTCTATCAGACGAAGACGCAACCCAGGCCGTCTTTAAAACTACCCATTCTTGAAGGAGTATTCAGATTGTTGTGTCTTCAAGCCCAGATGGAGGGGTCGCCATGTATCAAATATTTTGTCGCTTCCCCTCGTCCTCGGTTAAATGGTCTCTTATTCTGCCGCTTCGATATGCTGGGTCAGTGGTTGTGTGTTGTTTTCTCTCCCGCCTGCAATTGGATATAGGCTACAGTATGTACAGTATTGTATATCCAGGCTGGGATATGCTACAGTAAGCTCAGTATGAATACATGGGTTTGCAGTGTTTGTAAACACGATGTTGTGAGGAGGGGCAAGACACTGGCAGCGACCAGGTGAGCTAATTTTTTGACTGACAGTGGTTTCCAACAATCAGAGGTTGAGTTGTGCGCAGCTAGTTTTGCGCAGTCTGGTTAAAACTAAAATTTAGAACCCATGTATAGGCAAAAGGAAAAAAATAGAGCGTTCTAAAGTCTTTACTCCAGGTTATTGAATAGGCCTTTGCCGTCACCCATCTGATCATCTTCCCTCTGTTTTGCTGATTTGTCTACATGTATGTACTCTCGTGTTACTGTATATTCCATTCCACTCCATTACACTTGGCTGACACTATTATCCAAAGTGACTTATTTCAGAATATTGCTTACAGTACTATAGGAATGTAGGGTTGATTCCAGCAGTCTCCACTGAGTAAATGTTACTCTACTATACATGGGTTCTTGCTGTGCACAACTCAACATCTGATTGTTAGAAACCGCTGTCTGTCAAAAAATAAGCTCACATGATTGGCTACCAGTGTCTTGCCTGTCCTCAGAACATTGTGTTCATAAACACGGTGAACTCGTGAATAGTCCCCGCCTCAGCTTCACTGGAAAAGACGCTTCCAGTGCTCTACTCTGAGAAGCCTTGAATGGCTCCAGCAGGAAGAAGGTTCCAGTAGTCTCCACAATTAGCTGCCCTTGGTGGCCTGCCTATGTGTTTGTTTTTTGTTTGTGTGTGTGTGTGTGTGTGTGTGTGTGTGTGTGTGTGTGTGTGTGTGTGTGTGTGTGTGTGTGTGTGTGTGTGTGTGTGTGTGTGTGTGTGTGTGTGTGTGTGTGTGTGTGTGTGTGTGTGTGTGTGTGTGTGTGTGCACGTGCAAGTCCACAGTGTCTTTTGAGGCCTCCATTGGGCTAGTGTTTTATCTCTGCTCTTCAGAACTCCCGAGCGTTTTCTCTTTCCTCCTCCCTCATATTCTTTCTTTCTTCTTCTTCTTCTTCTTTATTTTGTTTTTGCTGATGGCTTCCCCTTCCTCTTTATTTCTTCTTTATGTGTCTTCTTTGTGGGTGTTCCCTGTGGCTTATTCTGTCTGTGCGCCACAGGGTGTTGTCTCTTCTCATTTTGCTTCTCATTCTGTCTCTTTCCCTCGCTCTCCTTTTGCTCTGCCCCCTCAATCGATGTGTTCTATTCTCTCCCTTCGTCTGTGTTTCTCTGTCTGTCTCACTCTCTCTCTCTTTTTTGTCTCTATCTCCACGTCTTCCTTCCTCCCTCACTCTTTCCCTCCCCCTTTCCCTCGCTTCCGTCTGTCTATTTGTCTCTCTGCCCTTATATACCTCCTTCCCTTTCTCTCTGTCTTCTTCTCTCCTCCCTCTCTCTTCTCCACCCGCCGTCTCAGCTGTAGGCTGTCTGACACAAGTAAAGAGCCAACTGGCGAGTGCAGCTGGTGGTATCCTTATTTCTAAACCACTGGAGCTTATATCTCATGGATCCACCTTGAAGCACATTTTGTATGCTCAAGACAACAGCAGAAAAAGGCAGAGGGAGCGAGCGAGAGAGAGAGAGACAGACAGACAGACAGACAGACAGACAGACAGACAGACAGAGACAGACAGAGATAGATAGAGAGAGCAATGCGAGAAAAAAATCAGGGAAAAGAAATGCAATAAAGAGAAAGGGAAGGTGGGGAGCCTAAGAATAAATACATGGGAGGAAGGCAGAAAGAAAGAGAAAGAGAGAAGACTGAGAGAAGGAGGTGGTTGTAAAGGTGAAGTCAAACTTTTCTAAAATGCAGAACAAGAAAGAAAAACATGAGTCACTTGGCTCGACAGAACAGTGAGTACTGCTCTAAGAATCTACAGGGTGCTTCACACCAGATGATAAATGTATGGCAAATTATGTCTCACCACTGGAAGCCTTTTATCACAGATGAAGAAAAGAAGAGCGACAAGAAGGGGAAGGAAGTCCTCATGTACCACTTGGCTGGCTGTTCATGGTCCTCCCTAGTCTACTGATCCAAATATGCCTTCACATGAAGCAAACTAACTATCGGTAACGTTTTCTTTTTCACAGTTACCAGTGACCATATGTAATTACTGTGTAGTTTCTGGGTAACAACAGGGTAACAACAGATAAGTTTCATGGTATCCAGTGTTGGGCAAGCTACTTGTAAAATGTAGTGAGCTAAGCTATCAGCTACTCAACCATAAAATAAGCTTCACTAAAGCTACCACCATCAGAAATGCAGTGAGCTAAGTTACAAAAATGTGGAAATGTAGTTCACTACACCAGAAGCTACATTTTCCCGACATAATATCAGCTTCATTTAAAATAACAGATAGGCCTACCTTCATTAAACAAAACTTTATTGATCTCATTATACGTTATTGATATTTATTAGACATTCAGTGTGTTTTAAATATCATTATAGGACACAGGCCTAGGGTGACCCCAATAAGTCCAAGGAGGGATGTTTTTGAGGGACAGTGTGGGGCACTCCCTGGCGTGCAACAACCTCTTGTTTGCTATGTGAATGGCTCTATGTAACACAAGGGCACTGGGGCTTGCTATGCTAAACAAGGTGCTCTATTGGAGTTACTGTAAGTGCGTCTGTATCTCTTTGAATATGGAGGCAGCTAAAAAGATGACTCTTGGACAACAACAGACAAAAATGCAGTGCTAATTTAACACTTAGAGAGTTCATTTAATACCTTCCAGAGATTGTAGTTCATCCCAGAGTAATCTCTAACCGCACGAATACACCGGCCACGACCTGAGCAAGGCGAGCGACGGAAGTAATTGACTTATTGACGTATTGAGTCGCGTGACAAAAGCGATTCGGGAAACTAGAGGCGATGCGCGCTACGCGAGCGACAGTTAGTAGTTGGACTCCTTGAATATTATGCAAATTAGCTGTGACGTGGTTTGGTGACAGCCACCACAGCCAATGAGATTGTTGGAATGCTTGCATCCTGCTTTTAACGGACATACTCTAGTCGCTCGTATCGATCTTGCTGCACAGAAGCGATTCTCTGTCGCTTGAATCTCGTCACGGCCGGTCTATGCGCCCAGTAAGTAATGAATCATGGCTGCATTTTATACTGTGTTGATGGAAATGTTTCATGCTCATGAGTCTGTCCTCAGTTTTTTCTGTTTGTCTCAGAAACCCATATCACACCCACACCCACTCCCCCTAATCCACTGACAATGATGTGCGAGTCCATACGCGTGTGTGTGTGTGTGTGTATGTGTGTCTGTGTCTGTGTCTGTGTCTGTGTGTGTCTGTGTGTGTGTGTCTGTGTGTGTGTGTGTGTATGTGTGTCTGTGTCTGTGTCTGTGTCTGTGTTTCCTGCTTTTGTGTGTGTCTGCGTACGCGTGCATGTGTGCCTGCGTGTATGTGTGTGTGTTCTTATTCGTAAGACTCAGTCACCGAGAGCCAATGAGCTTCTCCCATAGAGATGGCTCCCTCATCTCACTCTAAGCACCGGGGATATATTCATGTCCTGTTCTTTTGGAGGATGGAAGGTGAATTGATCCAGGAGAAAGTGAAAGTAGAGGTGTGTTAGAGAAGTGGCTGAGTGCCATTACACGTTCCAAAGCGTTGGCGAGCTAGAGCGGCGCTAACAAACTTTTAATTGAAACGCTCGTGGCGCACTGCCCTCCGGCCATCGCAACAATAAAAGAGCCAGCAGGAGCCTCCAGGGAACATGCGCATTAACATTCCTTTGCAACTGCAGCATAGTGATATGGTGTGTGTGCGTGTGTGTGTGTGCGTGCGAGCGTGCACATGCTTGCGTGTGTGTGTGCGCGCGTGCTTGCCTGCGTGTGTGTGTGGGTGTGTGTGTTTGTGTGTCTGTTTTTACCTGTTTTTGTGTTGTACTCATTTATACTCTGTGTGTGTGTGTGTTTGAATGTGTGTGTGTGTGTGTTTTGTTTTCTTTCTTTGAAATAACAACACCAGTTGTTTTGGGATTTCATAAACGTTCTGTTTTTGTATTGTTTTTGAGAAATTGATGTGCTTTGGTTCATGTGTGGTGATGTTACTTTTTGAAGTATTGCACTAGCTAGAGTGCACTAAAACTTGTTTTGACTGTGCATGTTGCAGATCTAGACATTTTAAAAGTGCACGCTACAGCAGTCCTATGAAGGTTGTGTGTGTGAGAGAGAAAGACAGAGATGAAGAGATGCTGTAGATAGAAAGACAGAAAGAGAAAGAGGGATAAGGCCATGTGGACGCTAAACTACAGGGAGAAAGCACAGGGGTTCATTTCTGGAAAGTGTAGTTGTTAGCAGTTAGCAACTTCAGTAGTTGCCGATGGGAAATTGCATTGCAACCAATAAAGTAGCTAACAGAGAAATGTACCCCAGTCTTGTTCATTGTCTCCACTTAAAATCCAGTTAATGCAAGTAAAGTGTTATTGATTGCATTGCGTTGATGGGATTAATGTATACAATAAGACAGCTAAAATAAGATGCTCATCATAAACAGAGATGCAAAGGAGATTATCCGTCTATGTGTATTTAGGAAATTTAATTGATTGTGTGTGCGTGTGTGTGTGTGTGTGTGTGTGGTGCTCTGGCATACCATAGGTACCTAGTCTGCGCTCTGGTATACCGTATGTACCTATGCATGATGTTTTTGTGCGTGCGTGTGGGTGTGCATGTGTGCGTGCGTGCGTGCGTTATGATGAGGTGGTATAGTAATGGGGGTGTAATCTGCGCCTCTCCAGGCCCTCCTCTGCTCCTGGCCGGTTAGTGCTGATTAGCTCTCCGCCGTGCTGCTCTCCCCAGCCGTGAGCCTCTTAAATCAGCCAGCCGGCTCTGGGCAGCTGGGGAGCGGTGAGCACCAGAGCACAGAGCACATGGCACCGGCCGTCACACCACAGTGATCTTCATCATCCACACACCCTTCCTCTTCATCATCCACATCCTCATCATCTTCATCATCTAAATACTTCTCTTCCTCGTGCTCTCATGAGTGTCTTGGCAAATCCTCTTCAGCTGTTACAAGACTCAATTCTATACTTTCATTTCCTTTTCTCCTTTTACTTCACCTTCTGTCCTCTTCTGTCCTGCACTCTTCCATTCTCCCCTTTTCTCACAGCTCATCTATTTTTGCTGTCCTGCCCTTTCTCGCCAAGCCATCCCCTCTTTTACCCTTCTGTCCCACCCCCTCTGGTCCTTTCCTCTTCTTTCCCCTCCGGTCCTTCTACGGTTCCCTCCTCACCCTTCTGCCCTCCATCTCCATTCCTCCTCTTTTCTGAGGTCATGCCTCTCATAGTTTGTAAAACTTTTTTTTCCAACTGTTTTTTTTGTTCTCTTTCTGTGCTGTTCTCTTCTCATCTCGTCCCTTTCCCACACTCCCCTGTCACCTCACCCCAACATCACCCACATCACATCACATCACAACCTAGTCCAGCCACCTTCACCAACCCTTCCCCTTCCCTCGACCACTCCACCAACTCATCCCCTTCATACTTCAGCCCAGGCTGAGCAACAAACACACCAACTCACACATGCATGCACGGACAAGCAGACATGCACGCACATACACACGCACATACACGCACGCACACACGCACGCACGCACGCACGCACGCACGCACGCACGCACGCACGCACGCACGCACACACACACACACACACACACTACACTGTCTCCCTACATACAGTACCCTTCTACATTATGTGACCCCTTCCAAACCCTCCAGAAGCCTTAGGAGAAATGCACAAATACACATACGCGCGCACACACACACACGACCGCACACACACACGACTGCACACACACAGACACACACACACACACATGCACACACACAGACACACACACACACACACACACACACACACACACACACACACACACACACACACACACACACACACACACACACACACACACACACACACACACACACTTGCACATACCTGCATGTACACTCGCAAACGCACACGCACACGCACACACACACACACACACACACACACACACACACACACACACACACACACACACACACACACACACACACACACACACACACACACACACACACACACACACACACACACAACCCTCCTGAAGCCGGAGGGGACAAGCAGCTCAGGCATGAAGTAGTGAAGAGTCCCTCTTATAGCCTCAACCTCCAGGCACGCACACACACACACACACACACACACACACACAGAAACACACACACACACACACACACACACACACACACACACACACACACACACACACACACACACACACACACACACACACACACACACACACACACACACACACACACACACACACACACACACACACACACACACACACCTTCAGGCACACACACACTCACACACTCACACACACACAAGCAGCTCAGGCATGAAGGAGTGAAGGTTCCCTCTTATAGCTTCAACCTCTGGGCCACTGAAGGAGGCTTAAAATAATCATGCTCTGCTTCATGTAGCGGCCGGACTTTGAGGAGAGGAGTGAAGAGGGGGAGAGGTCCCAAGTGACTGGGCTTATGAGGGTCATAGGTAGCTGTGGAGTGGAGAGACCAAAAGTTGACTGAAAGGTAAAGTATTTGTGTGGAGAGTCTGGCAAAAAAGTACCAGAAATATAAGAAAAACAGGGAGCACGGAATTGAGATAGAGGAGAAAATGTAAGAGAAAGATCTACTGCTTTCAGTTCATCGTAAATATGTTTGAAATGTGAGGAACGTACCCACATAAGTGTTTACAGGAGTTTGTCATTTGAATGATATAGGTATAGTAATACCTAATTTACCATCGACATTCTATTCTTCGCTCAACTGTCATTCGTCTGAATTCAGCGTGAAAAGATAGGAACGTCTATTTAACCAACTGCATCTCATTCTCCGCTCTGCTGTCATTTGGTGGGATTTCAGCGCACTGACATTTGGAATGCCCCTTAATTAACTATACAGCATTTATTCTCTAATTAACTATATAGCATTTATTCTCTGCTCACCATCTGTTTTCTTTCTTGCTCACACCTACCACCTCCCCGTTCGCCTCCCCTCTGCCGCTGTTCAGTCGATTCGTCAGGCATCTTGTCTTATCCTCTCCAGTTTACCTTGCTCCGTTGGTCTCTGACCATCATCGGCCGGGTGGTGTTCGCTCAGACCTTGCACATATCTGTGGGCGCAGATACTACCCGAGCTCTCAGCGGCGCCCCGCACTCCCGAGCTCGAGAATGTTTTCTGCACAGACATTTCTCGGTCGTTGCTGTACTTCAGCACCACGGCCAGTGATCTTGCCCAATACGCCGCATAATCTATCTCAGCCTCTTGAGTGCAGTGGTCCACGCGGACCCCGCGAAGCACTTTGATAATCGGAAAGCCGCTCTCCTGCGAGAGCTGAATGATCATGAGAAGTCCGTTCTCCAGCGAGAACGAAGATGTATACAAACATGCTTAATCCAAATTTCAGATAATGAACTAATGAATGCATAAATGCGATGTATAAATGCAAGTGATGAAGCATGCTGATTCAGATAGACTTATCAGGTTTTGTTTTTCATCAGTACCATTTCTGCAAACTGATTGGTTGACCTCTGACCTAAACACCCATCTGCTGTACTATTTTGTTTATTGTTACAGGTCTGCCCCACAAAGGCAAAGTGCAGTACTACACCAACTCTGAAACTGAGAGAAATTCCTTCAAAACCTTGGTACTAGGTTGGATATTTGTAGTTACAGCAAATTTGACAAAGCAATATCTCTAAAACGAGACGCATTTGGACAACAAGGCTTTGTCACATAATAAAGGAAGTGTAATGAGAACTGTTTTCTGTATAAACGCAAACTTAACTTTTGACAAAATATGTAGTTACTCCACTTTGCCTTTGTAGGGCACACGTAACATCTTGATGGGTATGGTGTGACCAAGCTCCAAAATTGAAATTCAAAGCTTAAAACTTCAAGTTCCTTAAAGAAGCCTGCAACTCACCTCCTTCTACGACCTTGATTAAAAAGAATAACAAGCATAACAAAAACAAGCTACATCCTTCATTTGTAAAGCAGGCTACATCAGGGTAAGGGCTGTGGGTTTTTATAGGTATACAGTAGGGCATAGGTGGCTAACCCGCGGCTCTCGAGCCGCATGCGGCTCTTTGCCTGGTGTCTTGCGGCTCTTGCGTCCATGTCCATGTTTGTGTTTATGTCCCATAGGCAATATGCATTGGAATTGCGCACACAAAGTTGATTAGAACTATGGCAAATAAGTGCCCTGTAGTCTTGGTACTGTAGTAGGCCTTGCCTAAATGTGTCCTGAATGATCACGTTGGTGTGTGACTTTTGTTACTGCAAATACAAGACGTGATTTAGGCCTAAGCCTATGTTCTAAAAATAACGCTTTAAAAAGTGAACGCGTCTTTCGCTGACTAGACAAAATAGCGGCAAAAATGTTTTAACCTGAAAGATTTGGCCATCACTCCTCAATAAGGTCAAGAAATGTGCTGTCCATATTTGTGGATTCTATTGCTCGGATATGGCGGTTATAAATGTGCAAATGTGAAGAGAAAGGCGTCTGGAGCAGAGATGCGCCGAGAATCTCTGTCCTGCGTTGCCATCTCTGCGCTCTGTTAGGAGGAGTGTTCATGGTTATTGACCCGAAAGTGAAATTGTGTTTTTAGTTTAAAATCGTCACGGGCTATAGACAAATAGCGCCAAAAATAATGTTCTATCCTGGTTTTCGCGGTGAATGTCGGCCGTGGTCTATCAGTCATTATCAAAGCGGCGCGGGCAGACAGCGTGCAGGTGGGAAACAATTTCAATCGACTTGTCGCTTGTCCGCGCTCAGTTTAGTCTCAAAAAGAAAACTTTGATTTTTCCCCTGGCCCCCTGTCAGCACCCGCTGAAACATTAATGTGGAAAATGAACGGCGATTTGACGAACCACCTTGTTAAGTTTGGGTGTTGTCGTCAGACATCCAATGATGATCTGTGCGCAAGAAAGCGGTGCCTGTGCGCCTAACCCCCGAATGAGCTAAGAGAGGCGGATAATCTTTGTGGCGCGTTACTTCGTGCTCTGTTATAAAGAGTGCTCATGGATATTATGCTGTGAAACGTGTTTTATTAAAATATGAAA